>NC_141064.1:29123970-29723970 GCF_041138505.1 Cibotium barometz | reverse complement strand
TAAGAATCAATATGTGAGATATAAGCTTATAGCTCGAATGGATGCCCTAATGAATTCTAATTGTCAATCACATACGTTCTTTGCTCGTTTGCAGCAAAAGCATGCATGTGAGAATATTGTCAAGACGCAAGATAGGCAAGGAGTATTGATTACTGATCCTACTTGTGTTCTAGATGTGTGTATGGACTTTTATCGCCATTTGTTGGGTCTGCTAGAGACTCTTTGTTTCACCTGGTTCGTCTCACCAGGTATCAAATGTTTCTGCAAAGGAATTGGAAAGAGATATTTTTGAGGATGCGGTGGAAGCTATGTTAAAGCATTTACCTAAAGAGGAAAGGCCCGAATGGGATAGGCTCCCCAATGAGCTTCTTACGAAGTACGTTGATAAGTTACAGGCCCCTCTCTCTTCTATTTTTCAGGAGGTGTGGAATACAAGTATCATGCTTGCGAGTTGGAAGATTGGGCTTATATGTTTATTGCCTAAAGTTCCATCCCCAGGTAATCTACGTCAATGGAGACCAATCACATTGATGGGGGCCATGTATAAGATATTTGCAAAGGTCTTGGCCACAGGTTGCAGTGTTTTCTTCCTACTTTGATTCATCTAAGGCAATATGGATTTATTAAAGGTCGAAATATTTTGCATAATATGCTGAATGTACAAATTCGAATTGATTATGCAAGGGCTTCGAGGCAAGACGTGGTTATGATTCAACTAGATATTGAAAAGGCTTATGATCACGTTAGTTGGTCTTTTCTTCACAGCTTATGCAGGCTATGGGATTTGGCCCTCGCATGTCTTCTTTGATTTATACTATTAGTAGCCAACATGCAGTGGCTAGGCTTATGATTAATGGTGGGGTGACTGAGCCCATTCATTTGACGAGATCAGTCAGGCAAGGATGCCCACTTAGCCCTCTCTTGTTTCCAATTGTTACACATCCAATCTTATCTCGACTAGATAAGCTAGCGTAGAACAGTGAAGTTGTAGGGCTTACAATTCTAAGTGGAGAGCAAATGGTCGGCCACGCATTGGCAAATGATTCTTTCATGTTCCTTAAGGCTCAAAGAGATAATGTTCAAAAGGCTATGGCTATTTGGGATACTTTTGGTCTTGCTTTAGGGTTATACATTAACCTGCTCTAATAAGTTATATCGACAGCGATTTGCTTGGTTTAGGATGGAATGAGTTGGTCGTCATACAAAGGGGATGCATCACACGCCACTTGGGTTATCCGATTGGAGTTAATGTTGATTCACAAGCTTTGTTGGCATGGATTTTTGCAAGGATAAATGATAAGTTTGTGTATTGGAAATCTCAAGGTTGGCCTATGCATGATCGGCTCAAAGTGGCACAATCCATTATGATTAGCATGATATCTTTTTTATTGCTTTTATTGCCATGGATGAGCAAAGTTTTGCAGCCAATTCGATTTATGCTATGGAAAAGAGCAGGAAATAAGCTAGGACAGACGTGGATTTCTTGGTTGGGAAAATGTTACTACTCCGAAGAGGACTGGAGGGGCAGCCCTATTAGATGTCAGATTACATATGGTCACTAGGAGATGGCCTTTATTACAAGATATGTGTGTATCTCAAGAGCCATGGGTGGTAATGGCTAAGACCCTCATAGAGGAGGTCGCACTTGTGCATGGTAATACCATGATTGATGGTACATGGTGGGATGTAGTGAATGGTTCCCAACAGGTTTGAGTGGTAGTTTCACCTCTCCTTTCTCATTTGATGATCTCATGGAAGGAGATGTTGGCACACACTAAATGGAAGCCTTCAGATCAACGGTTGCAGTTGAATTCTATGGCAGGTGAGGTGTTCGCTACTTCACGACTTCTGGAGGAGTGGCTTGACAAACTTGTTGAGCGGCCAAAATTTAATAGAATGGCAAGATTGGGACTAGTGAGAATTCTGGATGCTTTGTTTCCACATAGAGACTACTTATTGTCTTTTTGAAAAATTTGTCAATATTTTCGAGTTCCATGTGGATATGTACAGTTATGGGAGAAGGTGAGGACATCACTTACAGCGTTTGGTGATATTCCTCAATTGGAGGATCAGAAACCTTGGTTAGATTGAGCATTTAGAAAGCCTCAAGACATTGTCCAGCATACAACAAATCAAGTGTACCATATGATGGTGGAAGATGAGCACTGGATCACTGAGACGGTTAATAGGGTATCGAACATCAGGAAGAGTAGGGCTTGGCACAGAAGGAAGTAATCTTACAGGGTTGGTGGTCTAAGATTCCATATCAAAGGAAGGTGTTCCTGTGGCGCATGACCCTTCCCCCATAATACTTTCTCAGGAGTCCCAGTTGCGAAAGCGGCAGATTGCTTTTGGTAATTGTGTGTTTTATACTACATGCTTGGAAACATGCCCGCATCTTTTCATTTCATGTCCGGTGGCAAAGAAGGTGTCGGATTTTCTTTCTCGTGTATGGACTCCGTTGACAGATAAGCCCGTAAAGGTTAAAGATTGGATTTTTGGCAAGATTCAGAATAGGCCAGATAACCCGAAACATTTAAGTTTTCTTTCATTTTTTAAGGTGGACAGGTTTGTGGCATATCTCGTCAACTAGGAATGCCTTCATAGTTGATGTAAAAGTTGGTATTACAACTCACATAGGTCGTATAAAAGGGCTACTATTGTGGCAACTCTCTTCCTTGCACGGTCGACTCATTTGGTGGAGAATGACATGGCTATATATTGGATGAGGGTACTCCGAGCTACACCTGTGGTTTGGAGTAATTAGTGAGAGAAAACTAGTACATCACATGGCAGCCATGTGGCCATTTATAAAGTAGTTTTGGTAATATATATTCCATTATGAAAAGAAAAAAAAAGAAGAAGGGGGTGATAAAAAAGAGTTTGAGAGACCACAATATATGAAGAGAGCAAGATTGAAAAAAGAGGTGCTTCCTGCAACAAGAAATTTGAAGGAACTATGTGTGGTACAGAGAGACAAGCATGTGCGACTGTGTCTATCATGGAGAGAGCCTCTAAGCAACTCATTTAGCTAATGATCACTCTAACATTTTAATGAGAAAGTCATAAAGATCATCTCTTATCACTTAACTTTGGCCTAAATATGGCACCAAAATGTTTTTTGCATTTCCATTAAATATATTATGTGAGATTGTCAAGAATAAGAGTGTTTTTCTAAGGTTTTATTTTAGTATGTAATGATTAATGCTTGAAAAAGTCAATGAAATGATGACCCCCATATCCTCTCTACTTAAGGCAATAAAGTGATGACCCCCCATATAGTTTCTATTTGCATGCATTCACCCATATGCTTTCTATTTGCAATCCTCTCTATTTAAGGCAATAAAATATGAGCCCCCATATTGTTTCTATTTGCATGCATTCACCCATTTCCTTTCTATTTAAGGTCCACAATTCTCTATAAAAAGTGTCAAAGGGCTCACTCAACAAGTAGAGGGAGGGAGGGAGGGAGGGATAGAGAGAAGGAAGAGAGGAAAGGGGTGGGAGAAACTCCTCTTCTAAGGTTGTATTAATTAAATGCCACGTCAATGACATTTAATTAATACATGTCAAATAAATTGTCTAAATATGCAAATAGCCAAGTCTCTACAAACTCTCAACGTTCGCACATGGAGCTATTTGCTCTGGTGTGACCTACATCTCTACCGCATCGGAGCCTGCACGTTCAATGGAAGACCATCATCAAATACATTCCGGGGTCCCAACGCCTGGCCCGCCTATAAATAGTGTCCTTCCATGTGACTGGTAATTTTTCCCTTCAAAAAAAAAACTACAGGTCGTAATATTCACTGCATGCTGTCAAGATTGGCAATAAAACGCATGCATGCATGCTCCTACTACTCCTGCACTTCGAACTTCTCAATCAATAGGTATGTCCTATTCGATCTAGTTTCCTATTATTTCTTTAATTTGCCAATGAATTTTATTATTTGCATCATTTGGTTGCTATTATCTCTATCGTTTCTCTGTCATATATTAGTCCCATTAGTTTTTGTAATCCGCAAGAGAATTTATATATTTGATATTCGAACATCATTTGGTTGCTATTCTCTATATCGTTTCTCTATCATATTCTCAAGAGGCCCCTATGGCACAAGGGCCACAAGGCTCAATTTGTTTTACTGACATGATGACTACTTCTTGGGGGGGCCTAATAGAGGAAATTAAGTTCATAGCTTCTAAAGAGAATGCGTCATTGGCGGTGTATATCCCACAAATGGAACGCTCTTCTAATAATGCAACAACTCACATTATCAGCATAGATAGCATTAGAGTTTTACCCAACCAAAGCGACGTTAGTAATGCAAAGAGGGCAAAGTTTAGCCCTATAGTGTGGGATGAATCGCAAGCAACACCAACTAAAATAGCTAATGAAGATGAGGAGGATCCACAACTACATGCAACCAGCACAACATACTGGGAGGAGCCATCCCCAGGTGGAGCTAATGTAATCAACTTGGAAGGGGTAAAGGCAAAGAAGGCCAAGTTTTCAAAGTAGTCTACCTTGGCCAATCTTGCTCGCATGATGGGTTGCAAGGGATGTGTGACACTATCCGCGAGGTTGAAGAGAAGCATAATGTGACATTGTGACAATTGGAGGAGAACAAAATTGCATTAGAGGAACGGCTCATGCAGATTAGGGAGGAAGAGGAAACCAAACGGCAACAAACTTATCTTGCTACTCAACTTGAAATAGTAAAGCTTTTGAACAACTCTAGGGAATAGTGAGTTTTCAATCCTTTTCCATATCCTTCACTGATAACATCTTTGCTTCAAGCTATTCTCAAATTATACATGACGGATCTTTGCCACAAGTAACAAGATGCTTGATGTAGGTATAGAACTCCATCTTTCTTATTCATGGATCCATATGTGTTTATAAAGCTTATGTTCATGTCAGATTGTAGGTACATGCTTGTTATTAGTTGCCTTACAATGTTTTCAATAATTATAGTGTACTTAGAGAAGGAGGGTTGGAGGTATGGACCAAGGGATTGGTGGTGCTTTCCATTGAAAAGATGCATACATCTGCAGGCAGTCGGTATCTCCGGTGCCTCTTCATGCTCACCTTCTATGTAGTCCCAATAGCCTTTTCCCATCAGGAAATTCGTCAAGCTGAACCTCCAAGCATGGAAGTTATTCTTATCAAGCTTCTCAGCCACAATCTGAGTTATCCCATCATTTGACATCTTGCCAAACACACAATTTTACCAGAAACTGCACTCTGGTTTTTTTGCACAAACTGCTAGATTTTCTGCACAACGGTACTGTAGTACTCTCAAATGTCACAACCAGTGACTTCAATGTGCATACATATACCCAATGGCAGCTGTAGACCTCTTTGCAGCACCCACAGTGTCTGCACAGTCAATCTGTCTTCCTGCAGTTCTTAAAACAGAGTTCTGCAGAGAATCGATGACTTACCCGCAGTGCTCGAAATCGCCTGCTTTCTGAAAACGGAGGTCCAGACGCGCCCGAAACGCGTTTTCGGTCCGAAAATGTTAGTCCGATAGGACTGTATAGTTGCCCTATAGCTTTACTCCCACGAAAAAAACTCCTCAATCAGAGATCGTTTGCCGGTGCCTCCCATAGAGCTCCCGACAAGGGTGTAGTCACCAACACAAATAGGGAAGAGTAGTTGAAGCTCTTACCCTCGTACCGCTTCCTGTGGTTCTCTTGCTTGCAGCTCAGCCCTTAGCACGAACCAGGCTCTGATACCATGAAAAGATGCAGGGGGAAAGAGAGCTTGAGCTCTTGCAAGCACACACACACACTCACAAAACCCTAATAGAGAACACACAAGGTGAGAGGCTGAAAATCTTCTTCTCCTCTACTCAACACTCAACACACCATATACAAGAATAAGAGTACACATAATATGAAAGAAAGGTACTCAACCAATACATACACGGGTTCTCTATAGTGTGAACCCGACTAAATGAGCTGGCGCTATAACTATGCCAGTCTCTAGAATGGCTGTCACACAGCCTGTCATCTCACTGGCCGCATATCACCCAATATCTCACCAACCATGCCAGTGGTGTAAGTGTGGGGCCTATCCCCCAGGCGGGTCATCAGTGTCCACCGCCTCACTAGATGAGCTCGATATCTCAACATCCATGACAAGAGACCTTTTGGCAAGCCATCCACTCTAACATTTGGTCCGAGGCACGATTAGAGAATTAGTGGTACAGGTTCTTCTATGCATATAGAATGTCGTACGAGTCGTTTCATGTTTTGTGTGCATTGATAGAGCCTCAATTGCCTTGCTTTAATAATCCAAAGACTATTCGAGACCCCATATCAAGCAAGCGTGCATTAGCGACACTATGGAGATTAGCACATGGGAATTCATCCACTAGCATGTCCCAGTTGTTTAGTATGGGTGAGTCAACAATCCGTATAAGTATATAGGTATAATTGTGGATTTCTTTTGTACACATGTACCACATAATGACCATCTTATCTGAGTTTGAAGCATTGACATCTTTGCCTAACATGTGTCATGCTGTAGATGGTTCTCACATCAAGCTTTAACAGAAGCCACCAAAAAGGTATTTCGCTACCCATTATCATTGTGGACTCTAGGAAGATATTTTGGAGTTTCATATGCAATGCTTCGAGGGCGATGCATGACTCTAACACACTTTAAAGAGTGTAGGCTTTATGAACGCTTAAAGAGAAGAGAGGTACTTGATTTCCCTACATTGCAATTGCATGGAGAGTTCATACGGCCATATATTGTGGTAGATTCTACATATAAGCCCACTACTTTCTTGGTCAAAGTTTGGAGCACACTTACGAGGAAAAATAATTTTTAATCAACATTTATCAACAAAGGGTAGATTCTAGTTAAGGTAGAGATTGCTTTTGGGATCCTAAAAAATCGTTGGCGTATTTTAAGGGACTTAAATGTGGCCATGCCTTTTGCTACACCAAAAGTAGTAACTACATGTTGTGTATTACATAATTTTGTGCAAATGCATGGAGAAGCTAAACTGCAAGATCAACAAGATCCTCATGCAAATGTGGGAGTCAATGGAAGGGCTAGCATGGGGTGTCAAAACGAATCATGGGTAGAGATAGTCATGTGCATAGGCTATCTTAGAGGCCTATGCAATGTAAAATGGTGGCGAGAATCCCACCAAAGGGGGAGATTTCCTACTCCCATCATCCTCAAGGATGTGGAGTCTCCTCCCTCCCCATTGGGAAGAATAGTTGGATTCTCTAAAGACCCTTAAACGACTTGAAGAAAAGAGTCTCTAATCAAATGCCCATTTCATTGGCTAGGCCTTGAGCCCTCCACTGTGGGACACAGGCCTAGCGAATGGTGGCACCTCCAGGGCAACTTCATGGTTCACATGAAATATATGGAGAAAAAAAATTGATGTTATTTTGATTGAGATGTAGAGTATTTATCTTTTATGTTTACTTTAGTTATGGATTTGGATAGTGTTGCTTGTACCCTTTAAACAAATATGCCAAAATCAAAACATGGAAGCCCACTTGTATTGGAGGTTTTCTTTCACTAGCTAGTCTCACAAAGGACTAGCCAATGAAAGATGGGAATTTGATCAGAGCTAGATGATTCAAAATCATTTATAGCATAGCACGAGATGCAAGACTAAAGAACCTATGAAACTTCACGGTTCACCTAAGTTTAAAAAAAATTGATTATGGTTGTTGTTGTGATTGTGATGTGTAGTAATTACATTTACTGTTTACTTGGGAAATGGATCGAGTTAGTGCTACGTGTACACTTCGAACAAATTTGCCATGATCAAAATATGGGAGCTTGCTTGCATTGGAGGCTTGCACATATTTTTCTTTTTAAAGTGCAAGTTTATTTGTACATCATTGGAGGCTTCTATCACCCACGTTTTTTTCTTTGTGAGGCATGTGTTGGGTATGTTGGGATCTATGTTGCTGGCCAGTTCCTCAAACCATAATGCAACTTCAGGCTTTTTTTAGATTTAAAAGTTGATGATTTGTAGCGTGACAAGAGAACCTATCACATAGCTAGTGTGAGTAGGAAAAGGAAATCATGGACCTCAACAATAAGTAAAGATGCTCATTACCATGACACAGAGGTTTTTTTTGCAAGCTTCAAAGAAAATCTCACAAGCTTTTGAATTTATAGTTTTTTTTTCAAGACATTGTCACTAGGTTATGGTGGAGTTTATAATCGATTATTCTCTCTCCTCCCCTCTCTCTCTCTCTCTCTCTCTCTCTCTCTCTCTCTCTCTCTCTCTCTCTCTCTCTCTCTCTCTCTCTCTCTCTCAATCACAACAGAGGATCAGGACCATACTAGCACGGCATGGGAGACGTCCAGTCAGAGTACTCACCATGGAGGACATTGAGGATATCCGCCATCGACCGATGAGAGACATCTTTGGATAGTGATGTGTATGATGCTTACCTTTGTTGCTAGAGTTTTCCTCCCAGATGTTATCCATTAGGAGCTCCTAGTACCGTACTTTTCCTCACAGTTATTTCAGTTTCAGTTAGTTGTTTTTAGCTTTTCTTACACAGACATTGTATCAGATCCACCAATTGTTGTAACCTTTTTGGTCTCATAGGTCATTTTGGCCTTTTGAAGACGTTAATATATCATTTCATTTCATTTTCATTTCTCTCTCTCTCTCTCTCTCTCTCTCTCTCTCTCTCTCTCTCTCTCTCTCTCTCTCTCTCTCTCTCTCTCTCTCTCTCTCTCTCAATCACACATCATAGTGCATGTTGGATTGCAATAAGTTGTGATAAAGCTTTACATGGTGGGGACTCCCATGTCTTTTATTATTCAAATCTTGCACCACACAAAGCCTTGGTGGCCAAACCAAACGTGCACAAGAATATGCCAGGGCCCTTAAAAAGATGTTTGAGGCTCACAATATCCCATCCCCACCTGAGTCTATGGTGAGACTAGATTGTATCATCACACACACACACACACACACACACACACATGTCACCATTATATATATATTTTTTCTAGTGCATAATTTCATACTTTTGACATAACAAATGGGTAGTATGTTTCAATAAGTTTCATGATCTCAATTATTAAAGAAGCAAGGTTTGAAAATCCCTGAGACCTTTTTTAAAAAGAAAAATGCATACAACACATACACATATAAGGCATCATTTTATTACCAACTTTTTTCAAACTTTTGACATTATAAATGGACTCAAAAGGCCAAGATATGGTAAAAAAGACTCTAAACTTGGGTACCTTTTGATGAGTTTAATGAATTTTAAACATTGAAAAAAAACTGGGAAGCCCTGAGGGATTCCTCGATTTGTTTTTTAAATATTTGAAATTCATAAACTCATCGAAAGGTACCCAAGTTTACAGTTATTTTTGCCATATTTGGGCCTTCTTAGTCCATTTATGATGTCAAAAGTCTGAAATTCTACATTTCAAAAAATGGTTTTAAAAAACTTCTAGGAGCCTTGAGGGCTTCCTATACTTTTTGTTCAATACTAGAAATCCATAAAACTCATCGAAAGATGCCCCAATTTACAATAATTTTTACCATATTTGGGCCTTTTGAGTCTATTTATGATAAAAGTTTGAAACTATACACTTGGAAAATAATTTGTAATATAATGATGACTTATGTACATATGTGTGTTAAAGAAAGGTATAGGAAGCCCTCAAAAGCAATCACTAGTGCTAGCTTCTAAGTACTCTTGATACTCATGTTTATAATTAATTTTACCATATTTAAACCTTCTAGCCTATTTTTAAAGTTTGAATTCTGAAATTTTACAATAGAGAATTTTTTGTAATTCTCTTCAACTATTACCCAAATGTATACACCAAACAAATAGTCTTTTAAGTAATAAGTAGGAAGAGGAACACGTGGACTTTAGAAATAAGCAAAGATGCTCATTGCCATGACACCAAATGTTTTGTCCATCCAAGGAAGCATTCTCTTCAACTATTACTTGAGCATATACACCAAGCAAATGAAGTCTTTCTCTCTTTTAAGATTTTAAGTCATATCTACATCTTGAATGCCGTGTACCATTCTCCACCGATAATTAAGATAAGATATCTATCTATTACCCAAATGTATACACCAAACAAATAAAGTCTTTTAAGTAATAAGTAGGAAGAGGAACACGTGGACCTTAGAAATAAGCAAAGACACTCATTGCCATGACGCCAAATGTTTTGTCCATCTAAGGAAGCATTATTTTCAACTATTACCCGAGCATATACACCAAGCAAATGAAGTCTTTCTCTTTTTTAAGATTTTAAGTAATATCTACATCTTAAATGCCATGTACCGTTCTCCACCAATATAGGATAAGATATCTATTATAAAATCTTACTACATAGGAGAAGGTGACAATAAATTAAAAAAATAAGAAAGAAGGAACAAGTAACACCTTTAAGGAAGAATTTAGAAATAACTCAGTGAAACAATTTAAGGATGGTGATCATGCGTACTAGCCGCTAGGGCATAGTTTTAAATTTAAGGAGAGCATTTTGTTGAGCAAGCATATAGAAAGTATTTTACGTTCTAATTACTCAATAACCCACATGAAGGGCTAGAGTGAGGAGCAAGGCGCAGTGCCACAAGCATGGCTATTAATGAGGAGGGTTGTAAGTGTAGGAAGCTTATCACTTTAGGTGCTTTGGATATAGCTTCAATATATCGTGTTTTAAAGGAAGGATGGAGAAAACACAAGAACCCCTTTAAGTTCTTTCTTTTGTTTAATGGTGATTAACTTTCCCAAGTGTGAGGCTCTGCTAGTTCCAACAAGTGTAATACAGACAAGGGTTTTTTTTGTCATTATGTGAATTTAGAAAGCTCCATTCATATTGATTCCCTAAAAATTTATTGAAGAAGATCATCCCAGAAGGCATTGTTATGAATTGAGTGCCTCCTCACGATGCAAAAAACATCAAAGCAAGGTCACAATTACCTCCAAGGACAAGATGTAGAGAGCATTGAAATTAAGCTTCCATGTGGCTCTTTGGGGATGAAGATTTTTTTCTTTTCTCAGAAAAAGATCCTTCTATCATTTAACAAAAAATAACCACCACATAGGGCTAGATACAACCACGAAGGGCTAAAAAACCAAACTCGCCTCTTTTAAGGATGAAAATCAAAGCAAAAGGGGAAGAGACACTTCTCCTTCAGCTGGCCACACTCTATGAGGAGAAGGATATCTCATACAAGGGGAGGGGGGAACAATAACATAGGTGGTCTATAATGCCAATTGGGGTCACCACCTCTATCTCTGAGAAATGGGCCCGCCGGCCTCCAAAGCCTTAAGAAAGCTTCCCACCGCTTCTACATGTGGTCAGAACCTCCCTGTAACTTCCCCGACTTACTACGAGTCTCCTCCCGATTCGTGGGATCATGCTAACGCCACTCTCCCGGGTCCCACTGAAAGGCGCTTGACATATCGGCACTCCCATATCCATAGCCGCCCCAGAATCTCTCCCTAGCCACCTTGGCCAATGCTGGGTCTATGTGCCACTCCCGTGCCCGAAAACCAATTACCCTCACCCTCTACAAGGTGAAGCCACTTAAATCCTCGAAGGGAAGCTCAAATCTCTCTAGTCTGCCATGGGATTTAATAGAAAGAGTGAGCAGACTACTGCCCTCATCTACTCCGTAGATCGTCGTGAGAATATCGTGTCTAGTAAACACGCCTAGTGGGGGGTCAAGTTTGGGATAGGAGTCAACCAATCCTGAAGGATATCTAAGTCAATGTCAATGCTAAGCCTAGCTCTATCCCGGATCCGTGGACTCTCTCCTGCACCTCCAAAGGTAATTTCCTGTGCGCGATCATATCTCCAAGAGACCTAGCTGGTCCCATGCTCAAGGCACCCCAAGATACATGCGGTCGGGCCCCCAACATGTGGCCAACCACCACCACTGGTGGGTAAATAGATTAGGGGCTTCTAGACCAAAGGCTACCGGAGCCTCTCGTTTGAGGCAACTGGAGCAATCTGTCTGAGGGCTAAGGGCCAGCTTGAGATGATCCCAAGCACGAAGTAAACTCGTTGCAAATCTGTCCTCATAAGCTGGACTAAAACAACGAGCTCGCATATCTATGAAGATCCATATGGTACTATGCAGCCAAGGGTCTCCAAGACTTGGAGTGCGAGCTGAAATCCAGGCCAATAAGAAATCCTTCTAAGGCTCACCACCGAGAAGGAGTCCTCTAACAATCAGCTTGCCCAATAGGGTACGGCTCTGGATAGCAGGGTCAATGAGGCCTAGCCCCCCCGTGAGACGACATGGTTGAATGATCACTCTCCATGCCACCTTGGCCCTGGTTGTGGCCTCCCATCACTGTCGGCCCATAAGAAGTTCCCGATCAATTGTTGTACCTGGCCAATACATTCGCTAGAAAAGACCTAGCAAGAAGTGATGTACCACATGGTGGCTAGACGTACCTAGTTAGCCACCACCACTCTACTTGCTAGGGAGAGCATCGCCAAACTCCAATATAAAAGCTTCTTCCAAATACTCCGAAGAAGCGAGGCAAGTTACTGCTCGAAAGAGAGATAAATGCCAACCTAGCAACCAAGATACCAAAACTGGAGTGCCCCTTGGGATCCACTAGAAATCCTCAACTGGCTGCCAAGTCGAGGTGGGTGCTGAGACTACCCAAAAACCACACGACTTGTGCCAGTTGATCTGCGCTTCTTATGCGCAATAGAAAATCTTAATCGCCTCCTTGAATCTCTGAGATTCCCCACATGTCATGTGTAAGGAAAGCTTTTGTGTCGTCTACAAACTCTGAGTCAAGCAGCTCCTCCTACATGTGCGGAATTGAAGACGCAATCCCTAAATCCTGGTCTCCTTAGCAGAGAGAAAACTACTCATGGCCTCGGCAACAAATAGGAAGAGGTAGAGTGCCAGAGGAACCGAGCAGGAAAGTGGGAATCTATCACTCACCAAAGGCTCAATGAGAACCTGACTGTGTGAGGCTGAGTAAAGTCTTGAGACTCCACCAATCCACTCCATGGGGAATCCCATCCGACTCATTGTGCCCTCCAAAAAGCTCCAATCCACCCTATCATCATAAGCTTTCTCAAATTCTAGGAGTAGCATAATGAGGTCCTCCTGCCGCATCCTAGCCAAAGCCATTGCCTCCGAGAAGGTAAACATGTCCAGAATACTCCGAGAAGGTAAACATGTCCAGAATACTCCGATCCCTGAACAAAGCCAATCTAAGTGTCGTGGATCATCTGGGACAAAAGGCTGAAGTCTTCTTGCTGATGGCCTTGGCCAAGATCTTATAGGCTATCCCTAGAAGAGTGATGGGTCCCCCCACTGCCGGATCTCCAATCTGTCACCACCCTCCTTGGGAATCAAGTGAATCAAGCCCTTTGAGAGCCTCTCTAGCATGGCCCTTGTGATCACATAAATCTCATTGTAGGCAACTCGAAGGCCACATTCCATGAGGTCCATGACAAAGAAAGAGAGAGATTGGAAGCCAATCTGTCCCCGGGCATTTTCCCCTGGTGGGAAGCACTATCAATGCCTCCGCCAACTCCTCGCAGTGAATGGTGTCACTAAGAATAACCAAAGAGCAGGGGGAACCACCTCCCTCGTGTGTCACCATACCCTCTCATGAGCATCCATGACCTGTGCAGATAATGGGGCACCTATGTGAGAAGAGTTTGAAAAAAGTCTACGGCGATGGCTTGCACATTGGGGAGATCTAAAACAATACTACCATCCAGGCCACACAACTTGTGAATGTCATCTCTACTCATGTGGGGGATGGCTATCTCTCAGACTAAGGATAACACTATGGAGAATGAGGAGGACGGCACTAAGGATGGCACTACTTACTACGAAGAGCACTGAGGATGGCAGTAAGGATAATACTTTGGATGGTACTGTGGAGGGAAGCAAGGATGGCACTGTGGAGGGAAGCAAGGATGGCACTACTTACTACGGAGAGCACTGAGGATGGCAGTAAGGATAATACTTTGGATGGTACTGTGGAGGGAAGCAAGGATGGCACTGTGGAGGGAAGAATGGATGGTACTGTGGAGGGCATGGGCATCAAGGATGGCACTGTGGAGGGCATGGGCATTAAGGATATCACTGTGGAATGCAGTAAGGATGGCACTGTGGAGGGCATGGGCATTAAGGATGGCACTGTGGAGGGCATGGGCATTTAGGATAGCACTGTGGAATGCAGTATAAGGATGGCAGTAGAAAAATCGTTACGGATGAGCAAACGCAGGAGAAGATACTTTGCACTGTGGGGGTTGATCAGGATACCACTGTGGAGAAGAATGTAGCTGCTGACAGTTTGCAGGATAGCACTGTGGATGGCACTAAAGATACCACTGTGGAGAAGAATGTAGTGGACAGTTTGCAGGATAGCACTGTGGATGGCACTAAAGATACCACTATGGAGAAGAATGTAGCTTTGACAGTTTGCAGGAAATGAACTTGAGCTTGGACTTCCACCAAAACCATGTAAATCCCTTGTGATTGTCTCCAGCACCTGTCTAGAATGAGGCCCTGGCCTCAATGGATCTAATCTCCATGCGGGTGGCAGCAGGCTGACTCTCGATCCACTAGTCAAGCCGCTGTAAAGAGGCTAGACCCTTCTCGGAGTCCTCTTCTGCTCCCGAAAGCCCTCCAATCAGCTCTGAGCTGCCTCCTACAAAAGAAACTGCTAATCTCACACCAATGTGCATGCAACTTCCAATCCCGCCCATATCTGCTTTATCCTATTGCATATCTTGGGGTCCTAAATGAGGAATCCTTGAGCTCGCATGCCTTTCATGCCTCCAGGGGTCCTCTAAGGATAAAATAACCGGGTGTGATCAGAAAAGGAAGTGCCTACTAGGATACCAATCATGCCCCCTCAGCCAAGCCCACTCATCAACTTTAAACCTATCTAGTCTTAGAGAGGTTAGGGCCGATGCTCCTCCTATCCAATCTCGAGAAGCAAAGGCTCCCAAGGATATGCGCAAACTCAGGAAGATACCAAGGGTCATGTCCCCTTAGTGTGAGAATCATCTCCTCCTAGGCCAAATACCGATCTGACGCTGCTTGGCGAATCAAACTCCACCTGGTAGTAGCCACGTCCCAAAGGGTGAATGTCTTTGATCTTTGCAGGCTTGCCAATGAGGCTCGCCTGCAAGAGATCCCTGAGCTGTCCACGCATAGGGTGACTACTAACAATTTTGTAAACTAGGGTGGAGGCCTCTAGTGCTACAAACAGTCGTGGGGCCAGGATCTGAAGGTCCGTTCGAAAAAAGATAAGCAAGCTATGGCTGCCTCCGTCGGGGTTAATGGAGCAGTTGCCATGGAGTCCTCCTAATGGAAAGACCAAAAAATGCTGAGGCTTGCCAGAGAAAGAAGACCCCGAAGAACCTGAGAACAAACTTGATAGAAATGGAAGAGGCAGGCAACCATTTTGAGGCACATTGAGCAATCTACACCGTTTGAATTAATACGAGGGCATTCCTCACATTCAAGGACTTTTTGGGCACATTCATGAGTCGTCCTTGTTTACACCATCCAAATACATGTATGTCTACTTAAGAGTTTTGGGTCAAACAATGGATAACATAGCTTTATAATAGTATAAGGGTAGCAAGTTAGAGATGCTTTTCTTATTAATTTCTCATCATAACTACATGCAATGACCATAATACTATTTAAGGCATCCCATCTTATTAATTTTCAAATCTTTTTATTTGTGGAATAGTTTTGTCAGTAGCTAGGGCTTTTTTAACTTTTGTGACTTTGATTCAAACTCATGGACAAGGGCACTTGTGCAAAGAAGGGTGGAGGGAGGGGGAGTGTTGTTCACGCTATAAAACCTTTTATAGCAGTGTGCATGCATGTATTTAAATACCCCTATTTTTTATTTTTTATTTTTTATACTTTTAAAACAAATGTTTATCCCCCTTTTGTAAGTATACATGTTTGGATTTGGAATTAAAAACCCTATTTTGTAAAATTACATAAGGTAATTACATTAAACAACTATTTGTATAACACCTTCTTGTATGTATATGGTATATGTAAGTCTTTTTTTTAAAGAAACTACGTTCCGCCTATAGGTTATTGCCCTCCTAGGCTTTTATAGCACGATGACAAGCACCATTTGTTAGCGAGAGGTAGCAAGCCCTTATAGTTCACTTTTAGCTAACTGCTAGTTGGCACCTTCTTTAACAGAACCATCATTTATATGGAAGTAATGTGCGGAGGTAGGCTAATTATGGGCCTGAAAATTTTTCCCTCCTTAGGAGGTTTTTCCCCCAAACGTGTGTATACACTCTTATGAGTGGGTGTGTAAGTGACCTTGCACTTTACTCATTCTCATCAATCTACTTGAAGCTGCTTTGAGTGTTGTGCTTCTCTCTTTCTCTGCTTGCTTATTATTGCATCTATGTGTGTGTGCTACCACTATCTCCACTCTTGGTACTAGAGCAGGTCCTTGTGGCTCTTGCCTTCATTTGTTCTTTTACTTTCGTCACATCATTGATCTTCTGAAAAACCATCTTAGTTACATTCAATGGGCATTGACAGTACTTGTAGGTTATTGGGATATTTGCATTTTGTGTTATTTTGTAGGGCTGAAAATAACACGTAGTGATGTATTTGGGATGCTTTTCATTAAGGATAATCTTGACATGACAAGCTAATCATTGTGGTCCTATATGATACATCATGTATTGGTTGCCAAAGAGATTTGAAATGTTGTTGTTGGTATTAAGGCATGCCATGTCTTGCTTGCACGGATAGTGCATGTACTTCAGATGGTGATACTAGTTTATATGTAACTATGTCATCCACCTCCACGATGATAGCCCAAAACGTGAATATGTGATCCAACATGGAGAAGGTCCTCTTGAATCTTGCATGCCTTGGTGCCGTGTATTCCTCTCTGCTGAGAGAGAGAGAGAGAGAGAGAGAGAGAGAGAGAGAGAGAGAGAGAGAACCATTTCCTAAAATAATTCCCTATCGTATGAAGGATAAATACCCACACCTCTCTCACCATAGTATACTAGACCATAATTCAAAGTGAAATGTAGGGCTTGAAGAAGACTTTTTAATGTGGAATTCTTTCATGACCATGTTGTTGTTGTTGTGCGAATCTGGACGATAGTCCCTTTTTAAAAAAACGAGAAATGATAGCACCCTCCTAATCAAAGTGTTATCTTCACACCTTTATCTAGGATGATTTTGATTGACACTTTTGTACTATCTCGAATGTATAAGATATCTTCTCAAGTGCTTGGTTGAATCTTTAATAATAGGTCAACATGAGATTGTATTTTCTTGCTTGTGACTACGTTTGATGCTATGTCCTACTATCATTTTGATGACATCTCTTGTAATTGCACTAGGGAGGATTGACACTCCTTGTAAGTAGCTATGTATAGATGATTCAATATGAGAATACACGACTTAGCCTACACTACTATATTCACCTCCAAATGTGTATCCGTGATGATGAGGAACATGTCAACAATTGTGACACTGATGGACTCATTTTGTTAATTTTTTGTCTTCATTGTGTCCCTTGTTGCATGCCTAATGCCCTTTATTTTGTGCTATTAGAAATTTTGAGATGACTTGAAAGAAGAAGAGGTATCGTTTGCAAACCCTCAACATTGTCTTTCCTTTTGTCCTATTGTCTTCAAAGGCTTGGTTACATTTATATGAAACACACACTAGTACATGGGTGGAAGGTCATTTCCTACCTAGAAGGGAAAAATGTGGGATGATTTGATCCTAAATGGACATTCATCATCGAGACTACTAGCCCAACCACGACTACAACCACGACTAAAACAACAAATTTTTTTATTTATTAAGTGTGCTTGCTATTAACCACGTTTAAAGAATTTTTCTCTGATTTTGTTTTGTTTTGAAAGAGGTTCAAACCTCACAACTTGAGAAACCTTCAAAGCTATATAACTCAATTTAGAGAAGTACTATGTTATTGTTTTAAAATGGCTGGAATAATAGAGTAAATTGTAAAGCAAATACAAAGGCAAGATGCTGATCTTTTTATGCTATAAAAATATCCACCTGTAAAAGTATTCTAAGATTTCATCAAAAAATTATGTAATTCTCATTGTATAAGTAACACAAGTGCTTGTTAGATCCTTGGATGAGAACCACGTATTGAATCCTTGTGATTTTATGTTGAATAAAAATGAAGATATGGTATACATTATTGGTCCTTAAATTAGTAGTAGTATCATACTAGCATTGATGCTGATTCCATATTGAGGCCTACAATAGTAGGGTTTTAGCCTTTGTAAAGGCATCTTTTAAAAGAACTTATGGTTGGGATGGTGAGTTAAGAGCTTGGTTACACATTTTTGTGTTTTTTGTTTTAAAGGATGTCAGTTATCACTTCTTCATTCCATCCTTAAGTTTTGTTTGGCTAAGTATATGGATTTTATTTTCAATATTCTTCATGATTAAGGCTAACATGATTTGCATAGGAAGCTAGCACTTTGGATACTTACCATAGTTTGTCTACTTGTCATCAATGTGTCAACTAGTAATGAGCTATATCTTTCAAGGATTCTGTAATGGAACCCTTTCATGTTATCCCATGCAAGTTTCTTGTTCTATGTATATGACAATGCTAAGTGTTTTACTTGAACTATTTGTGAAACTCATAAATTTTTCTTGAGCTAGTGGGTGTAATAAATGTGCTCAACATGATTTACAACACATCCTAATCAATGGAGTATTAGAAGGAAGTGTGATTTAGGCTGACAAAATATCATACACGTTTTTTATTTTAAATGAGAAAATTTTTACTCTAATGGGCTTACCTCTTATGGTCATGTTAGCTCCAATCGCACCATGCTCTACTAGAGAAACTTTATGTGTAGTCAGCATCTTCATTACTTGTCCTCATCCTCACTATTTGTCTTGTTGCCTTGGGAGTGCTCATTTTCTCTTTAGAAAAAAGAATGTGAGAAGTGTACAAATTTTAGTTCCATGCATCTCTCATGAGTTTTTCTCTCTATCTTTGTGTCTTATGTAAGAATATGGCTACACATCTTTGGTCCTCATAGCCCCACTTCATTTAGGGGTATGAATCCTCCACAAAACATGTAACGGAATATTCCTTTAATCTCAGAGTATATTGGCCATTGCTGGATTACATGCCCCTTTTGTAGAATCGCATACATATACATAGTAAGAAAAGTGTCACAACAAATGATGGCCATACAAGATGGGAGTGACTTAATGGAAGTCCAATGTATGTGTATATTTATCAAATGGCACCACTACTGACTTTTTTTATTCACTAATGAAATTTGGTTGAAGAGTATATTGAAGTGGCAGTGAGCTCCCATGGTGACCAAGTTAAATGAGGCATTTGTGTGGCAAGTGTGGGATGTAAAATTTGCTAGGACGATGTGTGGAATAGAGAATTTTGCATAAAACGAAGCCTTATACATTGGTATTGGTCTAGAAAATGAGTCAAAGAAGAAGGTAATTAGTTTGCAATTGTTGAAAGTATGATTCAAAGCATTGTGTCTCCAAGTAAGCTAATGATGCATATACTCTAGTTGCTATAAAGGCAAGGTGATATTATTGCTTTTATTGAGAATTTTGCTGCCTACTCCAAGTAAGTGTAAACTGCTATTATCGCCATTGTATTATCTCCACAGTATCATTCTCAAAATTAAATGAAATCCCCCAAAGCTAGTATTCAAAATTACGGTTTTGCCAAGGTAAACATTCAAGACCTTTTCTTTGCAAATGACACGCATAGTGCATCCATTTTCTTGCAATCCTTCACTTATGTGTGATAACAACCACATGAAAAAAAGATGGAGAGCACCATCTCTAATAGTGTAGATCCTGAAACTTAATCTATCCAATGAAGTATACATACTCAACCCAAAGAGAGTGGGAGATAATGTCTTTAATTGTGCTTTTTGAACCTCCTTTTCTTTGGACTAACACAACCAATAGTGAGTGTCCATGTTTCACTTTAATTGTGCTTTGCACCTCCTTTGAAAATCCTTGATTTTTACTAAAACATAACCAATAACCTATTCATATAGTGTTGTGGCCACCTCTTCAACTTGCAACTACTATAGGCTACCAATTAACCTTTATCATAGGATGAAATTATTTGTAAAACTCCACAAAGAAATAATCTAGCCTCTTCCCTCTATATTTGGTTGTTTAGATAATGGATATGAGGGTGAAATGTGGCCTAGTGTGAGTGGTCTACTCCAAATCTTTCATGGTATATAACTCAACTCTTTACCCAATCACGAGTTATACATGTAAAATAAAGTTTCACATCAAGTGTCCCATTAGAATAGTGTGGTAGTTTTATGGATTCATTAGGTCTTGTGCCTTATGAATAATGCACATAATGGTGTTCTTTGACCATAGTAAAGAATGGGTGCAAAAGTCTTGAAGCCACAAGTATTGTAGGCCTTTATAGTCCCTTCCTTTCCATTTTTGAAAGAGGCTTGGTAATTAAACTTATGACGAAGAGGGTAGTCTTGGTTGGTTAAGGTTTATTGGTAGTGTTAATAGGGAACTAATTAGATGTGTTGAGTAGCTCATGTAAGCCATATTCTAGGAAGCAAAAAAGCCAAAACTTTTTGATTTGTACTACACAAGATGCTTAATGATTCCTTGTCAATTGGATGATAACAAGAGAAAATATGGTTAAGAAGGATTCGATAATGAATGCCCCCTCAGTTGTCTCTCACCCTTAGTCAAGATCCCAAGAAAACACCAATCACTCAGTCAACACAAGATTAGTGCAATAGCATTGTTGGGGAATGATTAGGATGACTCGAAATTGGAGAAGCTCAAGATACCATGCTTGGAGGAATCTAGTGTGATGTGCTAAAGTCACATGAGAATTGAGTGTCCTAGGCTATCATTATATTGCATACATTGTGTGCAATGATATATTTATACCAATCAATGTCATTACTCTCGTATTGATAATATAATGCTTTACCAACAAAGGCCTTCAGTTGCTTTAAAGAAAACTTGCACTTTTAACACCAACCACATAATAACAAATCCAACCTAGACACAAGCTATTGGTATATTAAACACCCAATTTACAGTACACTTACTTGCACTTGTCTTGCCGCCTCAACCTCCAACATCAATAACCGCTCATATCAATCAAGTGCAAGATCGAGGAACTAATGGATAATAAGACACATAGGATACCCTTACCTCCACCTATCTTACCACCTCAACCTCCATCATCAAGCAAGACCACTCAAATCAAGGTGAGGAAATCATGGATGATAAGATGTGTGAATTTAATGGTGTGAAGCAAATCCTCCTTACATAGAGGAACCCCCAAATTATTGCCTAGTTACTATTGGGATTACAAGGGAATAAAGATTTCAATTTTTCAAGTAGGGGTACAACCCCAAGGGTGAGATATTAATTCTATAACTCATTGCACCCCTTTGTTGGTGTTATCATCATCAAGGACCCCAAAAATAGTACTAAATGATTCTATCGAACTAAATAAAAACCTAAGAGAAAGAGAGCTATGAGTCTTATGAGCAACAAACCTCATACAAGCAGTGTGAGTCTTATGAGCAACAAGACTCATACAAACAATATAATCCCTATGGGTATATACAATAGGCTTTAGCCATAGACTATGCCTCCTTGTTATTTGAAGCCATGATGCGACAAAGAGCAAGAGACCTACCCGGTATGAAAAAGAGTGATGTGCTTCTCTAAAAATTGTGCTTTCATTTTTTTTTGCTAGCCGCTCTACCAACTCAGTAATGCTAATCACAACTACACAACTATTGATAGAGAGAGGTCAACCATGCTATATGTTGTAAAGAAGAATAGGCATTACCTCTTGGCTACAAACTTTATTTTCTGTGTCAACCATCAAGCACTGCCTTATTTTTTTGTGAATAAGCCTTGCACTATGGGGCACATCACTAGATAGTTTCCCATTCTTTTAAAGTTCAATTTCACACCATCACCATGTGAAAGTGTTTCGTGCATGTCCATGCTAACCACCTTTTTGAAATTCTAATAAGAGAATCCCCCCTCCAAGAGTGGAAGATGATCTTCCAGATGCTCCATTGTTCCACATTGACCACGTACTAGAATGGAGTAAAGACATTGCCCAATTCTTGGCCAATTTCCAATTGGACAAGAAGGGTCAAGACGACATCAATGAGGAAATACATTGGTGAAGATGACTTTGCCACCATTCTTGAGCAAAGCCCATTTCGGCATAGGTTAAAGAGAATGCGCGAGAGAGGGAGAGCTTGAGTTCCTTTTACAGGCAAACATGCACACACAAGAGAGAGTAAGACACAAGAGAGAGATGGATGGT
Source organism: Cibotium barometz (assembly GCF_041138505.1). Classification (NCBI taxonomy): domain Eukaryota; kingdom Viridiplantae; phylum Streptophyta; class Polypodiopsida; order Cyatheales; family Cibotiaceae; genus Cibotium; species Cibotium barometz. The sequence continues at coordinate 29,701,602 of NC_141064.1, read as the reverse complement.
TGAATTTTCTTCTTTCTTCTTCTCTTCTCTACAACCATACAGCTAAAAAGATAAGAGTACATACTATAAGGGAAAGTACTCTCCTACAATAATCTACAATGGTCGGTCCATATTGTGAACTTGACTATATGAGTTGGTGCTATAACTATGCCATAACTCTAGTGCTCCCATGTAGCTATCCCTCAGCCTATCATCCACTGGCAGCATACCAACCATAATCTCACCAACCATGCCAATGGCATAAGTGCAGAAGCTATCACCCAGGTGGGTTATCAAATGTATGTACTAGTTGAGGTCGTTATCTCAACACTCCCCCTTGAGCTCAACTCCATACACTGCACTCCAAGTACTCTCCTAAACTTGTGAAGCTTCTTTGTGCCCAATGACTCTGTGAAGATGTCAGCCACGTGATCCTCTGTGCTGACATATACCAAATCTACATCACCTGCTGCTAAAACCTTCTCCCTCACAAAGTGATAACGCACCTCAATGTGCTTCGTTCTAACATGGTATACTGGGTTATTGGCCAACTTTATGCTATTCATGTGGTCACAATAAATGATAACATCACTATCCATAGGCTCACCCATATCACCAAGTAGCTTGTGAATCCAAGCTACCTCACAAGCTACCATAGAGCAGCACCCCTGTACTCAGCAAAGAAACTATCCGTTCACAACAGCACTCCAAAACAAAAACATAAAGCCTTTGTCTATTCGTCACAACATCACCCCTATACTCAACAAAGCAACTATTCATTCACAATAGCACCCCTATACTCAACGAAGCAACTATTTGTCACAGCAACACTCCCAAATGAAAAAATAAAGCCATTGATAAACCTTTGTCTACGACACTACTAGCCCAATCAGCATCTATGTACCAATGTAGCTGTATCTTTGTACCAGCCTTATAAAAAAATCCATAATCAACTGTGGACTTTATGTATCTGTGTACCCATGTAGCTATATTTTTGTACCAACCTTATAGAAAAATCTATAATCAACTATGGACTTTATGTACTTGAGAAATCCGTCTAGCTACATCCAAGTGTGGCTTCCTAGGGGCCTGCATAAACTAACTCACAAGTCCAACAGCATAGCTAAAGTCTAGCCTAGTAATGGTCATGTAGATCAAGCTACCCACTATGTGCTTGTATGTAGTGAGGTCCTCCAAAAGCTCACCTATATCTGTAGAAACCTTTGTGTTCTGCTACAATGGCACTGAAATAAACTTACAACCTATCATACCATACTTGGACAACATGTCCAAGCCATACTGCCTCTGTAATAACAAAATGCGACCATGAGGTGATCTCACCACCTCTACGACCAAGAAATACCTCAGCTCACCCAAATCCTTCATCTCAAACTTTTGCTTCAAAAGCCTCTTCACATCATGTATGTTAGCATCACTATCACTAGTGTAAATCAAGACATCCACATAAATGACTAGTAGCACAATCTTCTATCTGTCTTTTTCACATAAAGTGAATATTTTTGTTAATACCAATTAGGATTAATAATTATATGCCTCCATTTGAGGACATTAATAAGTGTCATGCAAAGGCACTATAAAAGTTGTAACATTATGAGAGATTGGCCACCCAAGGCCTTAGTTAGTAAGTTTTGGGAGCCCAAGTGTGAATAAGGGCCAATTGTATATAAGGTATTTTCTCATAAATGAATGGACACAATCCTCCTTTGTGCTATGAGAGTTCTTGCCTTTTCTTGAGAGAGAGTGTGAGAGAGTACTCTAATACATTTGCCTTTTCTTGAGAGTGTGAGAGAGTACTCTAATACATTTGCCTTCTCTATCCTGCCTGCATGCTTGTAGAGAATTGAGAGAGAGAGATTGCCTTGCATGATGGTGTGAGCGACTCTATGGTGACAGCTTGGAGGATTAGAGCTTCTCAAAGTGAGCTTAGACCTCAAGGGACACGAGCTTGAAGCATTGGTAAGTTCCCTACAACGGGTTGTGTTCTATTTCTTCTTCTCCAAAGGTGAATGCATAGAGTTCCTTCTTTGGAGGTCTGGTAGCCCATAACATTTTTGGTGCCGCTTCTGGGGAAACACCTTTGTTTCTTCCATCCTCTTTGAGTTTCATCTCCCATTACACAAGTTTCATCATTGCCTTTGCATTTTGGTAGTGCATTGTGTATGGAATGAATGGATAAGGTTTGAGTGAAAGTGAAGGTTTGTGAGAAATTGGTTGTTTTTGTTGTGTGGGTGAGTACTAGGGTGACCTTAGAGGAAAGCTACACTATTTTTTTTCTTTCAATTTTGATGTTTGTATCACCAAATTCGTGAACGTGAATGAGCAAGGTGATAGTCTCTTTTTGTTTCTTCGAAAAAATCCATAAAAATCACAAAAATAAGGAGACATTGGTTGTGTTTTGAACTCGCATTACATTCCTTATGTCTAGCACAATCATTTTGGAGCATCCAGATAGGTAATTTGCACCCAAACTCCCCTCTGTCAATGCGAAAACTTCACACGTGAGTGCAAGAAAATGGTTCACGATGTGAACTACTTCTTGCTATCTCATGACGTGAACCGCTTCCGTGATCAGTGCCGCAATTCACCGGATTACCTTGCTAAAAATAGGTTACCTTATTCTGACGTCTCTGACACAACGGGTCCTACAACTTTAGTCCATGAACTAGCAAAGAATTCTTCACGACGTGAACCATTTTATGACATCTCACACGACATGAACTATTTAGATCTCACAACGTGAACTACAGAGCTTTTCACGGCATGAATGGTTTACCATTTCATGACGAACTATTTCTACAGTTTCACAGTGTAACCAAATTTAGTTCACAAACCTAGTATTTTCAGATAAAGGTTAGGGGAGTGCCTTAATTAAGCACATTGAGGCCAGTAAAATTGGATCAAGGTGACAGTGATTTGTAAATCTGAAGTAACCTTCGAGCACATGAGAGTGCAAAAATTAGTTCACGACGTGAATGATTTAGATCTCATGACATGAACTGTTATCTACAGTCTCATGGCCACACAAAACAAAGAAAAATCAGATCAACAATACCTTACAAAAATTCATTTGGGGTAGCAAATTAGCTTATCAAATCACATTCACATGCATTTGAGGTTTGGAAGACCCATCGGAGACGACCTCACTCCTGACTGGTTTGGAGAAGAGGAGAAACCACCCTCCCCTACAAGATTTAGATGTATCATTGATATAGCTCGGGGATTTTTTGGTAGTGCAACCTATGGGAACGGGCCCGGTAAGTAGCATCGGACTAGGTCCAAGGCAAGAATTACCAACCCAACCTTCAAGTTCTAGGCTGTCTAACACTAGCACTCCGAGAATGAGAAGAGACTGGGAAAGTGTGGCCAGAACAGGTCAAGTATTCTTCCCAACCTCAAAGGAAGTGGAATTGGCAACTACGAGAATTGAGCTTAAGGAAACAAGAGCTCAATACTCAAAGGGCTAGGATTGAACAAGAGAAGGAAATGGGAAATGTGAATCCATTTCAATCATGTGGCAAGGAACCAGAAATAGTCATGGGCAAGACTGAGGGGAGACATCCCAAATTTAGAGCTCATTAATGAAGAGCCAAGAGCAGAGAAAGGGTTTGATACCCAACATGAAGGAGATAACCTACCAAGGGAAACTGTGGGAGTAGAGGACCGCTTGTACACCAAGAAGGACATAGAGCAAATGATCAATCATCCCATGTTCTTAGAGGACATGGAGCTTTTGATTCTACAAAGACGGACGGAGGCTGCTAATAATGAGCTGGGCTAGAATGAGGTGGCCAGACCTACCCATAGACCAAAAATGCAGGGAAGAGCCAATGTCAGAAGAGGACGCGGTCTAGGCAGGGGGTGTAACGCCTCAAAGACCAAGGTCAAATCCAAATGTAGATCTTAATGTGGCCACAAGGACAGATTTGTTGAATATGGCTACGGAAATGGGCCGAGGAATGGTCAAGGAACTAGGCATTGCTCTAGAATCCAAACCATCCCAAATGAAGCCACACATCATTTCAAAGCTCATACAAAAACTCTCTGGGGATGGGGACCCGATCCAACATGAGGAGATCTTTGAGTCCACATGCAAAACCTGCAGGCCAATAAGCGATGTAACCATGATTCATGCCTTCTCACTGACCCTAGAAGGAAAAGCTCATCAACGGTTTCAAACCCTCAAGCCAGAAGCTAAAATAAATTTCACTCGACTCAAGAATGTGTTTGTGCCAAGCTTTGCCTGAAGTGGTGATAGATGGAGTCCTAGGACACAACTGCATAATATCAAATAAAAAGAAAACGAGTGTATGCAAGACTATGTATCCCAACTAAAGCACTTGAATTCAAGATGTAAACTACGGGAGAGGTCAGTTATTACCCTGCTTCCAGAGAGGAGTTCGAGATCACAAAATGCATGATTATCTAGTATTAGCCCAACCAGCTCCTCTGGATGCATGTTATAAGTTCGAAATCGAATATGAAGACAATATGCTTGAATTGCTGCAACCTGAAGATGTCAAGGCATCTTCAATAGCAATGACCTCATGAGTTTTGAGCCACCAAGAAACAGGAACTTAGAGCAAGAAAGTTGGGAACATGATTGTGGATGAGCTCAGTAATGCCATACTGGACAAATTGAAGGTAAAGGATGGAAGAGAAGCATCAGGGCATGGGCATACCCATCTTTACCCTTGTAGAGATATGGTATGGTGTTCTATGTGCAGAATGAATCACACTACCATTGAATGCCCATAGTTAAGAGTAATGCCATTACTCTATTGTGCTCATTATGTAAAATTAGGGAACCATGACACTTCCATGTGTAGATATCCGACATTCCAAACCGTAGCACAACTACCGGCAAACAGAGCACTACTGGCTTTACCAACACCACTCGTGCAAATCACTACTGCTACTACAAGATAGTCAAACCCATCCTATTTACCTAGGGGGATGTTTCGAATACAGGACACGTTACCTCTGCCGCCACCTGTTCTACCACCACAACCACCACAGGATAAAATCAACCAACTGCTTGATGAGCCATCAGAGGAAGTTGAAATGGTGCGTAAGGTAAAAATCAATGGTGAGTACTATGACGAAGCTATGTAGATTTCACCAGAATTTTATGTCTTACAGAGAGTAACATGCCAGTTCAGTGTTTCAAACCACGATATAGTGGAAAGGTACGGACATAAATGCAAATATGAGGAGGGGGCCACCACAATGTTTTGGTTGTGGTGAACCTCAGCATAATGCCCTAACAAGAATGTTGTTCATACACATCAAACTCAACAATTGACTGCACCACCTAATGACATGCCAGTGCTTACTTGTACTAAATGTGGGGTTGATCATTTGATCAAAGATTGCCCATACCGCACAAGTGGTTTTGCTTCCACTTCTAACATGCCGCTATCAAAACCATAAGTGTGCAGCCTGGAAACATCACGCCACTGAATGTCCTGACACGACCAAGCCCAACTGAGGACAAAGAGAAGAACCCAGCACATGCCACCACTTTAAGAACTGGCAGGAGAAGAAGGGTGAAAAAAGTGGGTAAAGGTGACACCAAGGTCACAATTCAGGATGGATCTAAAGAAGATACTATCGACACCGGATCCACTCAATCAAGAGAAGAGAGTAATCAAGCGCTAAAATTAGATGAGCCTAACCAGGTGGTGCAAGGAGAAAAACCAGCAACCCCTAAGGGAATTGATGAATACCCAAATGTTGAAGAAGAGAAAGAAAGCTTAAAGAATCTAGGGCCCTAGTAGAAGAGTGTCAACAACTTCATGAAGCCAAATTACGAGCTAATTGGGCCAGGGATATAATGTATCCAAGAAACGAACCGACAAGGGAAAGAGAATTAGACGTGCCTACTCCAATTCCAGAAGAGTCGGAAGAGGGATCTTAAGAAAACCTTATGTCAAGAATGTTTGAGGAGGTTGAGCAAGATGTGTCCATTCATTCATTCCCTAGGGATGGATATGAGACACACACATGGAAGGAACCCTCACTTGCCCCCTAGAGAGGCCAACAACATAGACAGTCTCGTAGTTGTACTGTCCACTTCCATACAAATGCCATTGGGACAACTACTACACAGTTCACCAACATTGTGGGTAGAAATTAAAGAATGGGTAGAGGGTGGACTAAAGCCAGCAGCCACTATAGAGGAGATTTAGTCACCTCTAGCAAAAAGAAACTTAAAACATGCAAGGGAAAGAACGCCTAGATTCATCAAAATATCGGTTAAATTAATTGGGGCGTTATAACGAAAGTGATGATACTAATGCTGCAATTCCAATTTATCATACCAAGCATTGGCTATCTTGGATGGGGTAGCAGTCAGCATCATCACAAAACGATGTTGGAAAAATTAGGGAAAATCAAATCTGAAAAGAGTGGATCTTATCGTTGAAATGGCAAACGGAACATCTTCAAGATCCATGAGGATTTTGGAGAATGTGCAACTTAAACTCTTTACATTTCATCTACCATCATAAATTTGTGGTGGTGATGGATTTTTTGCAACAACCAGACTCATATGACATAATCTTGGGGAGACCCTTCATGAGGGAATCCAAGTTGGTGCACGATTGGGCATTAGACTATGTGTATGTTCGAAGGGACTCACAAATCCTAAAGATAGATCTGCGAACATGGAAAGCACACCGTATGGAAGGGCAACTATTTGGTAATGATTCGTTCACAACTGAGTGAACCACATCCGTACAAGTATGTCAGCCCACGGTGGAATTTTCAAAAGAGGAAGAGAAACGAAAATGTATGCATCACTACCTCCTCCAGATTTCAATGAAAACAAGATGCATGTGCTAGCCACCATAGATGTGATGCAATGCCGAGAAATCCAATATGCTGAATCTAGGAATGTTCCCACTACCTCTGTCTGTATGGTCAATTGGCAACCCATTGAAGAGGAATTGGAGGAGGAAGCTTCAAGCATAGAAGGGACTAGATCACAAGGCCGTACCAGTGCCCAATGCCTTAGAAGATGGCAAAAGCACAAATGGTATATCACTTACTAGAGCTGAAAGGCCGTGCTCTACGAAGAAAACCCACAGATGCCCAATGGCTGAGGTACATGGAAGTTACTAAGGTACACGATGAGTTTTCTAAAGATTGGGGTGAGGAGTTAAGAAAGATATGCCTTGAAGAAAAACATGGGGAGAAAGTCACCCTTCAAGAACTGGAAATACCTAAGCTTACAAAAGCTGGGTGCCAAAAACAAAACAAGGCTTTGGCGAAAGCCAAGCATGAGGCTAAGAAGGTGATGGCTAAAACAAAAAGAGAGGATGAGGATAAACTAGACTTACTTTCAGTACCATACCATTTCAAGACATACACAATTGACGAAAGAAAAGTGGTCCAATTGATAGCCAAAAGGGTTAAGGAATATGGTTTATCCACATCATATAATGGCTCAGCTAAGGTCAAGGAATTTGATATTGCAGAGTTAGGGGAGGAAACCAAACCTGTTTATATTGCTAAAGGACTTGACTCCAACTGAAGAAAAGGAGTTTGATGCTTTCCTTAAGAAGTTGAAGGATTGTTTTGTCTGGAACTATAAAGAGATAAAAGGTGTACCACCTAAAGTGGTACAACACATGATCCCAATCATGGATAGATCAAGACCAGGAAAAAACCATACCAGATGAATCCTAAATATGTAGCAATTTTAAAGGAGGAAATTGATAAACTCATTACTGCGCAGACTTCATGTACGAGATAGAACATACGGATTGGTTACCACCAATCATGATAGTGCTAAAGAAGAATGGGAAACTTAGGGTCTGTGTCAATCTCAAAAAGGTCAATGCAGCTACTAGGAAGGACCATTACCCACCACTGTCTTATACGAAACATGTTTTGGAGGAGAGAGTAGCTCGTGAAGAAGCTGACAGCTTCTTAGATAAATTTTCAGGTTACAATCAAGTGTCTATAGCACCCTAAGGACCAACATAAAATGGCCTTCAATACATTGTGGGGGAAATTTGCTTACAAAGTTATACCTTTCAGTCTCACCAATGCCCCAGCAACGTTCCAACGATTAATGTGCATAGCCTTCACAAACTACTTGCAAAAGTGGTTGGAGAGGTATTCATTGATGATCTATATGCACACTCCCAAGGGTCAAACCATTTGGCTTGCTTGAGAAAGGTGTTTGAGCGATGTCGATTGTATCGTATATCCTTAAACCCTTTAAAATGTCAATTTTGGGTCAAACAAAGTGTGATATTAGGACACATTGTCGCTAAGAATGATATCTCCACCTAACGAAGGCAAAGTCAAATTAATCTTGGAATTGCCCTACCCACCACTAATTACAAAGGTGTACAGAGATTTATGGGCCACGTTGGATATTATCACCGCTTCATAATATTTTATGCTGAAATTGCCATACCATTATATAAGCTACTCATTGTCTGTGAATGGACTGAAGAATGCCAAGAAGCATATGATAGATTGAAGCAAGCACTAGCCAATGATCCATTTCTGAGACCACCTAACTGGGATCTTATATTCCATATACACATCGATGCATCGAACTTTGCTATAGGATGCGTATTGGCAGAACCTGGTGAGTAAACTAGACTACCCAGTTTGCTTTGCTAGTCGCCAATTGTATGATGCAAAGGTGAATTATACCACCATGACCTGGACATTGAGCCAACATGGCTCAGGGTGAAAGTCTCTATGACTAATAGTCATTAAATGAGTATTGCACTAATAGATACGGGATCAAGTCATAATCTAATCTCTTATGAGACATGGGTAGCTCTAGACAAACCACACGTTGAGGCCACCAATGCACAAGTATGAAGTGTGCACTTGTCAACTACCAAAGTTGTGAGGGACCTCTAAGTGTTAATATTTCCATCAAAAATAATCCCTTGGTTGGAAAGGTATTTGTTATGCTTGTAGGATCTATGGAGGAAGAAATGATCCTTAGACGATCTTGGATTTGCACTAGTAATTGCAATATCCAATGGGAAAAGAGGGCTGCACAACTGGACAACGAGGGCAATAATGTCCTTACGGTGCCCCTATTGAGCCCAATAAACAAGGGAAAGCATGCTATGATTGATGGTATGGAAACACCAATGGCAGTAAAAGTAGCTCACGTACCAGAGAAGACATCAACCCCACAATCCATACGCAAAAAACATGCAAAATCACTAGGTACTCAGTAGTGGGTGCCTAAGAATCAACTCCAATACAGTGATGCAAAAGGAGTAATTAAGGAATCAAGGAAAAAAGTTCATATTACAGACAAGGGATAGAGATGGCCTTCAAATGTTAGCAACAAGCAGGTTCCAAATGAAGCCGCAATCCACAAGGTACTCATAAGCAATGGATTTGAAGGGATTTGCTAGCTGCACAAGGCTATTACTAGGGCAATACAACAATATGGGTGCCAAAATCCCACCCAAAGTTCATTGTTGCAAATATCTTCAAAAACACAAGAAGGGACAATAAGAGCAACCAAAGCCAATTCCCAGCTAAAACAAATGCTAGGAAAGCACAAACATTGGTGTGGAGAAAGAAGCCAATTCAATAGGATGAACTGAAGATAGCACTCCCACCAACTGCACCCACCAAAATAGAAAGAAGTGCCCAAGTACCACCTTGGTTTCCCTGGCTATAAACAAAAAAGAAAGTACAAAGGTATCCATTACTCAAAAGCGGATACAAGGTAAAATTGTTTAAAATGAAACATGATCATTCACTTTATTCAACCAACTTTTGACTGCATAATTGAGTGTTTCAGCACGAAAGGAATATAGGGTATCAACCTTGCATGCACTCAATACAAAATAGCTCCTAGCGTGAAACTGTCTGAAACAATTCACGCCGTGAACTAGTTCCAAAACAGTTCACATCGTAAAACAGTCCAAAATAGTTCATGCCATGAACTGGTTCTAAATGGTTCACGTCGTGAACCACCTTACTACTTCACGATGTAAAATGGTCACCTTTTTCTCAACCAATCATGGAATGCCATGTGGCATACTTCATTAAGACAGCCGCCCAGTCCAACGGCCGTGTCATAAAATCCATTTTTTTCCATTTTTGTGCATTTCGCGTTTGCAATTCTTCATCATATGTGCATCACCAAGTTGTTCTCGCCGTGAACCATTTCTCTATAGTTTCATGCCGCGAATCACTCACGTAACCAGTGTCGGGATTATCACCAAAAATTACAAGATTACCACCAAAAATAGACACCCTTATCTTGACACCTCTGACACGGTGCAATCCGCCAAAATTTTGAGCACGTGAAAGTGCAGTAAACCTTTCACGGCGTGAACCATTTCTTAAGTGGTTCACGGCGTGAAACACTTACTATTTCATGACATGAAATAAATCCTATAGATTCACATGTTGGCCAAACCAACGGATCGACAATACCAAGGCGGTGAGGGTTGGCTAAGGAAAGGGAATTTTACTAAAGGAAGGAATTTAGTCCTAAAGAGGAAAAATTTTTAGCACGTGAAAGTGCAGGAAAACCGTTCACGACGAACCATTTCCTGCAGTTTCATGACATGAAACAAATCCTGCAGTTTCATGACGTGAAACATTCTCTGCTATTTCACACCTCCTTAACAGATCGATAGAATCAGAAATTAAATCAATTTGGGTTGATTAATAGCTTACCAGATCATACATACATGATGCACTTAAGATCTGGAAAACTCATCAAAGGCGATCTTACGCCTGACGATAGTGCTACATCAAATCACCTAGGAACTTCCTACCAAAGAAGTGTTGGATCAGCACATTCCGCAACAAGCAGACACTTGAGTGTTTTGAGGAACCTGACCATCATTGAAACCAATAGTGAAGAATCCATGGAAGAAGGGCTGAGATACGCTGGGTTTGGGGAAGAAGATAAACCACACTCCCCAACCAAGTCCAGTGGGATCATTGATATCACCCAGGGATTTTTTGGTCTCCAAACAAGTCATGATGAAGAAGCACAATTTTCGGGCATGGGTCCGTCAACTAGCATTGGACTCAGTCCAAGACAAGAAGTGCCATCCCAAACGTTGAATTCTAGGCTGTCAAATACTGACACCCCTCGAATTAGATGAGATGTGGAAAGTGCAGTTAGGACGAGTCAAATATTCTTTCCCACCACCGAGGAAGTGGAATTGGACCTCCAACAAAGTGAGGTAGAACGACAACTCCGAGAATTGAGCTTAAGGAAACAAGAGCTTGCGTAGGGCAAGAGCTGAGAGAAAGGAGACAAGAAGTGTTAACCCACTCCAATCAGAGGAAAAGAACCTGAAATTGCTACAGGTAGAAGTGAGGGAGAAATTCCGAACTTGGAACCCATCAACGAGGAAAAGAACCTGAAATTGCTACAGGTAGAAGTGAGGGAGAAATTCCGAACTTGGAACCCATCAACGAGGAATCCAGAATGGAGGAAGGGTTTACAACCAGAGAAGAAGAGGGTAACCTAGCTAACATGGCTGTAGACGTAGAAGACCAACTCTATACCAAAAAGGATATTGAGCTAATGATCAATAACCCTACATTCTTACAAGACATGAAGCTCTTAATTACACAAAGACACACAGAGGCGACTAATGGGGAATCCCACTAGGGTACCACAACTGGACCATTCCATGAACCCGAGATACCTAGAAGAGTCAATACAGGTAGGGGACAAGGTCCAGGAAGGGGGGGGGAGCAATTCCCCAGAGGCCTAGAAATGATCCAACCATGGACCTTAATGTGGCCACAAGGGTAGACTGTTAAATATGGCAGCAGAGATGGGCTAGGGGATGGTCAAGGAGCTAGGCTCTACTTTAGAACCCCGACCTTACCAGATGAAACCCCATATCATTTCAAAACTTGTTCAAAAGTTCTATAGGGACAGGGATCCTATCCAACATGTAGAGATTTTTAAATCCACATGTGAAACCTGCGGACCAGTCAGTGATGACCATGATACATGCCTTCTCCACTGACCTTAGAGGGAAAAGCTCATCAGTGCTTTCGAATCCTTAAGCATGAGGATAAGGTTAACTTCACAAGGTTAAAGAATATTTTTGTGCCCAGTTTTGCCCACAGTGGTGATAGATGGAGCCCTGTGGCACAATTACATAACATCAAACAAAAGGAAGACGAGTCGATGAGAGACTATCTCGTGTGAAGCACTTAAATTCAAGGTGCAAACTTCGGGAAAGATTGACAGATGATCAATTGTTTCCTTGTTTCCGGAGAGGGGTTCAAGACCATAAAATGCATGATTACCTGGTGCTTGCCTGACCAGTTACTCTTGATGCATGCTATAAATTGGCAATCGAATATGAAGATAATATGTTAGAATTGCCACAACCCGAAGATGTTAAAACATATGCAGCAACCATGACTTCGCGTGTCTCGAGGAGTCACCAAGAAATTGGAGCTAAAAGTAAGCAAGTCAGAAACATGACTGTGGATGAGCTCAGTAATGCCATATTAGAAAAATTAAAGGTCAGGGAGGGAAGAGAGACATCTGGGCATGGGCATAGCCGCCTTTACCCCTGCAGGGAATTGGTGTGGTGCTCTATGTGTAGATTAAATCATACCACCACCGAATGTCCATAGTTAAGGGCAAGACCATTACTTTATTGTGTTCACTGTTTAAAATTGGGAAATCATGACACTTCAATGTGTAGATATCCAAGGTTTCAAATGTGTCACAGCTACGAGCAAATAGAGTCCCATTGGCTTTGCTGGCACCACCTATGCAGATCATTGCCACTGCTAGACAACCCAACTCTTTCTACTTACCTAGGGGGATGTTCCAGGTACAAGATGGTACGCCCTTGCCACCATCAGTTCTACTGCCACAACCACCACAGATGAAGATCAATCAAGTAGTGATTGAAGAACCATCAAAAGATGTTGACATGGTACGGGAAATAGAACTTAGTGGGAAATACTACGAGGACATGGCTGAGGTTACGCTAGAATACTATGTCCTATAAAATAACATGCCAATACCTGTGTTTCAAACCACGGTATAGTGGAAGGGCAAGGAAATAAACTCAAATCTGAGAAGAGGACCTTTACAATGCTATGGCTACGGTGGGCCACATCGAGTAGCCGACTGCCCAAACAAGAATATGAATCATACACACCAACCGTAACAAGTGGCGGCCACTCCCAATGGCATGCCAGTGCTCACCTGCACTAAATGTGGAATTGTTCACTTGATCAAGGATTGTCTCTACCAAGAAAGTGGCTCTACTTCTACTATTAATCAAGCCACCATCCAGACCATTAGTGTATAATATGGGAAGATCACACTGCTCAATGTCCTAACGCAAGCTCAGGCTCAATTAGGAGAAAAGGGAAGAAACCGGGCGGATGCGACTACTTCCAAATCTGGCCCACAGAGGAGAAGAGTGAAGAAATTAGGAAAGGGGGACACATGGGTTACAATCCTGTAGAAATTTGAGCATAATGATGAGCTATGGTGGATCATACACTAGAATCAACATCATTAACAAAGTGATTAGCAAATGATTAAGATGTAATTAGTAAATAATTAGCAAATAGATTAATGTAGGCATGGATACTCAAAAACCAGCAAATTCTCATTAGGGCTATGCCTCAATTTATAGAGTTTACATCAAGCATCAAATCCCATTGATTTCTCCATGATTCACTCCCAGAATATCTCCACCTCTTGCCTGATTCTCTCCACCTCTTCTCTTTTCCCTGAATATCTCCCAGAATATCTCCACACTCCTAAATTCCCTCATGCTACCCATTATTCTCTCCCAGTAGATTCTTCTCACCTTTTCACAGGTTCTTTCACAATTACATCTCCTCTTTTACAGCCTCTATCCAAGAGCTTGTTCCCACACACACCCTATTCACTTGTATATTTCAACACCTCCCCTCAAGTGAATAATCCTAGTACACCTAGACCCTATACCAAGTTTGCCTCCCCTTACTTGATAGTCCGCGACCTCGTCCGCGACTAGTGTCTACTCTTCCACTCAAGTTATCTCAGCACACCTGGACCCTGTATCAAGTTTCTTTCTTACTTGACAGTCCGCGACCAGTGCCTCAAGTCCCTAAACTCCATAGTCCTTGACACTCTCTCTCTCTATGTGTCCAAGGCTACTGTAAGTGCCCGCGACCTTGACTAAAGTGCTCACACATACATCTACCACGTGGCCTACATCATCGGTGGCTCAGAGGTGGTTTTACTTTATTGGGGCAGTTTACATTGGGTTGTGGGGTCTCTCTCTCTCTCTCTCTCTCTCAGAGATTTTCACATGGCTCCTCACTCTTTGGAGCCTCACATCTTCTCTTCTCTTCAGTCTTCTTGTCGTGGCAGCTTCTCTCCACGCGTCCATCTCTTCTTTCAGTCTTCTTGGGGCAGCTTCTCTTCTCATGGCAGCTTCTCTTCTCGTGTCCATGTCTTCCTTCAGCAGATCTTCTTGGTGTGGATCCTCTTCTTGGGAAGAGATATTCTTCTTCTTTCATGGCTGGGGCCATGAGCTTGTCCGTCAGGTCATTTTGCTCCATGTGAGCAATATGTTTCAATGTTTTGCTGACAGATCCTTTGGGCTTTTGATGTTCATCTTGTATCATTATGCAATGCAAACCCAAATTTATGCGAAAGGTCTTACCTCTTGCCTTATTCTGGACAAGGGCAGTGTCTGTTTCCATTTTTACACTGATGCAATGTGCCCAATACATAATGCGTATAGCATTCATTCTCATGCACATTCCAAATGCAACTCTGGCTGTGAATAATCTTGAATTTGAGTGAGATTTACAAGCATTAACCAAGGGTTAAATGCAAAATGATGATTTTCACAAATTTATCAGCATAATTTTACCAGAAATTACATTAAATCAAGGGTAACCAATTTGTACGGGATGGTTGGAGTATCAAACCAACTCCGATTTGCAATCTGAAGTTATAGGGATTTGTATGGTTAATTTGAACCCTCAATTTCACCAAAGTACAGTGATTAGCACTGATTAATCACTGATTAGCAAATTAATGCTCTGTTTTGTGTGTAGAAAACAGAGTATGCGGGGAGTCCAGATCTGGTGTCTTCCACTTCAAATGAGCTTAAATGCTTTCAAAGGCATCAATAGCAATGAGTCTAGTAGAGGATTAAGCCAAGAAACACAAGATTTGACCAAATAATGAAAGCTTAATCTCTGTTTTACCAAAGTCACTTGTAGATTTGATGAAGAGCTTTGCTCTCAATGTAGACTTGATGAAATTGAATTCTGTCTTCACCAGCTTGTAGAGCATGCTTGATTACCCCTTGGGCTAGGAGGAATTAGAAGGATTTGACCTGATGAAGTAGCAATGGCAAAAATTCCTCAGAAAAATGGCACCATTCATTCTGCGAAAATCTGCAGTTCTGCACTGAATTGGCCCACAAGAATTGAGTTGAGTGTAGCCCTATGAGTCTACTATAAGTACCTAAAAGGGCTTAGCCTAATGTTATGTGTGCAAGGAGAATGGAGTCCTCCACTCGCTGGGGGTGAAGGGGAGAAGTGAAAACTTACTAAAAATTTGATTTTTTGCTAATTATCTATTAATCCTCATTAATTAACTAATGGGCTCATAAACCTAATTGATTCTAGGCATGGCTCTGATACCATGTTAAAATTTGAGCATAATGATGAGCTATGGTGGATCATACACTAGAATCAACATCATTAACAAAGTGATTAGCAAATGATTAAGATGTAATTAGTGAATACAAATAGATTAATGTAGGCATGGATACTCAAAAACTAGCAAATTCTCATTAGGGCTATGCCTCAATTTATAGAGTTTACATCAAGCATCAAATCCCATTGATTTCTCCATGATTCACTCCTAGAATATCTCCACCTCTTGCCTGATTCTCTCTACCTCTTCTCTTTTCCCTGAATATCTCCCAGAATATCTCCACACTCCTAAATTCCCTCATGCTATCCATTATTCTCTCCCAGTAGATTCTTCTCACCTTTTCACAGGTTCTTTCACAATTACATCTCCTCTTTTACAGCCTCTATCTAAGAGCTTGTTCCCACACACACCCTATTCACTTGTATATTTCAACAAATCCAAGACGGATCCAAAGAAGATACAATTGATACCGGATCCACCCAATCAAAGGATGAGGGGGGTCAAGGGATCAATCTTGGAGGATTAGACAAGGGAAAGCAAGGAGAATAACCAACTCCTAAGGGGGTTGGTGAATATCCCAATGCCGACGAAGAAATAAGGAAGCTAGAAGATGCCAAGGCCTTAGTCGAAGAGTACCAAATGACTTCGTGACACTAAGCCAAGGACCAGCTAAGTAAGGGATACCATCTATCCACAAGATGAACCAACCCGGAATATTGTATTGAACATGCCAGCCCCGATTCTGGAAGGAACGGAAGAGGACTCCCAAACAAACACAATGTCTAGAATGTTTGAGGAAAATGAGTTGGGGGGGTCTATCCATTCCTTCCCCATGGAAGAATATGAGACACCTACATGGGAAGAACCCTCTATCTCCAAAGAACCCAGGGATATAGGAAGCCTCGCAGAGCTGTACTATCCACGCCTACCCAGATGCCATTGGGGCAACTGTTACGCAATTCACCAACTTTGTGGACAGATGTAAAAGAATGGCTCGAGGGCGCGGTCTAAGGCCACGGTCTAAGGCCAGCTGATAATATGGATGAGACTCTACCACCCCTGGTAGAAAGAACCTTGAAGCATACAAAGGAAACTCGAGTCGTTTTAAGATACCAGTTAACCGACTGGGATGCTACTATGAAAGTGACAACACGAATGCTTCCATCCTGATTCATCATAATGGATACCAAGCATTGGCTATCCTAGATGATGGGGAAGGGGTTAGCATCATTACCAAACGTTGCTGGGAAAACTAGGGGAAACCTGATCTAAAAAAAGCAAATTTAATCATCAAAATGGCTGATGGAACATCTTCGAGACCCATTGGGCTCTTGGAGAATGTTAAATTCGGACTTTTTATGTTTCGCTATCATCATAAATTTGTGGTCATGGACTTCCTAGCCAACCTAATACATATGACATAATATTGGGACGACCTTTCATGAGGGAATCCAAATTGGTGCATGATTGGGCCTTGGATCATGTGTATGTACACAGGGATTCACAAATCTTGAAGATTGATCTAAGAGCATGGAAAGCACACCCCATGGAAGGGCAATCGTTTGGTAATGATTCGGACAACGGAGCGAACCACATCCATATAGATATGCCAACCTACAGAGGGGGAAACCAAGGAGGAGGAGGAAACGAGAATGTATGCGTCACTACCTCCTCCAGACTTCAATGAAAATTGGATGCATGTGTTGGCTACCATTGATGTAATACAGCCCAGGGGAACCCAATATTTTGAATCTGGAACCGTCCCCCCCACGACTTTTATCTGCATGGTTAATTGGCAGACACTGGATAAGGAATCAAGTGGGGAGACATCAAGTACAGAAAGTATTGTGGCACGAAGCCGTACTAGTGCTCAATGCCTCAGACGATGGCAGAGACAAAACTGGTATCTAGCCCGACGAAACGCCATGCTATGAAATAGACCTACGATGCCTAATGGTTGAGATACCTTGAGGCTACAAAGTACATGATGAATTCTCAAAGGACTGGGGCAAGGAGTTGAGTAAAATATCATACGGTGGATGATAGCTACTAGGGTAAAAGAGGAGGGGCTGTCGGCATCATATGATGGCTCGGCAAAAGTCAAGGAGGTTGATATTATGGGACCAGGGGAAAGCATGGCCCGTATACATTGCTAAAGATTTTAAAGATTTGACTCTTGCAAAGCAGAGGAAGAAGAGCTCATTGTTCTCCTCAAGGAATAGAAGGATTGTTTTGCCTGGAATTACAAGGACATGAAAGGGGTACCCGAAGAAGGTGGTATAACATACGATTCCAATCATGGAAGGTTCGAGACGAGTCAGGCACACAGACCATATCAGATGAATCCTAAGTATGCAGCAATTGTAAAGGAGGAAATTGATAAGCTCATTGCTGCTATTTTTGCAGACTTTATCTATGAGATCGAACATACGGATTGGTTATCACTAATTGTGATAGTGCCTAAAAAGAATGGGAAACTGAGAGTGTGTGAAAGATATTAAAAAAGTAAATGCAGCCCACTGAGAAGGACCACTACCCATTACCCTATACCGAACATGTTTTGGAAAGAGTGGCTACTAGCGTATAGCTTCTTGGATGGGTTTTTTGGTTACAATCAGGTGTCCATAGCACCAGAAGACCAACATAAGATAGCCTTCAATACAATGTGGGAAACATTTGCTTTACAAGGTTATGCCGTTTGGTCTCACAAATGTCCCTGCAACCTTTCAACGGTTGATGTGCACAGCTTTTAAGGACTACTTGGCAAAAGTGGTTGGAGGTATTCATTGATGATCTATGTGCACATTCTTGATGGGAAGATCATTTGGCCTGCTTGAGGAAAGTGTTTGAACGTTTTCGATTATATCGTATATTATTAAACCCTTTGAAGTGCCAGTTCTGGGTCAAGTATGGTGTGATATTGGGACACATAGTCTCAAAGAATGGTATGTCCACTGATGATAGCAAGGTCAAACTAATCTTGGAGCTACCACTGCCTGCCAACTACAAAGGAGTGCAAAGGTTTATGGGTGATGTGGGGTCTTATCGACGCTTCATCATTTTTTATGCTGAGATAGCCAGACCTTTGTACAAACTTCTTATTGTCTTTGAGTGGACTGAGGAGTGTCAAGAAGCTTATGATCGTTTGAAGCAAGCCTTGGCAAGCACGCCTATTTTGCGATCCCCCAATTGGGATCTCATATTTCACGTACACATCGATGCATCAAATTTTGCTATTGGTTGCGTGCTAGCCCACGCCTGGTGAGTTCAAATTGGACTATCCAATTTTCTTCGCTAGTCGTTCTTGTCAGTTGAATGATACAGAGGTGAACTACACCACTACGGAGAGAGAAGGATCGGCCATGGTCTACGCTATCAAGAAATATCGACATTATCTCTTGGCAACAAATTTATATTTTTTGTAGATCATCAAGCCTTACTATATCTAGTAAATAAACCTTGCACCACGGGAAGAATCACCCGTTGGCTACTACTATTGTTGTTGGAATTTGACTTTACTATCACAGTAAGGAAGGGAACACAGCATGTGTTGGCCAACCACTTGTCCAGAATTCCAAATGGGGAACCAGCAACAACTGGTGTCGATGATGACCTTCCTAATGCTTGTTTATTCAAGTTGGACATGGTACCTAAGTGGAGCAAAGATATCTCAGAGTATCTAGCTTATAGTTTTCCACAGGACATACCCTTGAACAAAGATAAGATGTGGCAGCTTATCAAGCTTGCGGCACCATATCAATTGATTGCAGGAGAACTATATAAGCTAGGCAAGGATGATGTGCTCAGACGATGTGGATGAATTCGTAACCATATTGGAAGAGTCTCATTCAGGGATAGCAGGCGGGCATTTTTTTGGAGAAATTACAACTCAAAAAGTGCTTCAAATTGGACTCTAGTGGCCTACATTATTCAGGGATGCCATAGCTCGTTTGTCAAAAGATGCGAGGAATGTCAACGTTTCGCTATTCCACAACAGAAGGACAAGATGCCGCTAACACCCATCATCGTAAGGCAACCATTTGAGAAATGGGGGATAGATTTTGTGGGGCCGATTAGTCCAGCGGCACATCCATCCCAAGCCCGGTACATAATCGTGGCCATGGACTATTTCACAAAGTGGGTGGAAGCCAGAGCTTCGAAGAAAGTTGATGCACGAACAATTGCAAAATTTGTATATGAGCAAATCATATTAAGGTTCGGCTGCCCATTAGAATTAGTGAGTGATCACGGTTCACATTTTATCAAAATGAGGTGATTAATCATTTACTTTTGCAGGATTCTTAGTGATCCATCGAAAATCATCACCTTACTACCCCCACAAGCCAATGGTCAAGCAGAAAGTACCAACAAGATTTTGTGTACCATCTTGACAAAAACTTTGGAAGCAAATCGAACAAATTAGGAGCACAAGCTGACAACAGCTCTCTGGGCCTACCACACATCATGTAAGGTAGCGATGACAGGATATACTCCTTTTTGTCTAGTTTATGATGTTGAAGCTGTTATGCCCATGGAATACCTAGTCCCTAGCTTAAGGATTGACGTACAGGAGCGTCTAACTGAGAATGCATTAGCTGAAAGGCTAACTGACTTGGAAAAACTGGATGAGACCCAGTTGAGAGCATCACATGGGCTCATGGTCGAAAAGCTATGCAAGAAACACTGGTTTGATAAAAACCTTAAGTAAAAAGAACTAAAAACGGGGGACCTTGTCCTCATGCATGGTGTGGGAAACGCCAGGAAAGAGAAACGTAAATACCGATTCTTGGGACCATTCCGAGTATCGAAAATCACACCTCAGGGGTCTGTTCGAATAGAAATAATTGACAGCGTCCAAATGGAGGGCTATGTCAATGGGGGAGTAAACTAAAAAAATATTTTGGACCATTGACCCAAGAGATGCTCTTGCAGGAACAGCTCTTAAAACAACAAAAGCAGCTTGCAAAAGAAAAAATCCAGCAAGCGGAAGAGGAAGCTAAGGCTAGGCAAGTCAAAGCTAAAATGCATAAAGGCCTGATACATGTCAACATGGCATCCATAACCCTTGTGGACAAAGGGGATCTAAACATTGAGTCAGCACGACTTAAGTTGGGACTCACAATAGCTAAGGGCGTTGCAACAAGTATTGCATTAATAGATACAGGGTCACTGATCTCATATGATACTTGGGTAGCCTTAGAAAAACCACACCTTGAACCCACGGATGCATAAGTTCATAGTGTGCACCTAACAACCACAAAGGCCGAGGGATGTTAATATTTCCATCAGTAATAATTCCTTGGTCAAAAAGGTGTTTGTGATGCCTGCTCTGCAGATATACAATGGAGGAAGAGATGATCCTTGGATCTGTGCCAGTGCAATATCCAATGGGAAGAAAGAACAGCATCGTTGAGCATCGGTGAGAAGGTCATGTCCATACCATTATGGAACTTGGTAAATCAAGGGAAACAAAGCACTACAGAGGCAAGACCTCGAAAAACAGAACCTACACCCATTATGCTAAGTTTGCCTACACAATACCCAAAATACAAGGGTACACATAAATGGGTGCTCAAAAATCAACTTAAGGATCAACCAAAGAGGAAGGACACAATGAGTAATGAAAGGACTCAGGGGAAAACACAATTCAAAAGTCAGCCATTGTCAACACCTACCAAGTGGCAAAACTCCAAGCACTTGCATAGGCCTCATGACTATCGTCAGTAATGGGTCCGAAAGGATCTATTGCGAGCACAACGCTACTATCAAGGCAATGTAGCAATATGGGTACCCAAACCCAAGTCCATGGCCAAAACCACAAAAGGTTCGAATCAATATACAAAGAGATGTGATGGGTGGCTTACATCATCAACTCCCCGATCGAGCCAGCACCACACCTGCTTTTGTGTGGAGGAGAAAGAAAATTCAGCCAACTGAATTAAGAATGACCAAGGCAACAAAAATACCTACTCTGACTACAAAATTGAACAAGAAATGTGAAGATAGAAGCAAGGAGGTTCCAAATGAAAACCATCCACAACCAAACACAACAACAAAATTGTTTAATGGAAACAATAAGGAGCTCCCACATAGAACTAAAATGACTGCATCAGCAAATGCCCAAAAGTACCCAGGTGAACTTCTGTACAATTGTCTGGCTTAAGATGAGGTTATTACTTTCCAAGGAATCGTACCTCTATTCTTGTTTCTTTGTAGCCTTTAAACTCTTCATGATGATAACCTCCTTGTTGTGAGTTGACTCTACTGCCCCTCAAGGGTTGCCTTTACACTTTGTACTTGTGTATTTGCATCTTTCAGTTGCTTCCAGAGGGAGGCGTTCCTATCATGTAACATGTGTGTTGTTAATAGGTGGCAATGCCATACCTTTTGCTCTTGTTCCCAATTTGTATTAGACTTAGCTTCTAGTTCTTTAAGTGAATCGTGAAGGAGTGCTTCTAGGCCTTCCATGGTTTCCTGGATAAATTGTTAAGAATCCATGTGTCTTGGAAGGAGGCTAGCTGGGGGGGCAGTTGCTCTTTATCTTCCAACTTTCTCTTTTTGCTTAGACTTGAAGGTTTTGGCATTTGTTGTCTCTTACTTGACTCTTGGGGAGCCTCCAGTTCTTGTACTGTGATTGTTGCTTCTTCTACTACTCATCCCTCTGCGGCTTGGTTCCTTAGTGCTTGTTCCACAGTTGCCTTTGTTGGTGTATCTGCTGCTAGGCTTGAACCCTAGAGAGGAGAGAGGTCTTTAAAAATAAGCTGTGCAGGGTTTGCTGGAGGGGTGATCTGTTGTTGTGGTTCCTGCATAGTAGGGCCAAGTATCTTTTCTTGAAGGGACTCTTGGTATGTTGTGGATTTCTGTTTGCCACCGCCACTTACAGTTGTTGTGATTCCGCTGCTATATCAATAAGTATTCCTCTCATCTTTTTTCTGTTTTCTTTTTGCAGTCTTTTTTGTTTTTCTTGATGAGATCATGTGTTTGCATTAATACTACCTGTCTCTCTTCTAACTTGCCACAGTAGCTTTGTTAGGTTGGTCAAGTATGAGTGCTAATGCTAACTGCATGTGCTCTTCTAGTTCAGCCTCTTTCAGAGGCCTCTTTGCTACATGGTTAAGTACCTGTGTGAAGAGGTATGGATTGCTGATCTTCGATTGATGGGTCTTCAAGTAATTTTCCATCTCTTTATGCATATAGAAAGCCTAGTCCTCCTCCTTTTCCTCATAAGTTTTTGTAACCCTATTTAAGCCCACTCTGTTAAACTGTCTACAGGCTTTATTTGCATCAGCTTTGCATGCCTTCTCTGTAGCTTCATCTTTGATATTGTCGTATTCTGCTCCATTTGAATTGTAAGAATCTTTCTTGAGCATATCATTTATAGGCATCGTATCAATGTTGTGCTTGTGGGCTTTCACTGCATAGCTGGGAGTTGTAATGCATCTCTAATTAAGTCCTTCGTGTGATGAGGAGATGTTCTGTGGTGCCATTAGCCTTTCTAATATTTCCTCTCTTTATTTGCTTGTCGTATGTCTTCAAGTATTCGGCACAAAGGTTTGTGTCGACTATGCGGGGTAGTACCTCCGCCATCTGCCAAGGCATACTTTGTCGAGTTTTGCCTTGACTTCTGCATCTTCTAGCAAGTGGAGACATTCTGGGCTGTGGCACTGTGGAGAGTCACCTTCCCGTGGGGTGTAATGATTTCTTTTATGAGACGAGGGTGCCCTGGAATGATTGGGCATAAGGGCCGCCCAAGAAATTTGTCTTGAGCTTACTTGATCCTTGGTCGGTGGGGGGGTTTTTTTTGCGAGCTTTTTTTCCCGAGCTTTTTGGAGCAATGAACAAGGAGTCCGAGCTTTGCAAAGGACCATGAACTTACTATGAGCTTTGTAAAGGACCAAGAACTTAATTACATATAAATAACAAGCTTTGAAAGATCAACAATATAAATTTCAGTCTTTTGATCCACATCATACTTATTGATATAATTACATATATTCATATACCTATCTAAATTCATGCACCTCATACATATACACATACAAAATATACATATACATACATACATGCAAGAGCTACCTACATATACTAACATATATATATACATACATACATACATACTTTCTTACTTACTTAAATATAAAAAACAATCCTTTAAAGATAAAAAATGTATATATCGATCTTTAAAGTTCCAAACATGAAAATCTCGATTACAAAGTCTTTTGATCCACATCATACTTATTAATATAATTATATATATACATATATCTACCTAAATTCATACATCTCATCATATACATATACATACATACATACAAGAGCTACCTACATAGCACTAACATATATACATACATTACATACATACTTTTTTACTTACTTAAATATATAACACAATCTTTTAAAGATCAAAAATGTATATATCGATCTTTAAACTTCCAAACCATGACAATCTCGATTACAAAGTCTTTTGATCCACAAATTATAGCATTCTTCTACGTGTCATCCCAACCTAATGAGAAATCTCCCAGACATGCTTTGGCTACCTCCATGTCATTCTCTATCCCCATATAGTGCCTTTTTAACTCTTGGCATGCACGTCCCAAGCCTCCACATCCCGCAAAAACGTCCAAGACACCATCTCCTTCACTTGAGAAGGTCTCCACTAGCCATCTACAATGAAATACAATCATAAACGTGCATCTAAGTATTTTGAAAAAGTAGCTATGAAAATGAACAGAATGAAAATTGTCTCACCTAAAGAACATAGGAGATCTTTCTACACCACCTCGAATGTAGCGCTCCAAGACCATCGTGTGTTGGAATGGATGCTTCTTATTCTTCTCAAAAATGAAATTTCGTTGAGCATTGAATAACTTCTTTGAAACATTTTGCCCAGCCTCACGATCAATAATAGGGACATGGCAATTTACTGGATAGAACATACTAAGCGCCAATGTATCCACCTACTACCATAACGAGAAAACATTATGTTTGGATATCCATACCACATAACATGTATACATAAAGGGAAATATTTGAGAGATTATGACTTACCCGTTCTCCATTGTCATACAAATAACTTGATTCCACATGAACAGACATTGTTCGATGCATGACGAATCCAACTTTCTTTCCCATGGAATATATTTTAGGAAGTTGATCCATTAGACTCAAACACACAAACCAACCCTCATCAACCACAAACAAATCAACAAAACTGAGTGTGGCACGTATCAATGATGAAGAAACTTGATTCCATGAGGGACACCCATCTGTATCTACATCAACAACTTGTAAACCTGTAGGAAAGTCAGCCCATATGAGGCGAGCCACTGTATCTGAGGGAGCACCTCTATGAGATAGAGCCTTGGGAATCTTCATCAAGAATTCTTCCACACTACATAAAAGATTTATGATGTTTGGTTTTGGTAAGTATAACTTGGAAAACTAATTATATGGTGAAATTATTCTTTTTACCTATCTGAGCCCTCCGAAAGAGTGTGGATGTCTACCAACAATATGTGTGAAAAACATCTCTCACCTACAAGTAAACAAGACAAAAAATGAGATGCATTTCGAAAGCACACACTTCTCAAAATAAATTTGCGATGGAAAGTACTCTTACTAGTCATGTCCATGATGTCACATTGTCCTGACACCTCCCCCTCTTGAAGATGCTCTGGAGGGTCTCTCTCTTGATCTTCATTTGTGGGGTCTCCCTCTTGAACATCATGCATAATGTCAAGACGTCTCTTTGTTTGCCTCTCACGTTGCACTTGAGACGATGTAGATGTATGCTCTTGGTGTGATTGTGGCACTCGTGTGACAGTGGTGTGGATGGTTTTGGGGCCACGCGCAAGGATCCAACTACTGGAGGTTGGGTCAAGTTTGTTGGCTGCGGGGAAGGTATTCTAGAGTCTTCTTGAGTTGGGGCCTCTCTTTCAAGCTCAGATTGGCAATTCTTAAATTCTTCAAGAAATAGATCAAGATAATTTAGTAAAAAGGTAAAAATCCCCAGACCTTTTTGTATATGTATATGTATGTAGATGTATATGTATATATACATGTATGTGTATGTGTATATGCATATGTATATGTATATGTATATGTATATGTATGTAGGTATGTATCTATGTGTATGTATGTGTATGTATATGTATGTAGGTATATGTATCTATTTATATGTATATGTATGTAGGTATGTATATATCAAAACTTAACAACGTTTCTTTAAAATTTGATATGCCAAACCTTAAATGTAACATGAACTATGTATGTATGTATGTATGTATGTACAAATTTGTAAAAAATTTGGACAGCATCTCCTTTGAATTTTCTAAAATATCTCAAAATAAACTTCAAAATTTAACAATGTTTCTTTAAAATCTAACATGCCAAATCTTAAATGTAACATGAACTTTGTATATATGTAGGAATTTAGTATATAATTTAGTGTATGTATGTAGGTATGTATTTATGTATGCATATGTATATGTACATATATGTTTACATATGTATTTGTATATGTATATATCTGTATGTATATGTACATATATGTTTACATATGTATTTGTATATGTATATGTATCTAATATGTATATGCATATGGATAGTTTATATATATTTATATGTATGTATAGGTATGTATTTGTACAGGTAGGAAGGTTTACATATACATTTACATTTACATTTACATTTACATGCATATAATTCAGTAGAAAGCAAAAAAGTACCTTTTTCTAGGAGCTCCTCACTTGGAGGCACATGATTTAGAGGATAGTCCAACCACCAAGGACATCCTTATATTCCCAATCAGAAACCCCTCTCTCAACCCATTCCTTCGGGTACATTGTTTTCGAGGAATTTGGATCTACCCATTCTTTGATTGTTTCCAAATCTACAACCGTTAGACCTTTTATTAATAAAAGATGGGAAATGCAAACACTACCTTCCACACAAGCTGTGCCAAGATTGTAGCTGGAGCATTGTACCATTGCTCTCCACTTCGTCGCTCCAAACTAAGCTCCATTAAAGCCCACCTCCTTACGTCTTCACCAAGGTAGTCCAATATGGATGATTTTTCCACCATTCCAAATCATTGAAACATGAAGATCTCATGTGACAATGTGGGTGTAACACTAGTGCGCACCAATCTATTGTAAAGAGTCACAAATGAGCCAAGAACTTAACAATGACTTCACAATGTCCGTAATTAAGTAGAGAGAGATCACTTACTCATTTTGAGATCGTAAAGCCAATAGCAATTCTCCTTCTTGCTTCTTGTCCACAACCAAAAATTGACATTTGACCCGGACATGGCGTGAGGGGCTATGAGACCAAGCTAGAGAAAATAAAATAAAGATATTACAATATATTACTTTTAATGTTGCATAAAACCACTCTATGGCATTCAAAAGAACATACCTTCGCGCACTCAAGACATCCATGCCTTCACACGATGATTGCCATCCCAAACAAGAAACTTCTTACCACTGAGATCCTCCCACTTAGTTCCTCTGATTTCATCCTTTGCGCACTCAAGACATCCATGCCTTCGTGCACTCAAGACATCCATGCCTTCACACGATGATTGCCATCCCAAACAAGAAACTTCTTACCACTGAGATCCTCCCACTCAGTTCCTCTGATTTCATCCTCAAATCTATCATGTTGTACCACCCAGTTTGGTCCCCATTCTTGCAAGTCTATTTGTGTGACCGTGAAATACATAGAGCTTCCAGGATGTGTAAGTGAAACTAAAAAAGGAGGAGATGCTTCGACATAACCATGGCAGTCAAAGGAATCACGAAACACCTCAAGTTGGCTAGAAACTGTACGGATGGCTTCATTTGGAATCAGCCTTGCATAAAGGGACCAATGGGGTAGAGGAATTGTGTTGCACAAAAAACTTAGTGAATACATCACCAACAAGTAATCCCAATTCAATAGATTTTCCAAGAAGCCTTCTATGGGTCGCCCCTTGACCAGTACTAGATTCAGGAATCTCCGTGTGAGTTGGAGGAGGTGAGCTCATTTCGTTCTCTAACACAAGCGCTTCTTCCTTATGAACAAGAGAATTATGCGCTTCTGTTTCCTCTCTAACAGGAGAAACATGTGAGGACACAGGTGTCCGTGATTGGGCTTCCTCACTAAGAGTCAAACAAACACGCCCAGATCTAAGTGAGTATCCCCTGTTGTCTGTAAGACACACACACCAAGCCCAAGTAAGCATATCTAAAACATTAAAACACAATCTCAGAAGAATCTTGGCTATTCATATCATATACCTTTCTTAATCTTTGCCTGTTGTTTTCCTGCTTTTCTTGGAGCCATCTCTCTCTCTTTTGCCCTGAATATGAGTAGTAAAAAGTTTGAGCTAAATGACATATAGAGATGATCAACCTCACACATGAGCCCTACTTCATGTCTATAGGAAAACATCAACCTCACACACAAACCTTACTACATGTCTAAGAAAACATTCAGGATGGTGAAAGCTCTAGAGGCTAGCACACAACTTCAAAGAGTAGATCAGTAAGCTCACACGGCCGGATACCAAAACCAAGATTGGGCCGTAACTATAGGCCCTAGTCAAAGAAACCTCTAGGAAAGAAACATTCACAAATCATCAACTTGAGGAATATGATCACAATCATGCCCATTCGTAGCTTGTAAGGCATCTCTCTTCATGTAATCTTCCCACAACTAGGTGTAGCATGTAATATCAAAAGAACGCAACAAAATGTGCAGCCTTTAAAGTCCCTTGTAGCTAAACTTAAGCTTTGCAATGCTTCAGCCAAACTTAAGTAAGTTTAAGCTTGCAACCATGGCTATGGAAAACGCAGCTACGTGGCTCACTATTAGAACAATTCATGCGTGATTCAATGCTTAATCTAGGGAAGACAATGACGAAAAACGACAACTAAACAACGAGGCTCAACTTAAACAGTGATAAGCTTCCTAAGTATACTCTTATTTACTATTAGTAAATAAGTAAAAGTAGCTAACAAATAAACTATATGTGCAGGTTTATACGGCTTATTCAAATAAGGCCTTATTCAAATAAGGCCATGAGTAAGGGGTTTAGAATTAAAATCAAACAACGATAAAAGAACCTAAAGATGGTTATATCTTAGGATTTTAATTTAGTTTTATTTAAAAATATTAAAGGGTAGAACAAGGTATAAGGACATGTGTGTGTGTATTTATGTGTGCCTTTGTGAATGTGTGTAGGAGTGTAAGCAAAGTCGTAAGTGTGTAGAACCTCCTTTTTTTTAGAGCAAAGGGATCCCATATAACATATGAAAATTTTTAAGTAAATCCGTAAAAGTAGAACCTCCTTTTAGAGAAAAAGGGATCTTGTATAACGTATGGAAATTAGAAGAAGAGTGTTGAAAATAAACACCATTTTACAGTAATAAGAAATAGTGATAAGCTTCCTAAGTATACTCTTAATCAGACAAAACATCAACGCTACCTCCTCAAAGTGGCACAGAAATTAGCTTAGGTTTTCTCCGCCTCCACCGGCGCCGCTGGCTCTAACAATGGGCGCATGCATGCTCCGCCTCCACCAACTCCGCCTCCACCGAGGCCATCTTCTCCACCGGCCATCTTCTCCACCGGCCATCTTCACCACCGGCTCCACCTCCGCCGGCTCCACCTATCAAAATGTCAAACCACACCTTCATTGCACCCTTTGCTCTAGCCTCTCTAGTCCCCCCGGCAGAGCCGGGGGACTGGAGCAAAGGGCGCAATGCATGCTCCGCCTCCACCTCCTCCATCTTCTCCACTGGCTGCGCCTCCACTACTCCGCCTCCACCTCCTCCACCAGCTCCGCCTCTACCTCCTCCATCTTCTCCCATTGGCTACGCCTCCACCACTACTCCGCCTCCACCTCCTCCACCTCTATCAACAACCGGGCCACTCCGCCGCCGGCTCTAACAAAAAAGAACTGCACAGAGAAAAGGCCATCTTCACCACCGGCTCCACCTCCACCGACTCCGCCTGTCAAAATGCCAAACCATGCCTTCATTGCACCCTTTGCTCCAGCCTCTCCAGTCCCCTGGCTCTGTCGGGGGACTGGAGAGGCTAGAGCAAAGGGCGCAATGCATGCTCCGCCTCCACCTCCTCCATCTTCTCCACTGGCTGCGCCTCCACTACTCCGCCTCCACCTCCTCCACCGGCTCCGCCTCCACCTCCTCCATCTTCTCCACGGGTTGCGCCTCCACTACTCTGCCTCCACCTCCTCCACCTCTGTCGACACCCGGGCCATTCCGCCGCCCCGTCGGCTCTAACAAAAAAGAATTGCACAGAGAAAAGAAATGAAAAAGAAAAATACCTCTTTTCCTGCATGCATTCGCCTACTTGTTGTTTTTCTGAGTTGAGAGTATCCACAACATCTTTTCCTTCCTATACCCTAAAATATGTGTACCATATATGTGTGTGTGGCCTAAAATATATATAGCCTAAAGATAGATATATACACACACATATATATGGCTAAAAATGTATTAAGCTATATGTATTTTATTACACACACACACACACAATTTCAATAACATAAATAATAGAAAAGTTTTAAAAAAGTATGCCACACATATTGAACCATTGAAAAATAATTTCAATAACTTAAATAATAGAAACATTTTAAAAAAGTATGCCACACATATTGAACCATTGAAAAACAATTTCAATAACTTAAATAATAGAAACGTTTCAAAAAAGTATGCCACACATATTGAACCATTGAAAAATGTGTGTGTGTGTGTGTGTGTGTGTGTGTGTGTGTGTGTGTGTGTGTGTGTGTGTGTGAGAGAGAGAGAGAGAGAGAGAGAGAGAATATGTGATTTACAAAAAAGATAAAACTCATGCTCTTTTAAAACTTTTTAAAACATTTAGGCTCAAAAGAGAGAGAGAATATAGTTTAGGCTATGTATATATGTACATATATATATATTGATGTATATATATATATATATATTAGTCTAGGTATTTATTAGGTTACACACACACACACACATTAAGCTATATGTATTTTAATAAATGTGTGTGGTGTGTGTGTGTGTAGCCTAATAGATATATAGTCTAATATATCTATAGATCCTAAAATAGATAAAAGGCTCTTTGTAAATACACACACACACACACTAAAATACATATATCCTAATAGATTCTTAGCCTAAAATATATACAATATAATATATAAATATAGACATGTGTGTGTGTATAGCCTTTTATAAAAATAATACTTAGAATCAATAAATATTTATATTTTTTATATATTTGTATATTTTTTATAAAAAAATTATCGTGACCATTCTCAATCGTGATTGCTCCACCTTGTTTTATCATTTCAACCACCTACATTCTCAATCGTGATTGCTCCACCTTGTTTTATCATTTCAACCGCCTACATTCTCAATCGTGATTGCTCCACCTCTTCTTTCGTTTTTATATTTTCATTTCACATTTTTGTCTCTCCTGTAGTTTCTGCATCTTCGTATTGCCTTCCCTATGGAGCACACTGTCACCTTTGAGTGGGAGGTTGATGGCTGCTACAGTAAAAAATCTCAAACTTTAATACTTCTCCACCAGACCACGCTTGTCAGTCATGGGTAGTAGATATTACTCGAAGTAAAACATATATGCTACAATGTAGTCCTCTCTGTGCTACTGCTGCTGATAGTCTTGATTCTAGTGCTAATGACATTGCCCCAAGATGTTCGACATTTGGAGACTTCAGTGGATAAAGAATTAGGGACACAAAACACCCATGTTCATATCTCGAGCTCCTCCTCTGAGAGTGACTTGAATGGCTCAGCAACTATTTTGCAACTAGGTGAAGGCACAAGCAATCCAAAAGGTTCAAAGCACAAGATGAAGATGAATGTATTGCTTTGGAGAGTATACTTTTAGTTCTTTGTAAGAAGGAGCAACCTTCTCTTCTACGTTCATTGTTGAAAAAAGTTGCTCGAGTCATCCAAGTCCAGGAGGTGCTAAGACATTATGATGGTGATTCCATCCTAGAGTTTCCACCAACATATGGCAAAATAGGAAATATGGATGGAATGGAGCAAAAATATGATGGTCACCTATGGACACGTCCATTAACATCAAACATGTATGTAAGTTGTATCGTGCGTATTAGCTATTGTGTTGGTACTTTGGAGTGCCATAGGCTCAGCTGTCCTTTTTACTTGAACAATAAAAGGTATAACAACACCTTCTTTCATGGACATCTGACAAAAAAAATTACAGTTGGACTTCTGACAGAGGATGAGAAAACTAAAATAGTTTGTCACTTTTGTCGCAAAACTACACACTGTGTGCAAGTGTGTAGATGTATTGTGTATTACGTAATGCCTCATGACACAACTATTATAAGAATGATGCTCCACAGTGGGCTGCATGAACATCCAGTTCAGCCAGGAACTTCAAGGTCAATGTTGGAGCGCGTGAAAATGTTTTTTTCTCAAGTGTTAAAAGCCCAGAGAAGTGCAGGTTCTCGAAAAATACAGATGGATATTGTGAAGGATATGTTGTTTTCCTCCATGATGAATCAAAATGATGAGCTACCTACAAGTATTGGGGATCATGAGCTCTGCAATTTTTTGGAGGAGTTGAGTCCTCTTGTGGAAAACCAGAGGTGAGTATTCATTCTGTAACTTAATTATATTTGGATGTATTTTTCTACATTCGGTCCTCTCTTTATTGTTAAATTATGTTTTTTAGGTTTAGATGCATTGTATCCCAGGAGAAAAGAAAATTGATGCCGGCAGGAGAGGGCTTTGATAGCATCCTTCTTATACAGAGAAGATCTCGCTATTCATTTATACAAGGTAGCCGTTTCCCAGGACAAGGTGGCCCTGATGACAAATATTATGTCTTTAAGATGTCTTTGCGAGGACCAGCATCAGGCGTGGACTTGGTGAATCACATGCGGTGTGATAGTGGAGGTGACTTGTCAAAGTCTTGGGTTTTGTTTGATCACACTCATCGAGTTTTTGGTTGGTCATCAATGGCTTGTCATGTTTACGACCCAAGGTGAGACTACGTACTTCAATTTTTTCCTTTCTTTCATTTACCTTGAATGATAGCTGATTGAAAAAATTTCTCTCCAAAATCCTATAGTGTTCAAGAGCTATTGACAATTGCCACATACGAAATGAAGGAGGAGGATACAAAAAGCCAAGTACTATTTTGGGAAATGCTGAATAGCACAATGGAGCAATGCGGTTATGCACCCGCACACTTCTATGGGTTTATGGGGTTGATGAAGCAGGGTCCAATTGGTGTGCAGTTAGGACCGTTTTCAATGGGGGTTCGCACAACATTATGGAGGACAGGGAGCAAACGTGCTTATTCCATTGGAAACAAAGTTTGATGAAGCATGCTAAACAATGCGTGAAGGCAGAAAGTCAACAACACCATATTGCCTTGTGTGAAGAATGGAGATTGGCAACCAATAGGAGTCAGCTTTCTTAAAAAGTAAAGAGATTCGTGAGTGGTGGAGACATGGACATGTTCATGAGGGAAAACTATCAGTGATGGATACGTGGATGAGTTGGTGGGAAGTACGAATAGCACATTGGAGCAACCTCATGTCAAGGGTGAGAAATTTTATGGAGAAATGATATGTTGTATGGATGTATTTGCATTGGAGTCAATTTTGTGAATTCATGTATGAAACCTCTTGTGTGCAGGTGGGGTTAAGATCGGTGGATTCAGCACAAACCCCTCGAACAAACTTATTTGAAAGTGTACATGGGAGTTGGCTTGCTAGTGAAGGATACAACGAAAAGGCTAGCTTATATAATGCGTGTATTTCACATATGGCAAACACTTTACTACAAAGTACACAGCAATATGCATATCAGATGGGAAAGAACAAAGGTGAAGGACCAAAATTGAGCAAGTTGTTGGAGAGGGTGGCAGCAAGGTCAAGACCGACACCACCACAAGTGGCTCGCATGGTCCATGAAACAGTAGCTAATACTCCTATGTATGAGGAATCAAGGCCTCTACATGGAGATAAGGAGACTATTCAACGGAAGAGGGTGAGGACAATGGAAGTAGACCAATGCTCACATCGTCCAGGTTATGTCATGCAGAGCAGACATCGTCAAAACTAGGGAACAACAAGAAGAGTAAGTTTTAGAGATAGATCTAGAACAAACAGTGCGGCAAGTCACGCTTCAAGGGGAGGACCAAAAAGTCCAATAACTGGAGGAAATAAAGATGTCGGACATGAAGAGCCTAAACAACATTATGGCACAATGAGTGGAGGACAAATGCATGTAAAGGAAGAGGCCGTTGGACGCACAATGTGGGCCATTAGACGAACCCCATTGAACTCAAACGTCAAATGTTTGGGAGGTATTGATGGAAGACTTAAGTGCAGGAAGCTCTATTGGAGTTGTTGCCCCTAGCTTCTACTCAGAGCGATGACATCCTTGTTCAGGAGGGCCAAAGGCTCAAATGATGTGGTTTTGTCCTTCAGATGTTTCACACACATGGCATGTAGATCCAAACATAATATACAAGCCATCATACCCAGATATGTGGAAAGTGGATGTTGGGACCAACATAACCAGCCAAGAGGTAGAGAAATTAGTAAAGGCAGGGTTCAAGTTAGATGTTACTCATGAAGAACCTTTTGTGTCAGGGGTGGGAGAAACGTCCACACAAGCAGCGGGCAACAAAGAAAGTGACAAGAGGCCACATGATGCTACACAGAATACAAAGAGATCAACCAAGTGGAGGCATTGGATTTCCAAAGAAGCAGAAAAGAGGATTGGTAGTGCCGAGGCTATGACAGCGACAGTCCTTAATGAGAGTGCAATGCAGCCATCCCCCTACTCTATTTTTCATTTGGCATGTGAGAGTGGAGAGGACTATTTTATACACATCAAGGTACAGCCTTGGTGTACATGTCCTGATTTCATGCAAAGAGAATCTAGAGGAAAGTCTTACGTTGCATGTAAGCATATCTATTTTGTCTTCTTGCGAGTTTTGGGATTACATAAGAATGAGGATATGGTAATGCATCAACCGACACTATCACCAGAGGAAGTGGGCAATATACTACCACGTCCTCAAAGCAAGGATATTTGTGCCTATACTTTTAAGCTTTAATCAAGCCTCTCATGTTTGTGCCTACTTAAGCTTTAATCAAGCCTCTCATGTTTGTGCCTACTTAAGCTTGTAAGGAAATGTGAAGTCAATCTTTTTGTAAGAAAATTTGAACCAATATTATTTTTGTCTTGCTTTGGGATGGAGTATACTATCACGTACTCTAAAGTCTTATTGTAGGTAGCTTGCGACGCTATGGTAAAGGAGTTGTACCAACCATATATCTTCTTGTAAGGAAATGTGAACTCAATCCTTTTGTAAGAAAATATGTACCGGGTATACTTGTTTTTACTTGTGTTGAAATAAACATTGAAAGAAAGGTACATAGATAGGTATGTTTGTGCCTATATTTAAGTTTCTTGGACATAAAATGTGTGTTTATATGTAGGAAGGTAGGTAGGTAGGTATGTAGGTATGTATGTATGCATGCATGTATGTATGTATGCATGTATGTATGCATGCATGTATATGTTTGGGAGTATGCATGCATGTATGTATGTATGTATTGTATAAATGTGTGTATATATGTATGTATGTATATATGTATGTATATATGTAGGAAGGTAGGAAGGTAGGTAGGTAGGTAGGTAGGTGGGTAGGTGGGTAGGTGGGTAGGTGTGTTTGAGAATATACATGTATATATGTATGTATGTGAATGTATTTATTTCTCTTTCATAAATACTTACTATATAAAAGCTCACCAAAATGTATCATTTTTCTTACAAGCTTGCATAAAACTATCTTATCTCCAAAAAGCTCGCCAAATAAAGCTCGCAAAAAAATCAAACCCGATTGGCTGGGGACCCTATAGCACTGCTTGCTTGCATGGTGGATGGTTGCTCATGGGCTTCAGATTCGGAGATCGACATCTATATTAGCATATACAATCAGTCGAATGTGACTGGTGGGTTGTTACTTTTTTTTTCCTTTTTTCCCCCTTTTTTTGGGTCAGTAATTTAGTGGGAGTAGGTATGCTAGTGATTAGTTACTAGGCATGAAAATGACATGAAACCCATCCCCGTGAATATGCAGTCGTGAAAAACATACGCGTGAATCAGTGGGACGTGAAGTTGCAGACGTGAAACTGTGTGATGTGAAATAGTATGACGTGAAATAGTGGGGACGTGAATCACTGTGATGTGAAACAGCATGACGTGAAATTGTATGACGTGAAACAGTGGGGACGTGAATCACCATGATGTGAAATAGTGGGACATGAATCAACAGGATGCGAATCTACAATTGTGAAACTTAGTGGTGTGGTTGTGCAGACGTGAAACAGCAAGACATGAAACACAATGACGTGAATGTGTATGACGTGAATCACCATGATGTGAAACTGTGCGGCGTGAAACACAACCACGTGAAACAGTGGGACGTGAATCAGCAGGACATGATCCTGCAAATGTGAAATAGCAGGGACTTGGCAGGGGCCGTGAATTTACAACTTTGTGTGCACATGTTTAGGATTGGAGTTTTACATATATTGAAAAACGACATGTATTGATTGCATACAATTGATTTATATCCAACACAAGATGACAGGCATTCATTCATTCAATCGACTGATTTCAACACAAGTAGACATGTTTGGACACACACAATCAATTGATAACTCATAGAAAAAAGAGAAAAAAAGGAAAGAAAAGATAAAAGAAAAAAGGTTAAGCTCCCACCTCGAAGGGCTTGGGTAGGCGGTTGAATGCAAGTGCGTGATGAATGCAAATAGCTCTCAGATGATGAAGACACGGCTCTCACACGATGCAAAGTGACGAAAAAAGAAGAAAATTTTATTTTATAATGCAGCCATCGGACAGGGTGGCTACGTTTAATGAAAAGCCACGTGTCATTGCATAATTGGCTATCGTAGTTTTTACTGTTTCACGGCGTGAATTTCGTTGCACTCTTTCACGGCGTGAAACACTAAACAATGGTTCACGACGTGAACGACTATAGGGTAGTTCATGAGTTATAACATTTAAACCTTTCTGCTCCAAAGCATAACTAATTAAGATATCTTTCTTTACCTTTGAATCCAACTTTATTCTCAGTTCATCGAGAACATGCGCATATGCAATACACCCAAACTGTTAAAACCCTAAGATCTCTCTAGATAATTGTTATGCATAAACATGCATAAATCAGGCATAAACTCATCCACCCGACCACCCCTGAGCCCAAGGGAGGCACACATGAATTATAATGAAGTACATCATACCTTTACCTTGATGTCCCATACCATCGAGAGGTATAACTCTAATCCAGTAGCATGTAGCTATAGTGTGAAATGGTAGGTGAGTAGATATAATCCTCTATACACAAAAGAACATCATATCATAACTTAGCCTCAAGATAACATCAAGAGACCATAGCCTAAGCCCCCTTGAGTGTGCCCCAAGTCCCTATTATATAGGAGGGCCCTCAAGTGACTCTTGACTCTCCATTTCCCATGTGTGACCCTTGGATGTCTGACCCTAACCTTAACCCTTAAGGTTAGTCCTAACCCATGCTCCACTAGAGCTTGTTCCCATGCTCACAAGCCTATGTGGGTTAGCCTCCTAGTATACGCACACATAACGTGCATATAACATACTTCCCCTCTCTCAAAACATTGCACTCTTGCAATGAAAAGAAGAAGAACTGCACTGAACAATGTCAACCGACTCCCAAGTTGAATCCTCTATTTCCCTATCTTTTCACCTAATATTAACCTCAAGGATTAGTCAACTACAAAGTTTACCTTCCCTGAATTCAAGTACCTTATCAGGTTCATGTGTGAAACATAGGATAAATCTTCGACTTCAACGAGTTCTTGAGGAGTAACTGTGTTATCCTCACCTCCCACTTTCCCTTTCAATCTATTGATATAAAAGACTAGATGAACTCTAACATGTGGAGGTAGTTTAAGTTCATACTACACAACCGTGCCAATCCGATGTATAAAACAAAATTGACCACAATATCTAAGAGATAAATTCGAGCATTTTTCTATTGACAAAGTATGAGAATCTTTAGGAACGTTTAAATAAACCAACACTCTTGGTTCAAAAGACCCAAATGAGTGCCCCCTATCAGCATAAAATCGTGCTCTATCCTAAGCACTCCTGATAGAATCCTGAGCTTTGGTCAGCATTTCCTACATATCACGCAAGAAATACCTCAATACATCAAGCTCAATGTCCTTAAGACCGACATCAATAGGTACCCTAGTTTGATACCCATACATAAGTATGAACGAACTAAAACCAATAGCCGTATGTTTAGAACTGTTATAGGCAAATTCCATCATTGGAAGATATTTTTCCCAATTTGATGCTTTTTTAGAGACATATACACGAAGTATATCCTCTACAATCTGATTCATACGCTCTGTTTGCCCATCAGACTACGAATGATCATAGGAATTCATACTCAAAGTAGTTTGCTCATTGTAAACCATTTGGAATAAAGTAGGAAAACATGGCATTATAACAGCAGAAACCAGGTATCCATCGACGACGGCCTGATATACCCACATCTGCTCATGGAATTATCGGCATCCCGAGTTACCCATATCAACATAGAGAGCCATTAACGTCTCAATGAGTCACATATGTCAATCCGTAAACCATCCGGTTGACTGTATAAATCACCTAAAGTACGAAACTAGAGAAAGAAATGCCAACAAAGGAAGAATCCAAATTTCCTTAATCCGAACATAACAAGATAAACTTGTTGAACTCTAAAGAAATAGATTTTAACAAGTGAATATGCCGACGAGATTACACTCATCAAAACATGCAGGCTATAGATAAAAGAAGTTTATTTAGAAAATGCCCACACAACAACTTTAAATGAATTCAGAAAATGAGATTGTCTTTGAATGTTGAGGTTAACATACTAAGCGATGTAAGCAAAGGAACAATCTTGAGCCCAAATTATCCCATAAGATAATATATGTGAGAGATCGCTAGCATCCCATACCACCATGATACCACCCATACATACCTTAACAATTTAAAACTCCCTAGTATGCCGTCTAGGAAATATGAATAAAATCCTATATAAAAGGAATAAGATGGCCTTATCCTAGACTTTCACATACTAAAACCTGTCTCTATATTCCCAAGACTACATCAAGGAATAACTCTTTCCGAGTACATCATTAGAAAAGAATTTTGAATTATTGGCGCCTTTCTAATGATAACTACCTAATAAACTCAATAAAGTTAGGATAGAAAAATAACAATTCACCTACATATATAAGCAACTAGGTATCTAAGTTGGAATATGTACAAAAGTACAAGGAATATACTCCAAAATTACGCGTAAAAAATAAAGGCAAATGCTATCTTCAAAGCACATAAAATTATCCAAAAGATCAAAAAATCCTTATAAAACCATGGATAAAAGCATAGAAGCTCCTTGAATCCATGAAAAGCATAATTGATCATAAAAATCAATGCATACCATTTAATAGTCCTTAATCATGCCAAAAAAGAAGCATTAAAATTGGTGTGGCCAACTCATCAATCCGGAGTATATGAACATGGTGTTGCTCAAGCAAAACTCCAAAGTAAGCAAGTGAAACATATGTGTGTAGCACTCAATAAGAAACCCCTAGACACAAGTGATCTAGGCAGAACACCTGATGAGTCCAAATAAAACTTGGAAAACATCCAATAAAATCCACCAAAACAAACAGATCAACTAACCCATGATAGAATTTATCTTAGGCTTAAGAAATTAAGCATAGACCACACTTAAATAAGTGCAAAATAAATTATCATGGACAAGTGTTAAAGGTGAGATACACTTTGAACACAGATTATAGCCATCAAAAGAAATTAAGGAATATGTCCAAAAAGAATGGCTAAACAATGGTTAAAAAATCATGAAAACATCGTTTAAAATTAATCCAAACAGAAATAACTACTAATACGAGGTACAATCGTATTAATAATATACGAATAACCTGCATCAATCTAATGTTTGCACGAGAAAACGTACTTCAACATTAAATAACACTCAAAAATATTAAATTCTCGAGAAAAAGAATTATCATGATTTTTTCTAAATTTTCCTAATTTTATAGGACTTGAAAATATGATAATTTTGAATTTCACCAAACCTATCTTATGGCATTCCAAACCTATATTTTTCGAGAAAATTTTTAGTAATTAGATTTGCCAAAATACCATTCATATTTTAAAAATACCAATTTTCAAGATTTCTAAAAATAATTTCTAGAAAATTTCTAATTTTTTTAAGAATCCCATCGTTCACGAAATTTCTAATTCCGCCCGACAATTCTCAAATCCAATGAAAATTTATAATTTTAATAGATTTTCTAATTTTTTAGGTCAGAAAATATATTTTAAAGGAATTTGAATGGTCACGGGCGCCCGCCACATGCCAATCACCAACCCCACATTTTTCAAAAATTTAAAATAACCTTTGTCTAATTTTTCACTAATTTCATAGAATTGTTTGATAATTTACCCTGAAAACATTTAGAATACGAATGGTCAAAAAATTTCGAAATCCCAACGGTCTTCCCCAAATACAGAAAGCCAACAATTTCAGAAAAATGAAAAGATAAAAAAAATTGGAATGTGAAAGGTCAAAAGTTTCCGGAATCCGAAAGGTCAAAAGATTTTTCGGGATTCAGAAAGCCAAAAGGTTTCCCGGGAATGCGAAAAGCCAAAAGGTTCAAGGGAAAAAAAAATTTCCAGAGGTTTTTTAAAAAATTTAGAGAAATAAAAGAAAATTTTGGAATATTTCTCTCTTTTTATCCAAGCCTTTTTTTGGAAAAAAATAATAAAAAAGAACTCTTTTTATATTTTTTAAAGCTTTAAAAAAAATAAAGCTTTTAAGCTTTGTGTATCAAAGCTTTTTTTTTAAAAAAAATATAAGGGGGCAGGGGGGAGGGGGGGCGAATTTCGCCCGGCGGGCTGCAGCGCATCCTCCCCCCTGCGCGTTGCTAAAGAAAATGGAGAGGAGGGCAAAGCCTCTCCCTCCTCTCTCCTCCCCTTCTTCTCCATTCTTTATTTTCCCTCACCACCTCCTCCTTCTCTATTATAACAAAGATGATTAAAGTTTGCTTAAATTACTTTAATCATAATCAATACTTAATCATGATTAATATTTAAACAAAGTGTGCCAACTAAGAGGTGTTCACACGGGAGAGAGAAATAGAAAGAATCTCCGAATTTTGGGGGAAGAAAAGAAGCTTATGCATATGGGAGAGAACCCAATGCATCAATTGGCTGCCCCACTCTGTATTTTAGCAGAAATTTGGCACAAAATGGATTGCATATCCGCAGAAAATCTCTAAAAATGTATAAAAATTATAATTTTTAATCATAAAAATGCTCTAAAATTTTCTAAATAATTAGAAAAAAAATTCAAAATTTGTAAAAATTCAGAGAATTCATTCTACCAAAAATATCCGTACTAAAATATGTAGTATTTGGGTAAAATTTTTTATTAATGCTTATTGTTGTAGACCATAAAAAATAGAGAAAAATAGCATTTAAACTCATGAAATTTCCTCGCAACGTTTATTCGTCCATTGAATAAAAGAAACACGCGTTCCAATCGCCATATCGACGATCCACGTGATAATCATCAACACAAATCAATAAAATAATATTTTTATTTAGTAAATATTAAAATTTACTTTAAAAAATACCAAAAATTACATACAATAAGAAAGAAAAAATATTAACAATTAACTAGAGAAAGCTCTGATACCACTATTGAAACCCTAAGATCTCTCTAGATAATTGTTATGCATACACATGCATAAATCAGGCATAAACTCATCCACCCGACCCCTGAGCCCAAGGGATGCACACATGAATTATGATGAAGTACATCATACCTTTACCTTGATGTCCCAATCAAGAGGTATAACTCTAATCTAGTAGTATGTAGCTATAGTGTGAAATGGTATGAGTATATATAATCCTCTATACATAAGAGAACATCATATCATAACCTAGCCTCAAGATAACATCAAGAGACCATAGCCTAAGTCCCCTTGAATGTGCCCCATGTCCATATTATATAGAAGAGCCCTCAAGTGACTCTTGACTCTCCATTTCCCATGTGTGACCCTTGGATGCCTGACCCTAACCTTAACCCTTAAGGTTAGTCCTAACCCATGCTCCCACTTGAGCTTGTTCCCATGCTCCCATGCTCACAAGCCTAATGTGGGTTAGCCTCCTAGTATATGCACACATAATATGCATATAACACAAACACTTTCAAGTGAGACATATCTTATTTTATGCCAATAAACTTTTACTCAAGCGTCATACCATGAACAGCTACAGTGGGGATCCTATTCATGATGTACATAGAAGTTGCTACTGCTTTTGCCCAAAAATACTGTGGTATATTCTTTTTAGACATCAAATCACGTGCCACTTTTGCAATGTGCCTATTTTTTCTTTCTACAATACCATTCTGTACCTGCATGTAAACTATCTCTTGATTCCCTACTTTCTCAAGAAATCATTGAACTCATTGGAGAAAAGCCACCATTAGCGCAAGCCGACACTATCTAAAGTGCAAGCTTTTCAAATCACCTTTGCCAATTAACAGTGCAACAGTTATCAGTCGACCAAGGTCACAAGAGCAACCACAACAGCCACAGCCAACCAAAAAAAAGCACTAATGCTGGTGAAGGGAAAGCCATCTCTGTAAGCTATGGTGTTTAATTTTAACACTTTGGATTGCGCCATATCTCTCTCTCTCTTTCTCATATCGAGAAGGAGAGAAGTATTAATTTTTTTATGGCGACAATCTCTCTCTCTCTCTCTCTCTCTCTCTCTCTCTCTCTCTCTCTCTCTCTCTCTCTCTCTCTCTCTCTCTCTCTCTCTCTCTCTCTCTCTCTCTCTCTCTCTCTCTCTCTCTCTCTCTCTCTCTCTCTCTCTCTCTCTCTCATTGGTGGAAGGAGAGAAGCACCTCTCTTGTATTGGTGGCGGAAGGAGAGAAGCAATATCACAACTCCAGCACTGAGGGGACCAAAGCAGTTTCTATAGCAAGGCCGCCAATATTACCGACGCGATGAGACGGTTTTGATAAGGTATTCATCTTCATCTTGCATTCGAGTTTAATTTGTTACCATGACCTCAGAAGATTTCGGGCCCTCCAAGGGGTCAGCAGCATGGCGGTCATCCATCTTTGGATACCAATATGGCTGACCTAGATGTGGGTGATCACGGATTTGTGGATTTGCATGCATATACTTTGTTAGAATCACACACACATCGTCTTGAGCAAAGTTTACTTGTTCTTTCTCAAAGTTTACAAACCATGCAAGAGACTCTTAAGCAGTTGGTCACTAATTCAGGGCTTCAGAGTGTCTTGGTTAATACTCCAAGGGCATCTAGTCTTGGGGGGTCAACTCAAGACACCAAAATGCTCGGAAATCAGAAAGTGGCAGCTATGCTCAAGAGCATGAAGCCTCTTGTGTTTCGCAGCTATGCTCAAGAGCATGAAGCCTCTTGTGTTTCGCAGGGAAGAGAAGAAGCATAATAAAGATGCAATGAACACTCTTTTATAAAAGTGGACCGGTGATCTCAATTCCAATTTGAGTATTGAATCTCTCAATTCTATCTTATGTGAACAACATGTTAGTGCTATGCATAATAATGAACAAACTAAAAATTTTCCTAGGCACACTCAACAAGTTTCTAATTCTTTGCAAGTCTTTTGCATGAATTTCATGATGTATTTCCAAGTGACTTGCCGTCTGGTTTGCCCCCTGAGCACACTCTCCAACATGCCATTGAAGTGCTCAAGGATGCAAGCCTCCATATAAACTTAGCGATATTGAAGCTAGTGAGGTAAAGAGTGAGCTTGCTAACTACCTCGCCAGGGGCTTGCCAGGGGCTTCATTAGGCTTAGCAATTTGCCATAAGCATCACCAATTTTATTGGTGAAGAAGAAAGATGGGTCTATGCGTTTATGCATGGATTATCGTGGTTTGAATGTAAAGAATAAGTATCTGTTATTACAGCACGAGTTGATGAGCTTTCTAATCAACTGCAAGGTGCGTGATACTTTAGCAAGATTGACTTAAGGTCAAGCTATCATCAAGTTCACATCCGCATGGAGGATGTGCCTAAGATAGCTTTTCGTACCACAGATTTGGTCATTATGAGTTTTTAGTTATGCCCTCGTTCAGTCTAACTAATGCTCCAACTACATTTATGATACTTATGGATAGCATCTTACACCCGTATCTTGGTCAATTTGTTGTAGTATATCTTGATGATATTTTGATCTTTAGTCGCATAGAGGAAGAGTATTTGCAACACTTAAGATTAGTGTTCAAATTGCTAAGGCAAAATGCACTTCATGCTAAAGAGAGCAAGTGTGAGTTTTTTGCCTCAGAGATCCATTATTTAGGTTACATCATCTCGGCAGAGGGAATTCGGATGGATACTACGAAAGTAAAGGCAATTCTTAAGTGGCCTCATCCAACCAATTTAGAGGAATTACAAATATTCCTTGAGCTGGCAAGGTTCTATCATAAATTCATCCAAGATTATGCTAAGTTAGCGGTTCCCATTATGGACCAATTAAAGGATAAGGGTCAAAACTTTGTTTGGGGTGCTGACCAACAATAAAGTTTCAATCGCCTTAAGGTTTCCATAGATATCGCACCTCTGTTGGCAATAGTAGATCCTAATTAACCGTTTGTGGTTGAAATGGATGCTACTGACCATGCAATTGGTGATGTGCTTCTTCAAGGAGGAAGACTGGTAGCTTTTGAAGGCAAGAAGTTGGATAGAGCTCAACAGAATTATTCTGT
The DNA here is from genome assembly GCF_041138505.1 of Cibotium barometz. NCBI lineage: Eukaryota > Viridiplantae > Streptophyta > Polypodiopsida > Cyatheales > Cibotiaceae > Cibotium > Cibotium barometz. The sequence goes on along the minus strand of NC_141064.1, from coordinate 29,656,990 downwards.
GTATAAGCGTGAGCTTTATGCCATCATTTATGCTCTAGGCAAGTAGAGACATTATCTGCACGGTGGTAAGTTTGAGATTGTCTTTGATCATGAGAGCATCAAATGGTTGACAACTCAAACTCATTTGAAAGGTCATAAAGCTTGGTGGGAAGAAATCCTCCAAGAATTCGACTTTCAACTAAGGTATCAGAAGGGCCGATACAATGTTATGGGTTGATGCCTTAAGACGCATGCCTCAAGTCAACTCATTGAGTTTCATGGAGTTGAAAAGTGAATTTTTAGATTCACTCAAAGGTAAGTGTGAATATGATCAGTCATATGCAAAGGTGTGGACAGTTGTTACACGTAAGGATCCCTCCCACTCCGCAGTAGCGAGTGAAGATGATAGTTCCACACCCAGCTCTCCTCTTTCTAGGGATGAGCTTAATTGTTAGAAGTATTTTTCCATCGATAGTGGGCACTTGTTACACACAAAAAGAGTTTGTGTGTACCCTCGGCGGACGCCGACACTAGGCGCCAAATACTTTATGAGTGTCATGATAGTCTAAGTGCAGGTCATCTTGGAATTAGAAAGACCTATACCTTAGTGAGAAGGTAATTCTATTGGCTTGGACTTCACAAGGATGTCCAAGAATATGTTTTGCATTGTCAAAAATGCCAAGTCAATAAGGTTGAGCGTCTTAAGATAAGCGGGCTATTACAAAAATTAGATATCCCTTATGGTAAGTGGAAAAGCATCTCTATGGATTTTATTGTAGGTCTACCCAACTAGGTCATGATGCCATCTAGGTTGTAGTGGATAGGTTAACTAAGATGTCTTGGTTTATTCCAACTAAAAACCATAGTGAAAATGCCAGACTTAGCTAGGCTTTTCATTGAGAATATCTATCAACTTTATGGACTTCTAATATAGTCAGTGATAGATACCATACATTTAATAGTCACTTCTGGCGAGTAGTATTCAAAAGGTTGGACACAATGCTCAATATGAGCATAGCTGATCACCCCAAAGTGATGGTCAGATAGATCAGGTCAACCAAGTACTCGAGAATATACAAACGTATTGGAAAGATTACTTACCAATTTTAGAATTTGCCTACGATAGTGCGAAGCATGTTGCTACTACAGGCTTTAGTCCTTTTGTGCTTATGTATGGGTTTCATACCCGATCTCCAGTAGCTATGGGGTTAGCTATTAAAAGAATTCAAAAAGTGTAAGATTTTCTGCAAGATCATCATGATATGCCAAAAATCGCTAAGGAAAATGTTAAACGGGCCTAAGATCGTTACAAGCATTATGCAGACGAAGACCGCAGAGTGGTCACATTAGAAGAAGGTGACCAAGTATTTCTCAAAGTTCCCTCGAGGTCGGAAACTTTGAAGACGTGCAAAGTGCCAAAGTTGTCGCCTAGGTATTGTGGACCTTTCACAATACTTAAGCATGTAGGTGAAGTTGCCTACAAGTTAGCTAACATTTCAAGGTTTGCCCAGTTTTTCATGTTAGTCGTCTGTGGAAATGACTAGGCGAAGATGCCAATGTGGTGGATACAGGTGTTCTTGTAGATTTAATGGAGCCTCCGATGTTACCACACGAGCCAGAGCGCATCTTGGATTTTCAAGAGTGTTAACCCAATTCTAGGGTTAATAAGATCTACCGTCATTATCTTACATCAAGGAGTCACGATAGATACACCAAAGGGTCATACATTCAAGATATGAAGCAATACTGTCCAAAGCTACAACTTGGACGGGCGCTCGTAATGTTGTGATAAGTATTTATGGCGATTCCTGCTTCAAGAGCGTGTGGTAGCAAGATAGGGTGAAGTCCTAAGTGATGTACTTCATGGATATATTATGAGAGTAGTCATGTAATAGCATTAGGCCTCTTATGAGCCTAAAGTGCCCAATCGGCCACAGTTTAAGTGAGTGTGAACACTTATGGCCATGTATATAAGTGAATATCTCTCATAATACAACATACTCTCCCATTATACAATTGAGTCTTGCTCTTGCTAATCTCTTTCCCTAATGTATGCTAGTGAGTGTGTGTAAGCGAAGTGAGGTGAGAGGAGGGACGAGTACCCATAGTGCAACGCGGCTGTTGCAACGCGGCTGTGTGACAACGCTCGAGGAGGCATGGTGGAATTGCTTCTCAAGGAGTTGTAGAGCTTGGAGACCTCAAGGATTACGAGCTCGGCCATTAGAAAGATCCTCACGGCAGTTGCGGTTCACCAGGTAATCTCTTGTTGGATGTGTTTCAAGGAGGGTTAGGGTGAGCCATAACCTTTTTTTGCACCATTGCCATGGAGCCATCCCCCTTAGCTTTTTCCATCGTTTTTCCTCTAATCTACGTATTATCCATTATCTTGATTAATGGTTTTCCATTAAAAAGATGTGGATTTGATGGTTGGTGTAGAATAGCTCTCTTTTTTATTTTTGAAAAGAATGCTTTTTGCTTAATTTTCAGCTTAATTTATTGTTTTTGTTGTTCTTATTGTGGTTTTTCATGCTCTTAGGGCTTGCACATAGTTTGTATTAAGCTTATTTTGCATCCATTGTATCAAACAATGCAATAGAATACAATTTTGAGTGAATGTTAGCTCTCTTTAATGTTAAACATAAAACTAAGATCATTAATTTTAGTTTAATTATGTGTTTTTTGTTGAAATTGTTTGCATTAGACTGTTAGCAAGCATTAGGAGAGGCTTAATCTTTCAAAAAATTTCTTAAAACCATCAAAAAATCCTTGTTTTTGTCATTAAGGGTGATTAATCTTATTTAAGCGATATAAATTTTAAAAATTATATTAATTGGGGTTTGAATTGATCATATAAGTAGTCGAAATTAGTGTTTTTTAGTGTTTTGAGAGTATCTAGATGCATCAAAACACCTAATTACATCAATTTCTTCATGAATTGGAGGAATTCGACTCTCTTTGATTAGCTTTGCCTTAATAGAGAAGACTAAAATTAAGAGTCTAATTAATCTCTTATTTTAAATTAATTTACACAATTGTTGATGCACATAGATTAGCATTGCCTTGCTCTATCCAATGATGTGCTCAATTGTCTAAATTAATTAGGGATTAGTGGTTAATTAGAGTCCTTGATTAGTATAAAAGAGGAAAAGATTAGTGAATGGATTAATCTTGGATTAATTTATAATCACTTTTTTACATAACTCATTAAGACTAATGAGCATTCAATGAGTAGATGCTCATGAGTTGTCAAATTGTCCATTTTGGGGATCATTTATATGAAGGGTGTAAGGGGTGTCATAAAAAGGTTTACTTTTTTTATTCACTTATCTTTTTGGGAAAATGCCCATATCTCCTTCATTTTAAATTCAAAAAATATCCTCCCCCAATAAAAGAAATTCATATTTCCCACTAGACTCCCAAAAAAAAAATTCGAAAAATGGTTCACGCCGTGAGCCATTTTTGCAACTTCACGGCCTCTAAGGTTTCACGCGCTAGGAGTCCGTGCCCAAAAAAAAATCAAATTTAATTTTTTAGTGAAGTCCATTTTTTAGAGAGAGAGTGGTGCTCAACCAATGAGGAAGTGGCTTCCGTCAAAGAGAAATTCGGCATTTTAAAGCAAGAATTCAAGTAAATAGAGTAAAATTATACTCAAAATGCATCTTAAAATAACATTTACTCAACTTAAAATAATACTACCAAATCTTTGCACGTAAGCTAAAAGATAGTGGTAGTTAATAACATTTACGCAACTTAAAATAATAATAAAATAATACTACTAGATCCTTGCAGGTAAGCTAAAAGATAGTGGTAGTTAATGATTATGTGCAAGGATTCGGTACTATTGTTTTATTATTATTTTAAGTTAAGTAAATGTTTTCCCCCAAAACTAGCTCTGATCTTCTTCGTCTCCAACATAGTCGTTCTTTCTTTTTCTAAGTCTCCTCCAAATTAAGCTCTCATCTTCTTCTTCCGTGTGTCTTTTGCTACACAAAATGGCAACCTGTAGAAAGCCTCATACTAGCATTTCAGCTATTACTGTATTAAATAGTTATAATACGGACGATGGGACATGGATACCATCTCTACAATTAAAATCGGGAGCTGGGTACTTTTATAGAGAAGGAAGAGGAAGAGGAGAAATGCTAATGAATTTGTGGAGCCATTCAAGGGACAAGTTAAAGAGTTCAAGGAATGTGAATCCAGCAAGCGTGTGACAAAGGTACTAATACAACATGTTTTCCAGCATGTAGACTTGAGGGTGAAAAAATTTCCTTCTGGTCTTCCACGATATCGTCCCAACTATGAGTAGTATCTTAGTCAAAGCTTCTTTTCTTTTAAAAGTGTAATTGTTGTTATTATGGAGTTGTTTATCCATTCAATCATGTCTCCTTATTGTTTTAAAAGTGTCTAATTGTTGTTTTAACAATGTCTAATCTTTTAGTTTTATGTAGATATTTATCCATCCAATAGGACACACTGGCAACAAAACCAGTGGAGAGTATAAGTGGGATTTTTTACCCTTTCCATGCATATGTAGGAGAACAAATTTACAAAGGAAGAACTCATAGAGATCTTGCAGACCATGGCATATTTTTCTATGATATGCAATACTTTGAACCAAACACGTCTTTTGGATGGGGTCGTTTGACTCCATTACCCCTCCCATTATTTGGAAGTAAAGATTGGCCATTGCCAACTTCACAAACTAGTAAAAGTTATAGGATCAGGTTGTATCACGACATACAGAAGTCTCTTAAGGCATCTGTTGCAACAAAGAATGCCAAGCCTACTATTTTTATACCTATGGAAGTGTTTATTCACTTTTTCTTTGATGAAGAAATAAGAAATACTTCAATAATGTTTATTTGCAAGTCAAGTAAGGCACTGGACTATTTGGACAATGGTTGGGATAGGAGAAAGATAGAAGGCATCATTTCTGTTTTGGAGAAGAAGTTAGTAGTTTACAAGTACATTATTAGCTCTCAAAACTTCATTGTAACTTTTCTCACTACACCAGATATCATTATGTTAATGGCAACCTTGTTCCATTAGATCAAGATTTGGAGTCAGATCCCGAGAATATGCCTCTAGAAATGGAGATATATTTGGAAGGGCAATTACTTACAATGCTGAACACACTATCTAAAACATCTCTTTCTCAAATTAGAGAAGACCTTACATACAAGGAGACTGAACAATTGCCAAAAGATTATACATTTACAATGGATACTAAAAAGGTAAACAATTTATATTTACATTCACCATTTAGTATGTTGTGCAGAACATTATGTAAGATACCACTAACAAAACCCATTTTTTAAAGTGCCAAGGTGATAAGAGAAAATGACTTTCTGCAAAGAATTTGTCTCTCATACTATTCACTTCATTAGTCATTGAATGATGACAATCAAAACATTGTAACTCCAAAAATAATTTAATATATGAAAGATTTTTTTCTTATATATCAATGTTGGGTCTCTTATAAAATTAATGTTAATGTTACAAATGTAAATAAAAGTCTAATGATGCTGACGTCAATCAGAAGACTCTAGGGCACGACGACAACGATGCCGTGATAGAGAACTCGACTGTGCTTAGGATTGAGGCAGCCTTCGATTTTGGTCCTGACCCACTCTTTCCATTTCTTCCCACAGTCTTTCTTCTCTTCCCCTCTCCGCCTGCATCTCGACCTGCCTCCTGGATTCCACCCATTCATCCACCTCAGCTTGCAGCCTGTCATAATCATTGAGGGCAGCCATATGTGCTTCGAATTGTCTTTGTCGCTCCTCGTCTCACTGACGTACTCTCTCTGCAGCTTCCCTTGCAAATTCGTTTGCCCTCCTGACCTCTTCTGCACGATCATGGACAGCCGAAATAATTCTTTGTACAGCTTTGGTCCTAAACTGTTTTACGTGTAAGGGAGCATATTTGTTCAAAATTATTTCTTGTACACAGAGAAAAGCTTTGTTAGGGATATTATATCTATGTTAGATTATGAAAGTCTACGTTACAAACATCACTTACATCAGGAATATCAAAAATTGTCTTTATTAAAAGGTAGGCATTTAGGGCCATCCTCCATCTACAACTGATATCTCCGGGCTAGACTAGCACCCTTATCCTATGATATTATATCTACGTTAGATTATGAAAGTCTACGTTACAAACATCACTTACATCAGGAATATCAAAAATTGTCTTTATTAAAAGGTAGGCATTTAGGGCCATCCTCCATCTACAACTGACATATCCGGGCTAGACTAGCATCCTTATCCTATGATATGTCATGTTTTGTACAAGGTTCGGCTCCATTAAGGGATATTCCAATGCATATATATAAATTTTTAAGCACATCTAAGAGGTCAAAAAAATAAGCATCAGCTTATCTTGCTTAAATAAATCTACGTGCTTGTGGAAGAGGGAAATGTCAATAGGGACTTACCCTCTAATGCGGCCATGATATTGTTGAACAGAGTTTGCAAAATAACACGTGTTTTGCTCAATGTTGTACAAAAGCAAACTCTAGTGTCGGCTAAAAAAAATAAAGAGGACATAGGTGTTATTAAAGAAAACACATATAGATTACCAAATATTTGATGTCAATTTAAAACTTAACAACATGAGACTCTCTTCATGGTAAGCCATGAAAATAAGTCTTGCCAAATCGAGGTTCACTGGTTCAAACCACGACAGAAGACTCAAAAATGATGAGCTATCATTTTGTAATGCCATGGAAATGAGAGGATCCACAGTATATGTACAGTTTTGGACTTGTTCTGGTAGTAGCAATATACAATACCTAAAGGCAACAATGAAAAGAACAAAGAATTAGTCCACTAGTACTTACAACTCAGTCATGCATCATACTATATACATCATGCATTATATATACTATACATACCATAGTAAAATATTGACAATGTTGTCTGTGATTTCCATTGCGTCATTCATCAAAACATGTAAATCGTATCCATCCAGAGGTCTGACAAGTCTCTGGCCCTGAAGTGAAAATGCCGCTCCAACCGGCGCAGCAGTCTCCAAAACTCTCAATTCTTTGATATTCTCTACTTCAATTAGATTTGATTCCCTCTCTATCCTGCCTACATCTTCTTCTTCTGCAACAATTTTAACTTCAGCGAAGGGTTGTGGCTGTGCTGCAGAGTAGCCTTCAATTGTGGTTGGTCCTCCGGTTGTGGTTATGCCTCCGGTTCTAGTTGTGTGTGAGGTTCTGCTTGAGGGTCGTCATCACTAGGGTGTTCTAGTCTTCACCTACTCTGCAAACGGGTTTCCCTGTCGTTTCGTGAGGAGCACAGGAGTTCTCAAATGGCCTTGTACGAGGATGGAGGGGGGGAACTGTAAGGATACACCGCATTCGAGGATCGCTTTACAAAAAACAGGAACAAGCATCTGGTCATATATGTACCGCAATCGACAAATGGTATCAAAATCCCTCGGCATTATTGTTGTCAGCCTATGGGTATGAGCGGCGAGAAAGTAAGCATCTTCAAAACTCGATGATCCAGTCCTCATTGATTTCTTGAAGACATAATAATACAGATGCTTGCCATCATATGCCAATACTCCATTTCTTGATTTCTTGATTTCTTGAAGACATAATAATACAGATGCTTGCCATCATATGCCAATACTCCATTGCTCACAAATTTCATGCACAATCCTTTGGAAAGGGAGCCTGGATATCGCAAGCTGCATGTGTCGCTCAATGTGACGAAGCTCCTGCAAAACTGCCCTGTGAGCTTGATACCTCCTTGTTCTGCCTTGCGCCTACAATGACTCGGTAGGTCTTTCAAGCCTCCAAGTAGTTGACTTGGTATATGAGCCATCTAAATAAATAAACAAAGCATGATGAGAAACGCATTTAAAAAAGTCAGTACCAAATGATATAACACAAGTAGGATTCCATAGTACATTGTATTGCTTGGTACTGACCCCACGAAAAACATTATGACAATGGAGTTCGGTACCAAGCGATATAAAGTAGACAAGATTCCGGAGGCCTTTGAATCGCTTGGTATTGACCCCATGAAAAACATTATGACAATGGGGTCGCCACTAAGCGATATAAAACAAACAAGACTCCAGAGGGCTTTGAATCACCTGGTACTGACCCCACGAAAAAACGTTATGACAATGGGGTCGGAACCAAGCGATATGAAACAAACAAGAGTCCAGAGGGCTTAGAATCGCTTGGTACTGACCCCATGACCAACGTTATCACAGTGGGGTCGGTACCAAGCGATATAAAGCAAACACGATTCCGGAGGCCTTTGAATCGCTTGGTACTAACCCCATGAAAAACATTATGACAATGGGGTTGGAACCAAGTGATATCAAACAAACAAGAGTCTAGAGGGCTTCGAATCGCTTGGTATTGACCCCACAAAAAACATTATGACAATGGGGTCGGAACTAAGTGATATAAAGCAGATAGGATTTCGAAAACCTTTGAATCACTTGGTACGAACCCCATGAAAGAGGGCTTCGAATCACTTGGTACTGACTCCACAAAAAAGATTATGCCAATGGGATCGAAATCAAGCGATATAAAGCAGACAAGATTTCGGAGGCCTTTGAATCGCTTGGTGTACTGATCCCATGAAAAACATTATGATAATGGGGTCACCACCAAAGCGATATAAAACAAACAGAACTCTAGAGGGCTTCGAATCGCTTGGTACCGATCCCACGAAAAACATTATGATAATGGGGTCATAACCAAGCGATATGAAACAAACAAGAGTCCAAAGGGCTTAGAATCACTTGGTACTGACCCCATGACTAACGTTATCACAATAGGGTTGGTACCAATCGATATAAAGCAGACAGGATTCTAAAGGCCTTTGAATCGCTTGGTTTACTAACCCCACCAAAAACATTTTGACAATGGGGGGTCAGAACCAAGCGATATAAAACAAACGGGACTCCCAGAGGGCTTCAAATTGCTTGGTACTGACCCCATGACCAACGTTATCACAGTGGGGTTGGTACCAAGCGATATAAAACAGACTGGATTCCGGAGGCCTTTTAATCGCTTGGTACTGACCCCATGAAAAACATTATGACAATGGGGTCGCCACCAAGCGATATAAAACAAACAGGACTCCAGAGAGGGCTTCGAATTGCTTGTCTTCTCAAGCAAAACAAGCAATTTGGGACATACATTTTTAGAACTTTACACTATTTCTTAAATTTTCTTTGTAATCTAAAATCCTTCTAGGTTTAATTCTAATAGGAAATCCTCAAAGCTAACCGACTCTGTGTGATAAGCTGAGACACCCATTTGCATTGGGTAAGATACGTTGCCGTCATTGCCAATGCCATCGCCCCTTCGTCTTGGAAGCTTTCAATTTTTTCTATAGGTATGCCCATCTCTCCCTCCCTCCTTCCCTCCCTCTCTTCCTCTCTCTCTCTCTCTCTCTGTCTCTCTCTCTCTCTCTCTCTCTCAAAAACACTCAAAAGGAATAAACACACACACACACACACACACACGATGAGGTGGGGGGGCGAGCCGGTTTGAGCCCCCCTCCACTAAAGTAAAAACCTTCATATTTTTCTGTAAATATGAAGGCCAAGTAAGTTTATAGGCTTTCACGTTGAAGGTAGGGTAGGCCATCAATTTTCAAGCCTGGAAGATAGACTATTTCAGCTTACAAAATACAACTAAAATACAAAATATATCGCTTATATGTTTTTTACTTAATATATAAAGGCTTCATCTTAAAAAAAAACTTATTGACCCCTTTAAGTCTCTTTAAATTTAGGGGTCAGTACCAAGGGGTGATGGGCTCATGAATTCCACGGTGTGAGCCCTCTACCACTTGGTACTAACCCCTCTTTTTTTGGTACTAGTACCAAGCGACAGGGGGCTTGCATGTGTATATCCAAATCTCCTTATCGCCAAGTACTGACCCCATGTATAATAAGCGTGCATGTTCTAATTGACTGAAATGTTTTTTTAGGCATGTCTTTGAAAGAATTGGACATTGTCTCGGATGACGAGGCTAGGGAGTCTTGTGCAGAAAAGTTGTTTATGTTCTTGTACAATGCACAAGCCCACAAGCGTTTGCATGAGTTGTCTTCAATGTTCAACAAGGAACTTTCTCTTGAGAACGTCATTAATTCTTGTAGGATCGTTCTCGATGACCGTGAGTAGGAGTATGAAGACACTGTTTCTGCCAATATCGTTATGTCCGATAGTGAACGATATGTTCATCCATCTGAGTTTGCAACAGACAAAGTCATGAAGAGGAGGCTTAGCCGTTGTCTTGAAAAGATTCTCACCTGCAGCAATAAAGTAGAGGAGAAATGCCCGATACACTCAAAGAAGTGTCGCCTGCTCCAATTTAGTTATGGTTTTCTTTATTTTCTGCATCTTCTTATTACTGAGGACTTTAGAGCCCGAGACAATGACTTTGGCAAGCACTCAAGTGCCAATCGAGGATGATGGGGTTGAGGAAGAGGTGGCTCTATAGACCCAGCAGAGGAGAGGGCATAGGCCGAAAACGAAACCTTTGAGGCTAATGCATCCCTTATCCCCTTTGATGCAGCACCTATTTCATTGGAAGATAGTCAATCTAATGAGAATGAACAGGGGGAGTTGTCACTACCTTCCTTGCCCAGCTTTACTATGGAAGCCCAAGCTGATTATGTATTATTAACAGACATTATGCAACATTTCAATATTCGTGAAGACTATTGCTTGGCTGCCTTAGCAAATTTTAGTGAAGCACACATGGGGTGGATAGAGAGGAAACAATTATCTACTAGCTGATTCTGCAGTCCATGACTCCAAGTACCTACCTGGCAAGGAGATATTAAAGACGATATTCGATGAAGCTAGGACATATGAAACCCAATTGCCTTCCGAGGAGGAGGCTGCAGCGATTGCCGACCGTCTTGGTTTGGCAAATATGGGTAAATTTTTGGCACCTACTGTGCATGAAGACGGTAAGTCCACAGATCCATGCTTGAGGGTGATGAAAATCAATAGGTAATAGAGCCAAAAAAAATTTCAAACTATAAGAATTTGATTTACGTGGACTTTGTCAATTGTGTCAATTAAACATATAACATTGGTACCAGGTTTTTGTATATGACGATGATATCCTAAAGAGAGCAGGAGGCTCAAGATCATCCAAAGCTTCCACTTCAAATTCAATAGGTCATCGAAAGGATGTTGCTCTCACTCAATATATAAGACATTTGAATCATCAAGAGGTATGTGCAATTTACGACATTTGAATCATCCAGAGCGTCCACTTCAAATTCAATAGGTCATCGAAAGGATGTTGCTCTCACTCAATATATAAGACATTTGAATCATCAAGAGGTATGTGCAATGTACGACAATTGCTTAAAATCGAAAGGATGTTGCTCTCACTCAATATATAAGACATTTGAATCATCAAGAGGTATGTGCAATTTACGACAATTGCTTAAAATTGACAACAAGCAGTGACATGAGTCATGATGATTACAATTTTAATACGTAGATCATTATATTTCACAACAAGGAGTTCTCAAGAGACAATTGAAAATTCCATTTATTCGCATTCAAAGTACTATCCAGGTTTTGTGGTGGACACAAAGTGCCTTTAAATGCTGAGAAAGTGGTGCTTGTCGAGAAACAGTTTCCACTGTGGGTGTTTGGTCAGGGGTATGGTTGCCAAGCACTAAGATGCCCTTACTACCTGTCATATATAGCGCATGCTATTGTGGTGGGAATTACTGACCCAGACACATTGCATCCATATGGAAAAGGATATCTAATAAGGACAAGAAAAAGCCAGTCGGAACTGTTGCCTCCAACGGTGCAGATGCCAAAAATAGATCTCCCGGCCGGCAGATGAAGAGGAAGAAGAGGAAAATGAAGACGAAGAAGGAAGACCACTGAAGAAGATCAAGCCCACCTCATCTAGACCACCTTCTCCCAACCCTGACTCTTGAGCGACGCCACAGCTGATGGCACTCTCACGTAGTTGACTGATTCCAAGTGCATTGTCGCTTTTCTTTATTAATCAATTGTATTGCACGTGTCAATGATGAGGACTTGGTATCTTTTTGTTTTGCTTTGTGAATCAATTTCCTATAAGTCCATTGATGTAATTCTAAAAGACTGTTGGCTCGATTCTTGCCTCCACCATGTCTTGTGTGCTTAAAGTAACATGTTCTTGCCATGTAATATGATTTCTCCATGCCTTGAGTTAACCATATTGACAATGAACCGTATGTCTTTGCGAAATATGGTGTATGATTATATAGTATATGCGAAATATGGTGTATGATTATATAGTATATGCTGCAATCAATGACAAAATATAAAAAAATCAGATGTAAGTATTAGTTGGTCTCACAGTATTGAGATTGCAGCAGTTTTTAAAGTTCTTACATGTTGGTCACTCCATCCTGCAATGAATGCCTTCCTCCAAGTCTCTAATATGTTTTCAAATAATTTCATCTCACTATTGCTCCAGCTCTTTTTCTCCATGAATGCAAAGATCTTGTTAAGTGAAATCCACACATCTGCCTTCCAATTTTGGATTGAACCTTCATTTCCAATGTCCTTGACTACATTATGTAGATCTTTTCATCGATTAAACATCTTTTTCTTGTTTTTATCTTAACAGTCTTTGAGGCAGTATGACAAAAATCTTTTAGCTTTCACACTATCTATTGATGGTTTTTTTGGTACTTTGCTGCCTCCTTGTGACCGCTTGTCGTCCTCCTCAATTTTAACATGCCCCCGATGCAAGCCAATGTCTGATAGCACTTTTTCTATTGCTTTGATTGCTTTTAAAGATTCTTTTTTAGACTTTAACGTCCATGCAAAGCATATGTACAAATAGACCAACTTCTCTACAATTCTACATAGTGCATGCAATGTGCAAATGTGCACTCTGGATAGAGGAATATCAAGCACTGCTTTGAAATCTTTATCTTTTAAACGCCTATTAGAAGCTTTGTTTCATAGTACACGATCTAAAGTCTTGGCACACTTGACATGCAATATAGACATAGACTCTTTGCATTTGCACCTTTGCTTATGTTATACATGCATTTTAGAGTCTTCAAATCACCTGCCATGTGCCATTCCACTTTATAGTCTCTGAACCCAGGCACATGAAGGGCCCTTCCATTTCTTTGCTCACTAATCAGTGATAGAATTATAGTTTGATGAAACACCCAATGCAAAATTTCAAAGTCCTCTTTATCGACCTGTGTCATTAGGAAGAAGCTCATGTTTAATACAAGTTTCGTGTTTAAATTATTTCAACGTAATACACAGTCATATTCAATGATAAAGAAGATACCTCAAAATATCCAAGTGGCAATATGTTATTCTCCGATTGAACACTGAAATATCTTGCATCATCTTTGTAATTGATGTGTAAGGCCCTGTTCAGTAACCCTCTCTATTTTTCTATTCTTTAAAATCTCACACTCATCCAGTTTCAAAAAATAAATTTTAGAACTCCTTCACATTCTTCTTGACTAATCTCAAAGAATTGAACTCTGTACCTTTGCAACGTCTTGTTTTTATCTTGACAGTCTTTGAGGCAGTATGACATCAAAGAAAATATTGTTGTGATGGTTAAAGAGTACCTCTCTATCTTTATAGCAACGAATGTTGCTTCAATATGTACTAGTGAACCAAGCTTCTCAAACACCTCTGAGTTCACATGTTGGCGTGCAGAATTTACTTGCATTGGTTTTGGAAGTAACGAACCTTTATGCTTCTTACTTTTTATTATTTCTCTGCTAGTGCCTTAAATAGTATACTATATGCTTTCTGATGATGAGAGATACCAGTCTCATCCAGCATTGCTTTTGCTGAGTTGCATCAAGTTGGTTCTTGTTCATAAAAGAAGACACTTGCTTCTCATTGATTTTTTGAAACTTCTTTTGATACAGCATCTCTTCCACTATTCCTTTTAGTACCAAATGACTGTAATGCACTCCAGCTTCAGAATGTACCTTGGACTCTGGATGAAGTAAAGATCTAAAAATAGAATAACATCAAATCTGATTACTTATGTCTAGTTTCAAACAAAGAACCTAATCTAAAAAGAGAAATATATATGAAATAAGAGTTAACATTACCTTACAGCCTGTACTCGCTTCTTCATACCTCCACTTCCAATTTTCATTTTCTCTATGTTGCAAAGTTGCCTTCTTCTTTTACGTGGCCCTAGTGCTGTGTCCTTTCTCTTTAAAGCAGCAATCTTCTTCTCCAAGTCTTGAATAGTTTTTTTGTTTACCACATAAGCTTCTCTACATACAACCCATTTAGTTTTTTTATTTCAATGTTCTCCATCTGTAGAAAATCCCTCTACTGTTTTGCAACCATCACTTTTGTTTCCAAGTGTTGGGCATAACCCAGCAAACCTTGTCTACCATCACCCGTGAAACGTAGTAGGTTTGTAATGTTGTAAAATGGAGGTGGTGCATTTGTAAATGGATCCTTGGGGATACATTGACCCATCGGTCCACAAGTCCAAATGACGCTCTCCATTATTCCTCCTTTGCTCTTTTTGCTCATAACATTAAAAAAATCTCTTATTTCATTTCTTCAAAGGCTAGTACTCAGATTATATGTCCACATAAAGATGGTAAGTATCATATGTTCTTTTACATACACCATTTCTACTACTGTTTACTGAGAATTTGAGTGTCTCCATGTGTTGTTGAAGGTGGATTAATTGGAATCCCCAAATTTGGATTAATGTTCTCATTTACAAAGCTAGTATTTTCTGTTATCATAAAATATATTAAAGAATTGAAACACGAATTAACTCGATTAGTAAGGGCGTGTTTTTTAAGTTTTAGCAGGAAAACCCCCACGATCGAGATGATGATTAAAGCTTTCCTCAAATCTATTAAATGCATAACTATCTCAAATCTATGAAATCTTGGTTCTGATGACAAGTTTTACGTGCATCCAACAAATAATGCCGCCTCATGATGAAACCTCATTGAAAGAATATGTATATTTTAATATATTTAAACTTACTATTATAATAGTAAAAAAATGAGCCGAATTGCAAATTTGGATATGTTTTAAACCTTCTTTTATTTTCTCTCTCTAAGTTGAGTTGGCACTTCTTACAGGGCCCAAAATTGAGTTCAAATTTCTCCTAATGCACGAAATTCCATTTCATGGAATTACCATTTCACAGCCTACACTTTCATGAAAACACCATTTCAGGGAATATCCCTTCACGACCAAAAAACCTGCAATCTCACAAGTTCATGTCTGGCACAAATCAACAGTCTCACGACTTAAGAACTTGCACTTTCACGATTTAAGCCACATCACATATTAAACCATCTCATGCATAACTTTCCCAATGATCTTCAATAGCCATTGCTTACTATTCTTTTGGCTAAATTAATGTAGCAGCTACTCCATAAGTACATATATTCTTTTGGCTAAATTAATGTAGCAGCAGTTGCTCCATGAGTACATATCCATACTCATGCACTGGACAACATTTGCACCAAAGTCTCACCATCAAAAACTTCGAGGTAAATCTCTAGATGATGGGGGGGCCATGGTAGGCGAAAGCCTAGTCAATGGTACAACCCATTGCCAGGAATTTTCCTTCAAATTACAAACCTCTCCAAACGATACTACCATCTTCACAAATTAATGATCTTCAATCCTTAGTAAAGATATCTATATTAGTCTTGCAAGTCAACGTAATTCTTTCAATCCTCGCCAACAAGTGGCTACTTCAACACACAGAGCAGTTCAATAAGAGTCTATATGATTCAATTCTTGTACTTTATGTATATATGCTTCATAAGAGTACTTAAATATATAGAAAAACATAAAAAGCACATGGGTAGAAGAAAGCAAGAACAGATCCTACTCAACAACATTTGACAAGGATCCTGCCAAACAAAGGAACATCATCGAAGACCAATTTCTTCAAATAATGTATTTTGCTTCAATGAATCAAATAAGGAACTGAGAATCACCATCTCGTTCTAATGATTAAGTCTACATTCCTCCAGATCCTCCCCTCTCTTCTCTCCCATTATTAACATCTCTTAATATCCCCACTAATAAAAATCACATGTAGCCTTGCTTATGATTGCCCAAAACAAAGTGGCCAAAAAAAAGGCTCACACAAATATAAAAATGCAATCATTCACAAAAAACCCCACCCCATTAGGAATCCCAATTAACCACTAATCTCTTCATTCACTAACTAGCTTTTCTTATTCTTTCCGGAGGAATAAAGACCATTGAATGTCACTCAACATCAAAGCCATCGACAAAGCTTGTCCATTCTCCCTACACAAAGGTCTTCAACGCGATCACGAGGACTCGCCATCAGGAAGGGGAGGGATGTTAACCCAATTCTAGGGTTAACAAGATCTACTGCCATTATCTTACATCGAGAAGTCACGATAGATACACCAAAGGGTCATACATTCAAGATATGAAGCAATAGTGTCCAAAGCTACAACTTGGACGGGTGCTCGTAATGGTATGACGGAGTTTTTATGGTGATTCCCGCTTCAAGAGCATGTGGTAGCAAGATAAGATGAAGTCTAAGTGATGTACTTCATAGATATATTATGAGAGTAGTCATTGTAATAGCATTAGGCCTCTTATGAGCCTAAAGTGCCAGGCCTGCCACATATTAAGCGAGTGTGAACACTTATGGCCATGTATATAAGTGAATATCTATCATAATATACAACATACTCTCCCATTGTGCAATTGAGTCTTACTCTTGCTAATCTCTCTCCCCAATACATGCTAGTGAGTGTTTGTGAGTAAAGTAAGGTGAGAGGAGGGACGAGTACCCGTAGTGCAATGTGGCGGTGTGACAACGCTCACGGGAGGCGCGGTAAAGAGTTGTAGAGCTTGGAGACCTCAAGGGTTATGAGCTCGGCCATTGGAAAGATCCTCACGACAGTTGCGGTTCATAACGTAATCTCTTATTGGATGTGTTTTAAGGAGGATTAGGGTGTTTCAAGGAGGGTTATGGCTCACCCTAACCCTCCTTGAAACATATCCAATAAGAGATTACCTTGTGAACTGCAACTGTCATGAGGATCTTTCCAATGGTCGAGAGCTCATAACCCTTGAGATCTCCAAGCTCTATAACTCCTTGAGAAGCAATTCCATCACGCCTCCCACGAGCGTTATCACACCGCCCGCGTTACACTATGGGTACTCGTCCCTCCTCTCACCTCACTTCACTCATGCACACTCACTAGCATGCATTGGGGAGAGAGATTAGCAAGAGCAAGACTCAATTGCACAATGGGAGAGTATGTTGTATTATGAGAGATATTCACGTATATACATGGCCATAAGTGTTCACACTCACTTAAACTATGGCCGACCGGGCACTTTAGGCTCAGGCCTAATACTATTACAATGACTACTCTCATAATATATACATGAAGTACATCACTTAGGACTTTATCCTATCTTGCTACCACACACTCTTGAAGCGGGAATTGCCATAAATGCTCCATCACACCATTAGGCGCCGTCCAAGTTGTAGCTTTGGACACTATTACTTCATATCTTGAATGCATGACCCTTTGGTGTGTTTATTGTGACTCCTTGATGTAAGATAATAGTGGTAGATATTGTTAACCCTAGAATTGAGTTAACAAAGAGAAGCAAACTCACCACATAATTAGACAACATTGTCTAGTTAAGTGGAAGGATAGATAAAAAGAAGGTTCAACTTGGGAGGATGTTAATACTCTCAAGAACCGATTTCCTACCTTTGTTTTTGAGGATGAAAACTCTTCCAAAAGGGGGGAGTAGTGTCAGGACATCAAGACCTCCATTGCAATCAGAGAATGATCCCAACTTTTGGGACTTAGTGTCTATGTTGATCATAGAAGAAAAGTCTTTACCAAGGACTCTTCTTCACAAAGCAAGAATACATCAGAATAGGCCTTCTACTCCAATTCAGGTAGAGATAAAGGTGGAGGTCATGTTCGAGGCCAAGGTTGTGAGATGACTGATTATAAACAAAGTGATGGAGTTGCTCAAAGAGTTCCTCGTGGTGCACAAAAGTCCAACATCTTACTATCCATAAGCAAACAGCAAGCCAAAGGCCCAAATAAGATGTTATAGACTATTCTCACACCAAGATAGTAGAGGTATCAAGGAGTGATTGAAACACAAGTTGTACTCTGGTGGCTTTATCGGCTTACCGTATCACATACAAGGTGGCTATTAGCATCACACCTTTTCAGATAGCATTTGAGCTTGACGCTGTCATGCCAATGATAAGCCTTTAAATTGTAGAGCAAGGCATACCTCAAGGGAAACCCTCTCATAGAGAAGTTAGTTGCCTTATAGAAACTAAGCGAGCAAAGATCCACGTTGAAAAACTAAAGCGTAAGAAGTGGTTTGACGACCAACTCAAGGACAAGTGCATGGAAGTAGGAAACATGGTGCTTATGTACAGTGTCAAGAATAATAAATGAAAACTTAAGTAAAAAGGCCAAAGTCCCTACCGAGTTATAGAAATTGCTCCTCAAGATGTAGTAACTATAAAGACCTTGGATCGGGTTGAGATGGAAGGATATTCTCAGGTGACCTCTCACCTAGGACACACTCTTTTAAATCCATAAGAACAAAGAGGAGAAATGAGAGGCTAACAACAAAATATGGAGGGCATGCCTCAAGCCGAATGCCTAACAAAAGAAGAACCAAATTGGTCATAGACCCCCAAGTGTATAGATTTTTGTACATGTAGCCGACCTTCATGATTCGACTGAAAGAAACATAATTGTGGAACCTACTCGCCTTATTCTAGAGTTTCCCCAAAAAGACCACCTAGCTACATGGCGAGCCTTGGTTGACATCAGGGCTAGCCACAATGTTTTGTCTTGGGAGATGTGAACCTTGCTAGGTCATCCACCCCTAACACAATCCGCAAGTTTTATGTGACCCATGTAGGAAGCATCATCCTCGGAAGGGGATGGATTGTGAACACTGACAGATGAATTCATATGTCATGGAAGGGTAGAAATAGAATGGGCTTTAATAATGTTTTAATGGGATTTAAAAATAGGTTATGGGATGAACTCATATCTCATAGAAGGGTAGTTGATAGACGAGAAATTAGAAGAGTGGGCCTCCTCTCTGGCAATAGCTATTTTCAACCCTTAAATATATTGCCATTGCTTCCAAGATTGACACGGTGTGAACCATCTAAATGATTTCTCATTCACTTTGGCTATGGGTAGATCATATTGATGTTTTATATAATCATTAAGTCTTGCTGGTGGGCGAACACCAAGGGTTCCTTTTTCTAAAAGAAGATTAATTGTGCTCAGTGAGCTGGTGGTATGACACCAAGGGTTCCTTTTTCTAAAGAAGATTACTGGTACTCAGCTAGGTGGCCCACATAGTTGTACATAGTTCCTTGTTGTTCATGCTTTGAGCCCATCCCTTGTTTTAAAAGCATGGCTAGCGATGCATATACACAACATTACAAAGCTATTACATTCTTAAATTGATTCCATAAATACTCCAATGAATTAAACAAAAAACAGAGGCCTAAGTAGCTTACAATAGCTTATAGGCTATTTTTAGCCCTAGAAAAAAAATGGGCATGTATTTTTCATCACATCCTATTTCTTTCCACACATGGGTGCCTTAGCACACTAAGTTAACCATTGCATGCTACGAAGTCATGAGAGTTTTTAGTGGGTGCGGTGCCTGAGGGCAAGTCCCATAGTCCCTAGGCACTTGGTCGTGTTGTGCCCAGCTCGTGGGTCTTATGGGGTAATTAAGAAAGTAGCAAAACCGTCTCTAAGACTAGAGACGATAAGCTAATGTGACAAAAGCATTTCTTTGTTCGAGTCTCATAACGAGCTTGCTTTGCTTCTAACCTCGGCTCGAAAAATAAAAAAACTCTTAAGTTATGCACATCTTTATACACCCCTCAAACCTAAATTAGTGCTCCATAATTGTGCCATGCACCACGACCACCATCAATTGTAGTGCTTTTCATTATGACTTAGGTTATTCTTTGTGCTGCTCTTTTTTGCATGAGTTTAGGGCCCTAAATTAGTGCTCCATAATCGTGCCATGCACCACGACCACCATCAATTGTAGTGCTTTTCATTATGACTTAGGTTATTCATTGTGCTGCTCTTTTTTGCATGAGTTTAGGGCCCTAAATTAGTGCTCCATAATCGTGCCATGCACCACGACCACCATCAATTGTAGTGCTTTTCATTATGACTTAGGTTATTCATTGTGCTGCTCTTTTTTGCATGAGTTTAGGGCCATTGTACCCTCATTCAAAAGCAGGCACATTTATGGTAACACAAAGTGTATACGTTAGGTCATCTTCTTATCTATCGGCTTTCTTGGGTGGCTTGTCTAGTTTGGGGGTTTTTGCTAATTGCTTTGTTCTTGTTAGTGCGTTAAAGGTGATGCTCTTGTCAGCTTCTTGTTTATGGGTTTGAGGTTGCTTGTCTTCTTGTCGATGTGTATGGGTATTTTTGGGTTTTCGAGGGCATCTATTATTGCTTGTCTGGCTTGTTTTTGGGGAGATGTTGTCGGGGCTATACCAATGGTGGCGAGGTTAGATTGGGGGTGTGCTCTCTCTCTCTCTCTCTCTCTCTCTCTCTCTCTCTCTCTCTCTCTCTCTCTATATATATATATATATATATATATATATATATATATATATAGTGGTAACATGCGACAGATATACATTCGTGCTGCATTCTACCGATGTTAATAATACCACACACACACACACACACTCTCTCTCTCTCTCTCTCTCTCTCTCTCTCTCTCTCTCTCTCTCTCTCTCTCTCTCTCTCTCTCTCTCTCTCTCTCTCTCTCTCTCTCTCTCTCTCTCTCTCTCTCTCTCTAGTGGTAACACGCGACATATATGTGCGTAGATAGGCGGTTTGGTAGTGGAAGCTTCCTCCTCCTCCTTTGGTTGGCATGGCGAGCTGCAAAGTGGGGCGATGAAGGCGATTTGTGGGGACCTCTCTCTCTCTCTCTCTCTCTCTCTCTCTCTCTCTCTCTCTCTCTCTCTCTCTCTCTCTCTCTCTCTCTCTCTCTCTCTCTCTCTCTCTCTCTCTCTCTCTCTCTCTCTCTCTCTCTCTCTCTCTCTCTCTCTCTCTCTCTCTCTCTCTCTCTCTCGTGGCGCAGTGCGCGGTGGTGGGTCTGCAGAGCGCAGATCAATGATTTTGGCATAGCAAGGTGGTGGGCGGGCGACGCCTGCTCTCTCCCTCCCTCTTCATGGTGATAGCACGCGGGTGAATCTACACACAAATCAACTATTTTGGATTGTCCCATTTTTATTTTTTATTTTTTATTACCTTCATAAAATTTTATTTAATTTTTTAAAATAATTAAAAGAAAAAATAAGATAAATAAAACTAAAAAGAAAAAGAAAAGAAACAATTAAAATAATGTCATTAAGACTAGGGGATGTTGTCAACATGGCTTTGTTAGCCATGGTTTCTTCGTGAATGTTCCTTATGCAAGGGATTAAAATCCTTAGTTTGAGTAAGTGCACATTCATTATGTGAGAAGTACACAGTCATTGTGTGGGAAGCGTCAGGTTAGTGCGCGGGGTTGTTATTGGTGAAATGGCTTTTATGGGTTGATTATAATTGGAATAGAGTTTGGACTTGTCAGGTGGAAGCTCTTTGACTTTTTGAATGTGTTATTGGACTATCTAGGAAGCAAATCCAGCCATACGAGCTCTACCCTCTCCGTGTGGGAAGTGCTCTACCCACTCATTGGGGAACCAAAATAAGCAGTAAAAGGAGGGTTAAGAGAACCATTTTACCTTACTTACTGGTCTGCCAAAAAGAGAGTTGGACATTAGCATTGTATCGAGTAATGCTTGCCAGAATGCCAACGATTTTCGGTTGCTTCTCCCCTTATTTTTGATTTCTTGTGAGTGTGACGGGTTTTCTTCCATCCCAGCTTCCTTGGGTGACTTGTAGAGTTTTTGGGTGTCAGGTTAAGGGTGATGCTCTTGTCGGCTTCTTGTTTGCAAGTTTGAGTTTTATTGTTGGTGTGTATGGGTGGTTGTAGGTTTTCAGGGGTGTCTGATTTCTTATCTAGAGAGATGTTGTTGGGTTATTGTGGAGCATATACCAATGGCTAGGTCTTTTGGTAGGTCTCTCTCTCTCTCTCTCTCTCTCTCTCTCTCTCTCTCTCTCTCTCTCTCTCTCTCTCTCTCTCTCTCTCTCTCTCTCTCTCTCTCTCTCTCTCTCTCCACACAATGATGACTGCGCGCAACGAATATGCATGTACATTGGTGGGTTTGGTTATATGAGTGTCTGGTTGGGGGTCATTCTTGGAAAGGGGCCACACCCAAGGAGGGAGAAATGCCTCGTGGTCCTGTGTGCCCGAGGTGAGCCCTTGGTCACGTGGTAAAACGTGGCCCTGTTTTTAAATTTTAACTACTTAATTAATTATTTCCCAATTAATTAGTATTTTTTTAAAAGAGGGAGCGATCTTTTTAAAATAACACATATATTTATAAAATTACAATAAAAATAAAAATTTACCAATAAAATGAAAATAAACTAAAATTGAAGATAAAGGAGAAGGGGAAAAAAAAGGAATTAAAGTACAAATAAAGATAAAAAAGTGAAAAGAAATAATTAAAATAAAGTCATAAAGATAGGGGGGATGTTTGTTTGTTTTTTCTGATAAATTTTATGGGGGAGGGGATAAATGTTAAAAAGGGGGAGATAAGGTTAATTTTTAGGCATGCATGTGTGGGGGCACTCGTTTGCCGATATTTTTGTTTTGTGCGCAAGGCTTTTGATTTATTAATTTTTGTTTTAAAGGAGTGTGCATGTGTGTGAGATGTGCACATATGCAGGTTGGGCGGCACTAATTTTGCATGTGTGTGCGTGCTTTGTGGAGATGGTGCCGATGATTATGGGTGTACATGTGTAGGGTGGGTGTGGTGTATGTGAGTGTAGGGTGGGTGTGGTGTGTAGGGTGGGTGTGGTGTATGTGAGTGTAGGGGGTGCGCATGTGCATGTTTTTAGTTTTTTGTAGTTTCTAGTTTTGTTTTGGGTTTTTATATATACACTTGAATGGGGTATTACGTTACATATGTACAACAAGGGTTTAGGGCTTATGGCTTATTGTGTGGGCTCAATGAACAAAGGCGAAGAATTGCGAGAGGAAAGCTTGGATGCCAACTTTGTTGGCTTTGCGAGTGCAATTTTCTAACTTTGGCCTTCCAACTAGTGAGTTAGTGTTGTGGCATGGCGCAGGGGTTGTGGGATTGTGGTGATCCCTTTCGGTCTTGGGAGCACTAGGACTGCCAAAAGGGAGTATGTATATGACTCACTAGATTACTTGGCACCTAGGGTAGCTCATATGAGATTATAGTTTTTGGGGGTACGACCAATGTGCATGGACTTGGTTAAATGCCCATGGTTTCTTCTGAATACTTTGTTGGCGGGTTTGGCATGCAAGTCGGGAGGGTTGCCTCCGCAATAATATGAATGAAGGGAGACCCATCTTAGACATGAACAAGAAGAGTGTGATTAGATATGGGCTTGCTTGCGTGGGTCCCTCTCCCATTCTTATTACAATCTCAGTGAGTCTATTACTCTCTGTTGATCGGTGTGCTTACGAAAATTCCTTGAAATTAACCCAAGTTTGGCCAATATGGTGATCAGTGGCGTTGTATATTCTGTTGGAGATTGGATTGCCCTCGTACAACTGCTCCATTGTCTTAATCCCTTTAGTTTCTCAATTGGGCTGTGTTTTAAAGGTTTTTTTAACTAAACTTGTCCTTCAATTACTTCATTTTACTGCTTTCAATAGCTTTGTCGTGACATGATTAGCTCTTCACTTACTTAATAGGGTTGTGTTTAAGAGCTTTAATGACATGGATAACCCCTAATTATGTTTAGGCTCTACTATGGTTATCACTTTAATTTGTTTTAGCCTCCACAGCAATATGAATGAAGGGAGACCCATCTTAGACATGAACAGGAAGAGTGTGATTAGATCTAGGCTTGCTCTCATGGGTCCGTCTCCTATTCTTATTAAAATCGCAATCTATTACTCTCTGTTGATCCCTATTTGATGGAATGCAACCTTTGTTTTTCATTGGTTTTTCCTCATTGCTTATGATTGATGCTTGCGCTCTTTCCCTTTAACAATTCTTTGCAGAAGGCCTCTTGAAGGTCTGGTAGCATTGTCATAAATAAACTTTTTTTTTCTAACCAATCAAACGGTTATTACTAATTAAAATTTTAAAAGTTTGAATTTTTCTTAATTTGAGCTATACTAAAGGATGGTTTTTTATAACACTGGTTAGGAGTTGTAGATCTTAAAGTCAAAGGCAATGCTACATGCTAACATTGATAGATGATTGTAATGTGCGTGTGTAAGGATAATTTTTGACAAACTAGGCTAGGTCACCCTTCAAAATGACGGGTTTATAGAAATAATGCCTATTTTTTCACAAGTTATCTTATTTTTTCGATAGTCATTCAAAATAAGTGGTTGTATTTTATGACCAAAATGCCCAAAGACGGGCATGATGCCTGTCAAAAAGCAACCTTGCTCGTGCACACGTCTCTCCATCTGTACTCGTGCACACGTCTCTCCGTCACTTATTTTGTTCACATTTTGTCCACAAGCTTGTGAGAAGCTTGGAATTTTAAGTGCTTTGGAGGTGATCCAAGGAACTATGCTTGGGGACATAGCCCAAGAGCATGCTTTAACCATAATAGCTCACTAGTTTGCGGCGTGAACAAGAAGAAAGCACCGGTTTTTGTTATTTTTCTTTCAAATTGTAGCATTGCTTTTTTTATTCGAAGTGTTTCTCAAAATTCCCATGATCACTTGCTCTCAAACTAGCTACATAGACACTGCCATGTGCTTTGCCACATTGCAATGTAAACATTGAAAGTGTTTCTCTAAATAGGGGAAGGGAACATTTTTCTTTGTTTATAAATTTAAGGGGAGCCGCCTCTCCGCCATACACTTAGTATAGTCTTTTTTTTAATTTCCACACACATGAAATAGAGCACTTCTTTCTTAACGTATATTTTTTTTTCTTTTTCTTTCTTTTTTTTTTTTGGGTTTTTTGTGTGCAAGTGTTTGCCTGGAGTGTTCTCCATCATTGTGCAACTAAAGAGTATCCGTGTTACCTTCATGGATATTGCCATCGTCTCACGAGCAATTTTCATTATTCGTTTGATGAGTAAAACTTCGAAACAATGTTCAATCAAAAGTAGCAGGTGTATAAAGCAGCATGCATAGTCCACACTAGTGTTAGGTATTTTAAATTAATGGATTCACTTGTGTAGTAGGACTAAATGGTTGTTGTGGCATTTACATTAAATTCCATATATGCTAGTGCGATGAATTTATAAGCTTGTTTGAATGTGGCACTTGTGTTATGAATGCATACACCCATGAGGATGGGGCATACAACCATGGGGATGGGAAGTTGGGAACTTGGATACACATAGAATTGCACTCGGAAAGCACACTACACTTAGACGCCCTTTCTTTATTAAGTCGTCCAAAAATAGTAACAAAACAATTATCATTTTATAAGGTGAATTACGTTGCTTGTTTCGACCCTTGATTAAGCCAACCATTAAAACAAACATTCCCTGTATTTACTTGCAAAAAACGTTTTGGGCGAGTAAAATTATTTATTTATTAGAGAGGGATTACGGCATTTTTTTAAAGCGAATATAAAGGCATTTCTTCTCTTTTATTTCCCTTTCTGTGGAGAGTCTGCACCCGCGATAACGTCTACAGCAAGATCACGAGGGGACGCATTCGTCTGCGAACTGTAGCGCCCTGTCTTCTCGTTTTTGCCAAGTCAGCTCTTCCGGCATATGCTCGTTCAGGATTTGCTTCCCAGGTACTCTCCTGTCTCCAAAACGATTATACGAAAGGCAGCTTTCTCTGCCAGTAAAAGGCCTTCTGTCCATCCAACACAAGAAAAACTATCTAGTAGAAGACCTTCTGCTCAGCGTAACAAGCAAAAGGTTTATCCCTATTCTTCACGGGGGAGCTTTGACACAGTAACAGACAAGCAAAAGTTATCAGAGAGGGAGATTTAGAGGACCTTTGGTTCAGCAACAAACAAGCAGAAAATCATCCCTAGCCATAATAGAGGGTGGTTTCTCTGCCTGTGGAGGACCTTTGGCTCAGCAAAACAAGCAAACCTATCCATCAAGGGTTTGCTCAGCAGAGGCAAGCAAAAAAGCACAACCATCGTCATTGGGGAGGGCTTTTTAGCCTGAAGACAGCAGGAAAAGCTTCTGGAAGCGGCAAAACTTCTCCTTGCATTTTCAGGTACTCCTCCTTACCGACTTTGTCACTCCCCATTCTGCATGTATAAGACTTTAACAAAAAATAATGATTATCACTTGCCCTCACATGATGGAGATACTTTCTGAAGCTTAAAGGTCATCCCTATCCATTACATGGGAAGGGTTACAGGCTTGATAGACCAACAGGACAAGGTTTTGAAAGCAGTCGGATATTACTTTGGACTGTGTTGATTTTCAAGGGCAATGGACATGTCTGGATGCCTACATACATACTATAATAACCTATGGCATCTCTGCGGAGACATTGTAGTCGAGAGATGATGACAAAGGAACGTTGTGCCGTGTACACTTCTGTTTTTGACTTCAACGAAGAAGACCCTAAGCCTTATCGGAGAAAGGAAAGAAATCAAGATCTTTTTCATTCTGTTTGTGAGTCCAAAACTTCTCATTTACTTGTCAATAAATATGTCAGCTATGTTATTGCCAGCTGTGTATTTGAAATGTGACTAAACGGCACAATGAATGCAATGTAGATGAATGATTTGTTTTATGTATTTTGTGTGATTGAATTATGGATGGGGTTATATTACACACACACGCGCGCGCGCGCGCACACACACACACACACACACACACACACGCACACACACACATTTATATATATGCATACATGTATAGTTGCTTTTAGTTTATTTTGTACCCCAAGGCAGGATTTGTAAAAATCTAAGCTTGCTGTTGATTGCAGTTGCACCTAAAAGAACGCGGCCTGCTAAACAACCAAAGCTTTCTGTGGTAACTGGAAAGCGGCTGAATACAAGTAGCAGTCGGAAGCGTGGAAGTCAGCGGAAGATGGCTATGAAAGATATGTGCCAACAAAATGCAATATCGCAAAAGGCTAGGGGCAACTGGGCTTCATCTGGAAGTGATAAGATTGAGGTGAGACCTTGAAGTCAACTCCAAAGTAATCGTGTGAGCCTTGTGTGTGCAGTGCTATTCAGGCTTATGATTTCTGTAAAGAGTTTGTGAGCTAGATCTAACCATCGGAGAGGTATGTGCTTGTTTTCCAGCAGACAGACAATTCTGATTCAGATTTAGATGGAGACATGTTGAGGCAATCTCATTTGAGGACTGGAGGTGAATAGCTCTTTTCTAGAATGATGCATCATCATAATCATCATCATCTTGATAAAAGGGACTCATGTCTTATGATTGAACTGATGTAGGTGACTACGGAGCTTTATGTGGCTCATTTGAGGCTTGTAAAGATGAGGTATTAATGCACGCCATTTCTAGAACTCAGTGTTAGAATGTCAATTTCAAGGTTAAATATTAGCGTTTAGCCCTCTAATAGAGGTACATAGTTTCCATTACATTTGGATCACAGTCTCCAGTGGGACTCCAAGCCTAACCGTGGGAGGCAATCTCTATACAGTGTGTAGACATGCTGCATGTATGTCACGGCCTGGAACCCAAAAGAGCCTATGAGACCATGAATAGTACAATGATACCATGGGTATACAGTGCCATGGAAAAACTAAAAAAAGAGCGTGAAAATTGAAAATTGAAACTTGACTCTGTAATCCTCCTGATGGCAGAAGTGGCTATGGTGAGGGCATGTCATGTCGTCAAAGAATTTCATGGATCTATCTCTGTGTGGTGGAGATCCTCGGTGCTTTGGGTCTGGCATGTAGGATGGAGTAGGCTTGCCCACTTAGGACTCCTTTGGGACCTGAATATGGCTCCTATGTATAGGTGGTATGAGCTGATGTCAATGCAGCAATGTCGGCAGGGTTGGCTGATGTGATACTCATGCCATGAAGTAATCAATGATGGATCTCTAAATGAACTATGAGACCAAAAGTTACAATAATCTGGTCAGATGAAGTACAAATGTCAGTGGTGTGTAACAGAAAAAAGTGAGAAAAGATCTAAAGATCTAATGATCTAGAGATGAAGAGTAACATGGGAAAATGGGAAACATGGGAAACGTGGGAAGCTACTAAAAGGGGACGAAAGTGTCCACTCAGAGACATCGCTGGGCACGTGAGGCTCATGAATGTGTGAGGGTATAGATGGGCCCTCAGTGGATGAAATCCCTCATAGGTTGCTGAAGCATGAAGACAAGCTCCTCCGGGGTGAACTAGATGTGGATGCGACTGTGTCCTGACCATAGTAGCAACAGAACGGGAACGGGAACGGAACGAAAGCCCCATCAAGGGAACGGAAACGGGCCACAAGGGGAACGAGAACGAGGGGGAACGGTAAGGGGGAACGAGAGAGAGAGAGAGAGGGAAAAGTAAGTAGCCTTGCTGCCTTGCCTTGGAAAGTAGGAGTCGAAGTCTAAAGAGACTTGAGAGAGGAGCCCACTCGTGACTCAGAGCTGTCAAGTACGCACGCCGCACGGGCCTAGGAAGTATGCGGGCAGGCGACAATAGGGTACGTCTTTCAAGGATATCCACAGGCGGCTCGCAACAAAAGGTACACTTTTTCTCTTTTTTTTTTCTTGGCCAAACATAAAAAACGTTCCCCAAAGGGGGAACGGCATCCAAACGTTCCATGAAACCGTTCCCCCATGTTCCCCCACGTTCCCCTGGCCGTTCCCATGCCAAATCGTTCCCTCATGCACGTTCCACCCGGTCTAGGCATCTCAGCCTTGGGAGAACGCGTTCCACTGTTCCCAAGGGGTGGAAACGGCGTTCCCCTGCTACTATGGTCTTGACCCTGCCTTTGCTGTGCTGAAGTGGTGCTCCCAAAGAAATCAGTAAGCTGTCTCTGCACGAGACCTGTGTGCGCTACTCCTCCACGTATGAGACTCTCTCTATGCAGGCGTATCTCTAGTAGAAAAAGTCATAGGCATCTCTGGTCACTGTAGTCCATCACTTTGGCAAGGGGGATGAACCCCTCTCTGAAAAGGCAATGGAACCTCCCTCTAATCTCATAGTACATGGACATCGGCAGATGTAGTGCTCCTCTGTCTCTGGCTCTAGCGTCATGACATATACGCTGCTCTGTCGGTACTCTTTGTGGTCCATATCTACTTGGCTCAATCTTCAGCTGATGAGAGGAAGTGCGGATCTGACCAATAGTGCATCTGATGCCATGCGACAAATGTATGTCCATGTATCTCGGACGAGTGATGAAACCATCCTCTGTGAGGCGAAGCAGGTGATCTCTATAAAAATTGATCTTCGTCCCTGGAGGGCCCGTTGGTGATACCCATGTCCTCTCAATGTCTAATCTGATAATATCCTGTTTGATGATTCTGTTCACCTTTGAGTGGTGCAAAGGCAGAGAAGGGGCATCTAAAGAGTCTTGAAAAGGTGGCAATCTATCCATTGAGATCCCATGTAGACTGAACCATGTAGTCATCTGGGCATACCAGCTTGTCTCATCTCCCCTCCCCTTTTTGCAAGCTGTCGTGATGACTCCAAAGCGAGCCTAGATACCAACCTGGTAAGAGAGAGAGAGAGAGAGAGAGAGAGAGAGAGAGAGAGAGAGAGAGAGAGAGAGAGAGAGAAAGAAGAGAGAGTTGTATTAACGTCTTCAAAAGGCCAAAATGACCTATGAGACCAAAAGGTTACATCATATCCATGAGGTACATAATCCTGGGTACAAAATAGTAATAAAGAAAGATAACAAAAATCTAGAACTTTAAAATCTGATCTAGGTACATGAGCAGAGAGCTCTCATATCACCCTAATACATCCCTCATGGGCAGCTGTGACATGGTGCTCAAGTTGGCAAGGATGTAAGATACCTCCTATTATTTTAAGGGGAAAATTTAGACTTATTTTCATCATTTATTTTAAGAGGAAAAGATTAAAGAGCAGGGGTGAAAAGAGGTTCGACCATGAGAATATTGATTTGGATAACTAGCCTGAGAAATAAGACTGAACTGGCTCTCTCTCCTCTGTTTGAATCATGTTTAAATTAGCATCAAGGTGGTTCCAAACGTTATGTACTGTACGGATCCGTACGTACTGTATGTTGTTTGGTACGGGAAAAAATTTTAAGGTACGTAAAAATACGTACCATTGGTAAAAATACATAAAAATACATAAAATCTCAGAAATTTCAGCCACCTACATAAAATTTCAGTCCATATCCACATTGACATATAATTTTATAAAACTTTCGAAATAGAGACACAACAAGGTCAAAAACCTACTAATTCAAAAGTGAGAAATTAGAATCACAAAGTCGTCAATCATACTTAAGTTAATCGTACTTAATACTTAATACTTATTACTTAAGACAAGTCACATTGTCACAAGTGAGTCGTGACAACTCACAATTCACATAAAAAAATGATGAAATTTGAAAATGAGTCTATGAATAATGACAAAATGTGCCATGTCTGTCAAGAATCTAGCTGCGGAAGCGTTACACACACGCACACGTAGAGAGAGAGAGAGAGAGAGCCGAACAAGATTGATATTAATTAGCAATGAAGTTCAGATTACAATGGTGGGTAGAGAGCTTATTTATATGCTCTCACAAGGCTGACCGACCTATACATGATAATTAGTTAATTATCTATAAAGGTGGTTCCCACATGAGATGCATAACTTTAACACGCCCTCTGCAGCTCATAGTGGGCATAGATGGGAAAGCCAAGTCGATGACGATGCAACCATGGACACCTCAGCATTTGCAACTACTGAGTACACCTCGGAAAATGCACCACACAACCTGTCTCCTCAAGGAATGCCATCTTGAGCTTCAGCTGCCACATAGAATAATGAATTGCAGACAACTCCACATCCATGATCCTCCATTCGTTGAACTGAGAACACACACGTCCAAAAGATCTCCTGAACATTGAACTATCGACACATGACGCCCAAAATTCTCTGTCAATGAACTAGGAACTCATCCCGTCCATAATGTTACCACAATGAACTGCAAACAAAAGCACGTCCATAGTATTGTCAAGCCGTTCTTCTCGCCAGATGCATGTGCTTTGAACTCCGTCACACGATTCCAATACACCTGATGGAAGCTTTGATTAGCCCCCTCTCCCGCTCACGTGCCTCTCTCTGGCTGAAACATGTGAGGGGAGTATCTCCATAGTTACGTTGAAGTTGACACCTCCCAATCCCCCTCTGCTGCAATAGCCCGAAGAAGATAAAGAGTCTCACTACTCCTGGATAATGGGAACCCTGGTCCAAATGGCTTGCCACAAGATGTTAGCATGGAAATCATCCGCAACCTCGATGTCAACCAATTGATTATCAGGAAAACTATCCTTTGTGAACTGGAAACTGCCAAAGAGTGATGGTTAGGGTCCTCGGATCTGAGTCTCGGAACCAACTCCACAACAGGGAAACTTTGTTGTACACGTCCACTGGTACAGATATCCTTGTCGCTTCATAGCCAAATCAAATACTTTGCTCATGCATGGAGAGTCCATCACAGTTGTAGCTAGGAAACACCCGCCAAAATTCATCAAGGCTCTCGGATTTTCTTGTTCTTTGGTCCACTTATGTAGACATACTAGTCTCTTTGAGAATCGCCACCAGGTACCCCTGCCAGAATCTTGTTGACGCTCAACATGTGAACGCTCCATCGAGGTCCACTCTTCAAGGTCAACCTTCCAAACGTGCATGGGAACGATGTTTCAACTGTCCTGGACAAGCTTTTCACTTCGGCGCGGGAACAAGATCTTTGATTTCACAAAACTTTTTTTTAAAAAAATTGAAGCGTTGATCTGTTGGAAAATGACACGCAGCACCTGTATGTGCTGTCGCTGCCGCCTCCACTGTACACGCTCCTCTCGCTCCTCTGTGCTCAGCTTAGCCCGCTCAGCCTTGCTGCTCTTGGTGTCTCCAAGCTGGCCACCAGACAAAGAAAAAACGCTGCTCTCACTTTGCATACACTCCTGCTAGACAGAAAACGCTGCTTGCCTTGTGCCTTGCTTGGCCTGCCTTGCGCCAAACGCTGCTTGCCTTGGTTGGCCTGCCTTGCGCCAGATGCGGGACCACAAAGAAAGACGTCAACCACCGCCTCTGCTACTGCTGCCCATGCAACTGGTGTACAGCCTGCCTGCAACCACCAGACCTTGCACACAACGCCTTCTCCACGTTCTGCTACCTACTGCTCCTTGCGTGGTGCTGCCGAGAATCAGGAGCCTAGGGCTCTGATACCATGTCAAGAATCTAGCTGCGGAAGCGTTACACACACGCACACGTAGAGAGA
Source organism: Cibotium barometz (assembly GCF_041138505.1). Taxonomy (NCBI): domain Eukaryota; kingdom Viridiplantae; phylum Streptophyta; class Polypodiopsida; order Cyatheales; family Cibotiaceae; genus Cibotium; species Cibotium barometz. The sequence goes on along the minus strand of NC_141064.1, from coordinate 29,624,488 downwards.
GAGAGAGAGAGCCGAACAAGCTTGATATTAATTAGCAATGAAGTTCAGATTACAATGGTGGGTAGAGAGCTTATTTATATGCTCTCACAAGGCTGACCGACCTATACATGATAATTAGTTAATTATCTATAAAGGTGGTTCCCACATGAGATGCATAACTTTAAGAGTCCATACAACACCAAATCAAAACTAAGGTAATCCAAATCAAAACTCATCATCCGATGAGGATGATGACCCTGGAGAATCAAGCATATAACCCTCCGTGATGACATTGTCCTCGTCATCATACTTAGGCCCTGTCATCATGGGCACAGGTGGGTGGGCTGCCTCAGATGTCCCTGTCCCCTGCCTCTGCATCATCCTGCTGGGTAGTGTGAATGAGGCGAACGGCCTCATTCGCACGTGCTCGAGGAGTCTGAATAGGCAGCTTCCCTCTCCGGGCGCCTCTCCGGCCAGAACTCTCTGCATTTGCAGGTCCCTCATGTAGTTGAATTTTATAAGCCTGGGCTCTCGATCTCGTCACCCGCCTGTCTACACTCTCCAGCTCTCTATGCAGGAGGCAAAGAATCTCGTCCTGCTCATCTCTCAACCGTTGCTTTGCCTCATCAATGGTGGTAGGATTTGGGACCAGCTTGACACGTGTTGGATCCACCTATTCAACGTAAAACCAAAGAGAACGCGGAGTGTCAACGACTCAACTTTTTGTATACTATAGTTACTAGTATGAAAGCTATATAAATGGGAGGCCACTCCACATAAGAGAATGAATAGGATAAACTCACCTGTTTTGGGGTGCCCAAAGCATGATAAGCTCGTACGAGCTTCATGTTGGCCCTACAATAGACTAGTCTCTCTAGTGGAGAGGTGCTCAAACGATTGCGTATCTTTGTATGTATGAGCGAGTAAGCGCTCCAGTTGCGCTCACAAGCACCTGCTGAACAATCTTGCACTCCAATTCAAAAAAAGTGCTTCATTCATGTGAGCTCGGCAATTCCCAACAAGCTTCACAAGACTAGTTCAAATGGCATAGTACATACATGATATACATATCTGAGATAGCACTCGCAGAGAGCTATATCTGTCTTCCATAGCTTTGCCACCAAGTAAGAGGAAGCTTGGTGGCCTCTGGTCTAAGAGCAACAGCTCTAGCAAATGAGGGTCCCAAGTTGTTGACCCAGTTGTAGAGCTCCGCATCAATCTCCAATTGCTGCTCCACATCATACATACTATTAATGTACCTATCTCGTAAGGTGAGCAGCTCCCTATCATGAAAGAGAAGTGGCATCTTGTAGAAAGGATGGAGGAATGCAGCCATCCCATGAATGGGGCGACTCATATACCCCCATCGATAATCCACAGTAGCCAATATATCATCTCGGCTGCAAGAGTAAAATAAACAGAGAAGTAGAGCAATTAGTAAGTCAAGACTCAAGAATCAAGATTTTGTAATCGGCCATCAAGAATCGAGATTTTACTTACCAATTCTGTGTCAGGGACGTACAGGCTGCAATATGACTCTTCATCTGCATGAAGAGGTGGTACACTAAGCCCAAAGTGGAGCCCTCCATGTCTGTGACTCGCAGAAGTACAAATACTGGCTGCAAAGCCACTAAGAGAGTTTGCACATCCGTCCAAAGGGTCTCATCTAGTATCCGTCTCTGTATATATTTGGTGGGCTCTGTCTGTGAATGATACATATCTCTCCACTTTGGATCCACAACTGTCTGTAATAGTGGATCTCTCAATTTGAAAAGCCTGTGTAGCACCAAATACATATAGGCAAATCTTGTCTTGGATGGCCGCACCATATCTAGGTTGCTGTGGCTCCTAAAGATAGCCAATGCCTGCTGCTTCTTTCTGAAGAATGTAGTGATCTTCGTGGCATCAGAAACTGTGGGTTGCACCCAACTCAGCTTGCCTATGTCCTCCATAAGCAAATCAAGGCAATGGGCTGCACATGGAGTCCACACAATGCGAGGAAACTCTGCCTCCACCATGTCTCCCATTGCCTTGCAATTAGCAGCATTGTCTGTTACAATCTGCACCACATTCTCTGGACCAACCTCAACAATTGCCTGGCGAATATGCTCGTAGATACTCTCAGCAGTGATGCGTTCGCCTGCCTTCCCAGCATCCATAGCGCGTAAGAAATACGTACCAAGACATGAAGAGACAAGAATATTGATGATGTGTCGTCGCCGTGTGTCACTCCAGCCATCCGAAATGATAGTGCAACCAAATTGTTGCCAACCTGCTTTCACTGGCACCAATGCCTTGTCTATCAAGGCCTTTTGCTCATCAAGCATCGTGGTGCACATCTTTTTGTACTCAAGCCCTGACCATGACTCCGTGTGTCCAACCTGGGCTATAGCTTTGACCATCCTCTTCCATTGGTTAGTCCTCAAAACATTGAAGGAGATATTGCACTCTATGAGAGTGCGAGCAATCTCCATCTCAGCCACCTTTTGCCTTTCTTTGACCCAAGACTGTGCATGCACACGAGAAGGCAAGGTGGTTTGCCTTTCCGTATGTGTATCACCCTCATTCTCATCTTGCATGACAAAAGGCCTCTTTCTGGCAGACGATGCCTGCTCAGAAGAGACAGGCTGAGATTCATCAACCTGCGTGGATGGATCGGCCAAGTCCCCAAGAAGAGCATCATGAAGCGCATCCTGTGTCTCTTGTGTGCCTCTTCCTCTTCCAGTTGCCCCCATTGCAAGGAAATTTTCAGCAATCAACTGATCTCTCAATGCTTTTGGCACTCTCTTGCACCCTGCACAATTGTTGGTGGTGCCAATGCCTGTGAGGTGCTTGATGACACGAGTAATTGTACTCGTGAGGGTGAAATTACAGTACTTGCACTGCCATTGTCGAGTGCCACTACCTGCTTGCCCTGGAGTAGTCACAATGCGAATGACGTTTGTGTGCTTCTTCCAGTATGGGTTCTCTCGCTTCGGCATGATTGCTCTGACAAATTCAATGCACAATGCCATACAATTTCAATCAGGATTCAGCAATCATGCAATGCATAATATTTAGTGGGCAGCTCAGCTGAGAGCAAGAGCGAGAGCGAGAGCTAAGTGCATGGTCCACAGATGGTGGCCTAAGGCTCTGTGAGAGAGAGAGAGAGAGAGAGAGAGAGAGAGAGAGAGAGTTATGTTGCTGCCTTGGGGGCCTGAGCAAGGGTGGGTCGGTGGGGAAACGGCGGCCGCACCACAAGAACACAGAAGATGGCTGAGCAAAGGGAGGGCGATGGCAACAAAGGGGGACGAGAGCAAAAGAACACAGAAGATGGCAAAGCAAAGGGAAGGCTTGGAGAGAGAGAGAGAGAGGCGGCCACACCACAAGAACACAGAAGATGGCTGAGCAAAGGGAGGGCGATGGCAACAAAGGGGGACGAGAGCAAAAGAACACAGAAGATGGCAAAGCAAAGGGAAGGCCTGGAGAGAGAGAGAGAGAGGCGGCCACACCACAAGAACACAGAAGATGGCTGAGCAAAGGGAGGGCGATGGCAACAAAGGGGGACGAGAGCAAAAGAACACAGAAGATGGCAAAGCAAAGGGAAGGCCTGGAGAGAGAGAGAGAGGCGGCCACACCACAAGAACACAGAAGATGGCTGAGCAAAGGGAGGGCGATGGCAACAAAGGGGGACGAGAGCAAAAGAACACAGAAGATGGCAAAGCAAAGGGAAGGCCTGGAGAGAGAGAGAGAGAGGCGGCCTGAAACTCGCGGCGGGTGCCCAGGGGACTAGGGCCTTTGACACACTTGTTGATACCATCAATGCATATTAAAACATTTAAACATGGCCACAGCCTTAACACATATCCATCATCACTTTGCATAAAACATAAAGCTGGACAAAACATCCACAAATGCTGAAAATGGAGCTTGCACGTGTGACACCGCATAGAGGCCGGAATGGGCCGACCCCCCCCTTGGAGTATTTTATTACCCAAGGAGAATAATATCATGTACAAGCTTTGAGGGCCTTACTCTCCCCACGGGAGATGCCGGATTATCCATATACAAATGCCATAACACAGCCCAACACAGGCAACTGAGCCGGAACATAGGCTGTAGAAATGCCGAGCCAACAATATAATCCATATACCTCCGTGTGGGTACTGATTCTTCCCCAAAAACCACGGGTCTTCATGCAATAGAAAGGGTACAGCAAGTACAACTCTCCATTCAGCCGGTACAGCAGGTACAATGGCTGGTGCCGTCGGTATAGTGGCTGGTACAGCAGGTACAGTAGCTGGTACAGCCGGTATGGTGGTTGGTACAGCTGGTACAGCAAGTACAGAAGCTGGTACAGCAAGTATAGTGGCTGGTACAGCCGGTACGGTGGCTGGTACAGCAGGTACAGCAAGTACAGAAGTTGGTACAGCAAGTACAATGGCTGGTACAGCCGGTACGGTGGCTGGTACAGCAGGTACAACAAGTACAAATGCTGGTACAACACATACAATGGCTAGAAATCATAATAAATGATTGAATACCCTTGCCTTCAGTCTTTCTTCGCGATGGAAGCCTCCAAAACAGTCTCCAACAGCCGGTATTCTTCATGGGCAGCCTTCAAGAGAGAGAGAAAGAGAGTAGCCATCATTAGGGAAGCCTTCAACGGTGGTAGAGGCTAGTGTGCAGCAAGAGAGCCTCCATTAATGAAGAGAGAGGGCTCCAATTTATAGATTTGGGCCTCCCATGAGCTAAAATGGCAAGAGAAGGCTACAATGACAAGTGGAGAGCCACACAATAGCTGAAGTGACAAGTGTGAGCCCACTTGTCTCACTTTGATCCATTTTCTAACAAGTGTCAGGCCACTTGTCTCACTTTGATCCACCTCCTTGCCACATGTCCCAATCTAAGAGATGGGTCCTTCCATAAACATTATCTCTAAAAAATATCCCAACTGGTAGACATTCTGTCATAGGCACTTTGCCAACTCTTGGTATCTGCTCAATTCCAGATGTAATGACGTGAACAGAATTTCCATCGGAGTCGGCCGGGCCAAAAATAACAACTCTCCTAAATTTTAGGAGTGTGGTCCTTTGTATTCTAGGATAATCCCCCATTCCCAAAGCTTGTACTTTCCAAATATTTAAACATCCTGGAGTCCACCAGACCCCTTTCAGACTGGGAAATGTCCAGGCTGGTGACATCCTCCCCAGCTTCTTAAAAGTTGTCCGTAACTTTAAGCTTCAAGCCATATATTCAAGATATAATCATGTCCCATCGATTGGGCGAGACGAGACAGTCTCAAAAATCCAATATAACTGAAGAATCCATGTCCCAAAGAAATGGGCGAGACAAAATAAGTCTCCATAATACTAATATCAAAATCATGTCCCAAGATAAATGGGTGAGACAAAAACAGCCCCATAAGTCCAGGTATCATAATCATGTGCCAAGTAAATGGGCGAGACAAATCAGTCCCATAAGTCCAGATATCATAATCCATGTCCCAAGTAAATGGGCAAGACAAAACAGTCCCATAAGTCCAGATATCATAATCCATGTCCCAAGTAAATGGACGAGACAAATCAGTCCCATAAGTCCAGATATCATAATCCATGTCCCAAGTAAATGGGCAAGACAAAACAGTCCCATAAGTCCAGATATCATAATCCATGTCCCAAGTAAATGGGCGAGGCAAAATAAGTCTCATGCCAACAAGACATCGGTCCACATGACCGTTGGCATAGACATAAGTCCCTTCATGTCCACTTTACCACTTGCACTCCGTGTTGGTACTCTGACCACACACCTTGGATGAGAGGTGGGCTCAAGTAACAAGATAAAACAATCACTCGCAGGCATAGATAACCTGGTGTTCCATAAACATTTCTGCTACACATAGTTTTTAGGCATTTCGGCCACCAATAGTTTGTAGGCATTTCGGCCACCAACTCACACTACCCTCTCAAGTGCCCATGTTCCCTTCCATGTGCTCTCTATTGTTCCACCCACACATGGTAGAAACAATCTTCAAGAGAGCACGTAGGACAAGAGAACACTACACAGGGTATGTTGTGCTTGTCACTACCCTTTGAAGTGCCCATGTTCCCTTCCATCTGCTCTCTATTGTTCCACCCTCACATGGTAGAAACAATCTTCAAGAGAGCACGTAGGACAAGAGAACACTACACACGGTATGTGAATCATGAGTTTCATAAGTCCAATGCATCCCAAATAAAGGGAGCCAAAAGGAATAATCCATAAACCTGAGGATAGATCCAAAGAAGCCCAAGAATCCATAGACCTGTATACCATAATCCTTGTATACCATAACTCTTACCACATACTCCGTGCTATCCACACACCTTGGAGTAGAGGTGGACTTTATCCATAAAAGCGTCATATCCATGAGATATCCAAAGATTTCTTCTCTATAAACTCGGACAGATTCGTCCATAGAAATTGCTTGTGAAGCCCAATATCTATATAAATCTCGTTTATGAAAGAAATCTTCATGGATATAATCCATCCCAATAAAGGGAGCCATGAAAAGAATTCATCCCATTAAAGGGAGCCATAAACAATGTTTCCCTGAAACCATCTCAAGGCAAACAACAACACCTTTCTCCTTGCATAGCTATACAAGGGTTAGTGAACATCAAAAACACTTCATAGTAAATAGCAAAAGCACCAACTTTGCAAACTCAAAGTATACTTAGCTGTTCTTTGCCAGGTAAGCCAAAAGAAATATCTCGTCACCATATCCTTAAGATATCTTGAGATATATCTCCATATAGCTTGCCTGTAAGCTTGATAATATAATCCACAATATCCATATGGAAAGAGTGCTGAACGTGTGCACATAAAGCCAACTCCATACTTCCAAGATAAATTTTGTGAATTCATAAATCCTTAGATCAAGCTGTCTATTGTTCATGCTCTTGCTTCATAGGCTCTGAAGTGGCTGACCATGCTTAATAGCAATGATGGTAAGTGTGGTCCCCACTCCAGATCTTTTCTCTTCCTTATTGATAGAAGGAAGCCTCCGCTTCCAAGAAAGCCTATGCTCTGATACCAATGAAACTCGCGGCGGGTGCCCAGGGGACTAGGGCCTTTGACACACTTGTTGATACCATCAATGCATATTAAAACATTTAAACATGGCCACAGCCTTAACACATATCCATCATCACTTTGCATAAAACATAAAGCTGGACAAAACATCCACAAATGCTGAAAATGGAGCTTGCACGTGTGACACCGCATAGAGGCCGGAATGGGCCGACCCCCCCCTTGGAGTATTTTATTACCCAAGGAGAATAATATCATGTACAAGCTTTGAGGGCCTTACTCTCCCCACGGGAGATGCCGGATTATCCATATACAAATGCCATAACACAGCCCAACACAGGCAACTGAGCCGGAACATAGGTTGTAGAAATGCCGAGCCAACAATATAATCCATATACCTCTGTGTGGGTACTGATTCTTCCCCAAAAACCACGGGTCTTCATGCAATAGAAAGGGTACAGCAAGTACAACTCTCCATTCAGCCGGTACAGCAGGTACAATGGTTGGTACAGTCGGTATAGTGGCTGGTACAGCAGGTACAGTAGCTGGTACAGCCGGTATGGTGGTTGGTACAGCTGGTACAGCAAGTATAGTGGCTGGTACAGCCGGTACGGTGGCTGGTACAGCAGGTACAGCAAGTACAAAAGTTGGTACAGCAAGTACAGTGGCTGGTACAGCCGGTACGGTGGTTGGTACAGCAGGTACAACAAGTACAAATGCTGGTACAACACATACAATGGCTAGAAATCATAATAAATGATTGAATACCCTTGCCTTCAGTCTTTCTTCGCGATGGAAGCCTCCAAAACAGTCTCCAACAGCCGGTATTCTTCATGGGCAGCCTTCAAGAGAGAGAGAAAGAGAGTAGCCATCATTAGGGAAGCCTTCAACGGTGGTAGAGGCTAGTGTGCAGCAAGAGAGCCTCCATTAATGAAGAGAGAGGGCTCCAATTTATAGATTTGGGCCTCCCATGAGCTAAAATGGCAAGAGAAGGCTACAATGACAAGTGGAGAGCCACACAATAGCTGAAGTGACAAGTGTGAGCCCACTTGTCTCACTTTGATCCATTTTCTAACAAGTGTCAGGCCACTTGTCTCACTTTGATCCACCTCCTTGCCACATGTCCCAATCTAAGAGATGGGTCCTTCCATAAACATTATCTCTAAAAAATATCCCAACTGGTAGACATTCTGTCATAGGCACTTTGCCAACTCTTGGTATCTGCTCAATTCCAGATGTAATGACGTGAATAGAATTTCCATCGGAGTCGGCCGGGCCAAAAATAACAACTCTCCTAAATTTTAGGAGTGTGGTCCTTTGTATTCTAGGATAATCCCCCATTCCCAAAGCTTGTACTTTCCAAATATTTAAACATCCTGGAGTCCACCAGACCCCTTTCAGACTGGGAAATGTCCAGGCTGGTGACACGGCCACACCACAAGAACACAGAAGATGGCTGAGCAAAGGGAGGGCGATGGCAACAAAGGGGGACGAGAGCAAAAGAACACAGAAGATGGCAAAGCAAAGGGAAGGCTTGGAGAGAGAGAGAGAGAGGCGGCCACACCACAAGAACACAGAAGATGGCTGAGCAAAGGGAGGGCGATGGCAACAAAGGGGGACGAGAGCAAAAGAACACAGAAGATGGCAAAGCAAAGGGAAGGCCTGGAGAGAGAGAGAGAGGCGGCCACACCACAAGAACACAGAAGATGGCTGAGCAAAGGGAGGGCGATGGCAACAAAGGGGGACGAGAGCAAAAGAACACAGAAGATGGCAAAGCAAAGGGAAGGCCTGGAGAGAGAGAGAGAGGCGGCCACACCACAAGAACACAGAAGATGGCTGAGCAAAGGGAGGGCGATAGCAACAAAGGGGGACGAGAGCAAAAGAACACAGAAGATGGCAAAGCAAAGGAAAGGCCTGGAGCGAGAGAGAGAGGCGGCCACACCACAAGAATACAGAAGATGGCTGAGCAAAGGGAGGGCGATGGCAACAAAGGGGGACGAGAGCAAAAGAACACAGAAGATGGCAAAGCAAAGGGAAGGCCTGGAGAGAGAGAGAGAGGCGGCCACACCACAAGAACACAGAAGATGGCTGAGCAAAGGGAGGGCGATGGCAACAAAGGGGGACGAGAGCAAAAGAACACAGAAGATGGCAAAGCAAAGGGAAGGCCTGGAGAGAGAGAGAGAGGCGGCCACACCACAAGAACACAGAAGATGGCTGAGCAAAGGGAGGGCGATGGCAACAAAGGGGGACGAGAGCAAAAGAACACAGAAGATGGCAAAGCAAAGGGAAGGCCTGGAGAGAGAGAGAGAGGCGGCCACACCACAAGAACACAGAAGATGGCTGAGCATAGGGAGGGCGATGGCAACAAAGGGGGACGAGAGCAAAAGAACACAGAAGATGGCAAAGCAAAGGGAAGGCCTGGAGAGAGAGAGAGACAGGCGGCCACACCACAAGAACACAGAAGATGGCTGAGCAAAGGGAGGGCGATGGCAACAAAGGGGGACGAGAGCAAAAGAACACAGAAGATGGCAAAGCAAAGGGAAGGCCTGGAGAGAGAGAGAGAGGCGGCCACACCACAAGAACACAGAAGATGGCTGAGCAAAGGGAGGGCAATGGCAACAAAGGGGGACGAGAGCAAAAGAACACAGAAGATGGCAAAGCAAAGGGAAGGCCATGAGAGAGAGAGAGAGAGAGAGAGAGAGAGAGAGAGAGAGAGAGAGAGAGAGAGAGAGGCGGCCACACCACAAGAACACAGAAGATGGCTGAGCAAAGGGAGGGCGATGGCAACAAAGGGGGACGAGAGCAAAAGAACATAGAAGATGGCAAAGCAAAGGGAAGGCCTGGGGGGGGGGGGGGGGGGGAGAGAGAGAGAGAGAGAGAGAGAGAGAGAGAGAGAGAGAGAGAGAGAGAGAGAGAGAGAGAGAGAGAGAGAGAGAGAGTAGTACCGGAAGGTGTGCGCTGGCGGCGACACCACAAGAACACAGAAGATGGCTGAGCAAAGGGAGGGCGATGGCAACAAAGGGGGACGAGAGCAAAAGAACACAGAAGATGGCAAAGCAAAGGGAGAGGGAGAGAGAGAGAGAGAGAGAGAGAGAGAGAGAGAGAGAGAGAGAGAGAGAGAGAGGGTGTACCGGAAGGTGTGCGCTGGCGGCTGTACGGAGTGACGAGTCCAGGTGCTATCGTTGGCGGCAGTACGGAGTCCAACGCTATCGGCGAAACCCAAAAGAATGCGAAACCCCCCAAAAAAAAACATTTATCGCAGGCGAACAACGAAAACCCCACAAACAACCCAAAAAAAACGTATGGATCGATCCGTTCCGTACTCTCGCCCAGCGATAGCACCTGGACTCGTCACTCCATACGTACGGATCCCCGTACTGTACGGATGTACGGTACGGATTGGATTCGTACGTACGTTTTGATCCAACCTTGATTAGCATCTTGTTCTTAATCAAGCTTAGGGCTATGGATCACTATAGGAAGGCTTTTGCACATGCAACAGACAAATTCTTCTACTTCTCAGTAGCTCTTGTAGATATGCTCAAGGGGATCAAGACCGATAGGCAGCACATCCTGGTGCGAGAAGGTCCTGTGATGATGGGAGATGATGGCCCGGATTTTCCTGTGGTGGCGTGGGCGTGGGCGTGGGCGAGGGCGAGGGCGAGGGCCATGGGGTCTGGGGCGTCGAGCTCTGCATAGCTTAGTGGCTCTGTCGAGTGTCACACCTCTCGGCCGAGCTCCTACACTAGCCTGTGGTCTGGGTATGATGGGTGGATCGGCCCTCGGAGTGCTGGTATGGAAGAAGAAGTGAGCGAGAGCTCTCTGTGCTGGTTCTCGAGCAAGTACAACCGATCTGGATCGCACTTAGGACTCCCTGCGTCTACGGAGCTCTAGAAGAAAAAGTCCCAGGCATCTCTGATCCGGGAAGTCCATGACCCTGGAAAGTGGTCCGAACCTAGCTCGGAAGAGGCAGTGGAACCTCCCCCGAATCTCATAGTACACGGGGCATCGGCCTATGTAATGGAAAGAGAGAGAGATTAACGTCTACAAAAGACCCGAAGGGCCTATGAGACCACAAATAGTACAATGATACCATGGGTATATAGTGCCATGGAAAAACGAAAAAAAGAACATGAAAACTAAAAATTGAAACATATCTCTATAAGCCTCATAATGGTAGGTGAGTGCATGGCATGTTGTCGGAGAATCTCATGGATCCGGTGGAGATCCTCGGTGCTCTAGGTTGGGGGCACTTGGCATGTAGGATGCAGTAGGTCTGCCCACTTAGGACTCCTTTGGGATGCGAACATGGCCCTTGTGTATGGCTGGTATGAGTTGATGTCAATGTGGTGGTGTCCCTATCCCTGTTCACAGCGAGGGCAGGTTAGAGATCGTTCTCGATGGCAGAGGGCGGAAGCATTCCTCCTAGGCTTTGTTTGTGCCATCTCTTGGTTTTCTTATGTTGTCAGTGCATGAGGTTTGCAAGATTGGTGTTCGGGTGGAGTTTGATGAGCATTTTGTTGCTCTCCGGGACAAAGCGACAGGCCAGGTTGTTGTTAGAATATGCAGCGGAAATGATAACCAAACTTGGGTAGACAAGAGCAAGTAGACTGCAGAAAATAAACAGCACAAGAAACACAGAGAGATAGGTGTGTAAACTCTTCTCTATACACAAGATCCCGAGAAAACTGAATAATGAAGTGGTGGGGGCAAGGGGCCTATATATACATCCCTGGGAGAGCAATTGGCCAATCTGCCATCGCGGAGAGGAACCTGAAAGGGTGGGTGGGTGGGGAAAAAAAATCTGTAAACCTGCAAGTGGCTGTCCAGCGCCTAAGCCCGCCTTCCTCTTGCACCTTCTCTTCCCGTTCAACCCAAAACAGTCCACCAATCAGCAGCCTAACGCTCCCCCTCTTGCTCAGAAAAACGCCCAAGATCTGTCTAGAGCCTAGGGCTCTGATACCATGTCAGAATATGCAGCGGAAATGATAACCAAACTTGGGTAGACAAGAGCAAGTAGACTGCAGAAAATAAACAGCACAAGAAACACGGAGAGATAGGTGTGTAAACTCTTCTCTATACACAAGATCCCGAGAAAACTGAATAATGAAGTGGTGGGGGCAAGGGGCCTATATATACATCCCTGGGAGAGCAGTCGGCCAGCATAAAAGGTGCCCGCGACTGCTGAAAATGGTCCCACGACTGCATAAATGCAGTCGGCCAGCAGAGTGATGCCCACAACTGCTGAAAATGGTCCCACGACTGCGTAAATGCAGTCGGCCAGCAGAGTGATGCCCACACGACTGAGAAAGTACAGTCGGCCAGCAGTCCAGTAGCCCACGATTGATCTGTGTGCAGTCGGCCAGCACTGGAGTGCTCCTGCAACTCCCTGGCAACCCTCCCCACCACTAGGAAAAATGGAAAAAAATAGGGAAAAATACGGGGAGTGTGGAAAAATGATAAAACACCTTTTACAGGGCGGGCACACCCACAACAGAGGCCCTGGTGTATAAATATAGACAGGAGATGACTTCTAACAATTGTATGGGAAGGTGGAGTGGAGAATGGGATTTACAAACTCTTAGCACTCTTCTCTTATAGGTTCTCAGTTACGTGATGTGTGGCAGTTTCGTCATGACCACTTGAGTGTGGATACGCTGCGGTGGAAGGCTTTTGAGGACTAGATGGTGGATGGCTTGCCAGATGATGGCAGCAGGCAGGAACATTCCAGTTCTTGCATTTGTAAGTCAGAGGAGCCTTTACAGGTAAACCATGCTTGGATGTCTTGTATCATTCGGGACAAAGAGCCTCCTACAATTGCGGAAGCTCTTTCCCAGGGGACCTGTAGCAAAGCCATGCAAGTGGCAGATGGTGACTTGCAGGACGAGGTGGATGTTGAGCAACCTCCAGGCTTTGAGGTTCCGGGTTCAAAGGGGGTGGTTTACAGGTTCCAGAAGGCCTTGTATGGTCTTCCGCCAGGTTCCTAGGACTTGGCATACCAAAGTTACAATTGATGATTCTTGTGAACAGGTTGATGCCTCTTTGTTTCGAAAGCGGTTTTGTTCATTGATTTGGTTGCTGAACACCAGATTGGACTTGAGCGTCCCGGTGGGGCTATTGAGCTCATTCTTGCAGATGCCTTTGAAGATTCATTGGGGCGCAAGACTGTGGATCTTGTGGTATTCGCAGGGTACGATGGATCTTGGACTCTTCAATGATACTAGAGGGGGAACGATGGATGGAATCGGACTCCACGGTTGGAGTGACTCAGATTGGGGAGGAGATCCAGACACAAGGAGATCTACATTAGGCTATGGTTTTACCCTTGGCTTAGGAGCTGTTTCATGGAGCAGCAAGAGGTAGCCAACTATTGCCTTGTCGTCTACAGAGGCAGAGTACCGGGCTACGTGTGGTGTGCGAGGTGGTGCGGTTGCAGAAGTTACTTGTTGGCGAGATTGGGTTTCCCTTGGTAGAACCCACGATCATCCAGAGTCACTTCGTTCGTGAGAAGCTTTTTGCTGAGGACATCTTGCTAGAGAGTTGTTTGACGTAGGACAATGCAGCAGACCTCTTCACGAAGGCTCTACCTTAGGCGATGCTTTGGCAACACTCCAACTCACTGGGGTTGGTTCCACATCTAGGAGGTGAGAGGGGGTGTTAGGAGTCATCTCCAGTCTATACATTACACACCAGGGCCAGTGTTGTGGGTGTGCCTGCCCATTTAGGTGTTTACCCATTTTCCCCCATTTTTCCATGTATTTTCTCCATTTTTATTGGTCGGGAGGCCGTCGTATTGGCCGACTGCTTGTATGCAGTCGTGGACTTGTCCAGCAGCCAATTGGTTGTCTTTTGGCTGGCCGACCAGCATAGGGGGGTGATATAAATACCAAGATTTGCACTCTTAGTGTGGGCATAGGGGAGGTGTAGAACCACCTCCAAGGGGCCAGGAGGGCCCAGGCTGTGTCCACCAGCCATTGCTTGGGCTGGAAGGGGCTGTTGGCCAGCCCTATGGGCACTGGACAGCCAGCCGAAGGCCCAAGAGTGGCTGTCGGCCAGGTGTGGGACAGCCCACACAGGCTGCCCAGCAGCCCAGTACCCATGCATAGGGCTGCCCAGCAGCTTGGGCACTATCTTTGGCTCTTGCACAGGATGGCCAGCCCATGTGGTGGTGTGAAACCAGTTATTTGCACTTTTTTCCAAGACCTAGTCATGAGGCTCTTTAGTAGCTGGCCGACTGGATGCCAAGGGGAGTATAAATACTCCAGCCAAGAAACGATGAAGGCATCTCATATTTCTTAAAGCATTGCTGCATTCCAAGGGCCAGGACAGCCAAGGGGAAGCTCTAGTCAAGGTGAACATTGAAGGTCAAGATTCCAGTCTTTATTTTGCTGATTTGCATCATTCTAATAAAGAAAATACAACATTCATTTGTGGTGGGGGCCCTAATGAGGTATTCGGGACCCAATACTGTGTCCTCTTCTACCCCCCCCCTCTCTCTCTCTCATAGGTCATTATGGCCTTTTGAAGACGTTAATATAACATTTCATTTCATTTCATTTTCATCTCTCTCTCTCTCTCTCTCTCTCTCTCTCTCTCTCTCTCGCACATCTACTTCAGTTTTGTGCGTTATATTCTTCATGAAAGATTGCTGAATTCTAAGCATTGAAGTTATTGATTTGACCACGAAGCTTCCGCATGTTACATTGGTACTAGAGCCTTCTTCAAGTGGTGGGGGCCCATTCGGGACCCAATACTATGTCCTCCCTCCCTCCCTCCCTCCCTCTCTCTCTCTCTCTCTCTCTCTCTCTCTCTCTCTCTTTTGCACATCTCCTTCAGTTTTGTGCGTTATATTCGTCATGAAATATTGCTGAATTCTGAGCATTTAAGTTACTGATTCAACCATGAAGCTTCTTCTTTTAATATAAAAGAATTTCTTTTATGCATCCATTTATGCATAAAAATCATTTATGATGAAAATCACACTTTTAATATAAAAATTATCTTTTATGCATATGTTTATGCATACAAATCATTTATGATGAAAATCACTCTTTTAATATAAAAGAATTTTTTTTATGCATAAAAATCATTTATGATGAAAATCACACTTTTAATATAAAAATTATCTTTTATGCATATGTTTATGCATATAAATCATTTATGATGAAAATCACTCTTTTAATATAAAAGAATTTCTTTTATGCATCCATTTATGCATAAAAATCGGTCCTTCAGTTTGCCAATAAGATTTCAAACTTATGTTTGCTGTTGGGCTTATCTAACAAGGACAAGAAAGGGCAGTTTCTTTATGGCTTGGACATGCAAATCCAATGGGAGGTGCGTATGTTTAGGCGAGCCACCTTTGAAGACGCACTCTCCCTTGCGCAGAGTACGAAAATGAAGCATACTGACGGAAAGCCTAGGACTTCCCAGCCTGCCACTCCCAAGGCAACTCGACTAATGCCAGAACCAAACAGGATCTTCTTCCGAATAGAGCACGAGAGCCTTTGGCTCCAAGAACTCGACCAATGTACCCAAGCTTACTCCAGACCAGAAAGCTCAGGCAGGCTGGTAAATTGAGTGCTCAAGAGACAGCTCAGTACAAAAAGGAGGGTAGGTGCTTCTTTTGTCCTACAAAAGGACACACTTCTAGGAAGTGCCCTAAGAAGACTACCACTCAACAGATAACCACCTCAGCCTCCATGGCTTGAGTGGTGAGTCTAGCTCCCACAAAGACCCCAGCGGCAGTACCTAGTTCTTCAGATCCTAGTGCTTTGGCTGGTGCAATCGTTAGCCGTGAGCTTGAAGATAAGCAGAAGGGTGTCCATGACCAAGAGTATGAGCGCAACGAATTACTCAAGACCTTTGGCTACATAGGTGGCCAGAGAGTGGTTGTCTTGTTTGACAGTGACAGCACGGAGGATGTGGGTCGCGGTATAGACCGTTCGGTGAGCCTGTTTCATGTTGACTTTGGTGGACAAGAAAGTTGAGGGATTTAGCACAGGCATGATGACGAGCATCAAGTTTGAAGCTCAGAGTACTAAGTTAGTAATTTAGGGCGTAGAGTTTGTGCATGATTTTATGGTTGTCCCTCTTACAGGAGCAAACATAGTTTTGGGCATTTAGTGGTTTCACAAGCTCCAGTTAGATATCAAGTGGAACAAGTACACGTTCGTGATTAATCGAAATGTGTCTAAAGCCCCAGTGACCATTAAGTGTGAGCCAGGAATCCCGAACTTTCCTCTCATAAGCCATTTACAGGCTAAACGAGAAATTAGGAAAGGCGCACAGTGTGCGATGATTTTTATCGAGACTGCCCAGACAGTGTCCAGGGCTTCCGAGAAGTACCGGGTTCTCCATGATAAGCTTCAGAAGATTTTCTTTCTGGACAACCTCCCTCCCCAGCTTCCCCTGTCTAGACCGGAGGACCACATAATAGACCTCCTTCCAGGCTCGGATCCCCAAAGCAATTTTCCATACTGCCTTTCCAAGGCAATGGAATTGGAGTTGGACCGCCAACTCCAAGAACTGTTGCAATCTGGCTTCATACATCCTAGTGTGTCGTCGTTTAGAGCTCCGATCCTATTTGTCAAGAAGAAGGATGGGTCTTCTTGATTGTGTGTTGATTATCGTGCACTCAATAAGCTGACTATCATGAGTAAGTTCCCGATGCCTCAATCTTCTAAAGATGCTAAGAAGGACAGCAGTAACAGCTTCAGTTCAGGGGGTAAGAAGGATAAAGAACCTAAGAAAACCCCTGATGAAAAGGCTAAAGCAGGCATTACTGGAGGTTATCTTCCTCCGGAGGAGCAAAGAAAGTACCAGTCAGAAAATAGATGTTTTTCCTGTCATATTATAGGGCATGGTAAGAAGGATTGCCACAAATGGCAAGCGGCACAAGCCGCCAAAGCTCCTTCTGCCATAGTTGCCACAGCCTCCCCAGCTCCTCCAGCCCCGCCTACTACCTCAAATGCAGTTCAACTTTTACCTTCCATGCATCCGATGCCATCCGTGGTATTTGATGCTAAGTAGGAGGGTGAGAGCGATGCTGCTCAGAAGAGCCTCATCCGAGCTTATGGCTCTGCCCAGGGCCGACAGTTTGTAGTCCTTTTCGATATGGGTAGTTCTGAAGATGCCGTCTCTCCCCAGTTGGCTAATAAATTGAACTGCATATTAGTCCCATATCATTTGGAGGTAGACGGGTTTACACCTGGTCTCCGCACCCACATCTCTCAGAAGGCACAACAGTTTTCTTTTCAAGTTCAAAAGGCCTCATTCTAGCGAGATTTCATTGTCTCTCCTCTTTTGGGATGTGACATGATCTTAGGAATCCAGTGGTTTCGTTAGTATGAACCTATTCCCAATTGGGGGAGGATACCTTTATTATCTCTAAAGGTTTTCCTGAGCCTGTCATGATTCGGGGAGATAGGAGCATTCTTGGTGTTCCTATGATTTCTCATCTCCAGGCCCGACGAGCTATGTGCAAGGGAGCAGAAGGAGCATTAATTTATACTCAGACAGCTTCTATCTCATCAATAACCGCTGTCTCATCATCTTCAGTCCCTTAGTTAGCAGATCTCCTTTCTCATTCAGACATTTTTAAGGATGATCTCCTACCCAGTATCCCACAGTTAGCAGAACCTCCTAGCAAGTTTCCCTCTTGTCTTTCCAAGACTTTCAAGGGCAAGCTAGAACAACAGTTAGTTCTCAAACATTTGAAACATGTTCCTTATGGACACATTTTCACAGTCACCACAGACCACCAAGCACTTAAGTGGCTCCCGATGATGCCAAGTGTCCAGTGGAGTGCTCAGCACACTAGACAGGGTCAGCTCTTCCAACAAGTTGGAGCAATGATTAAGTACATCTCTGGTCAGCCTAACCCAGTAGCAGATGTTCTTAGTAGAAAGACCAGCATCCCGACCAGTCAAGAGTCTACCATTCTCAACATCTCTGGAAAAGACTTAGAAGATCAGTATGTCGATTTCGCAGAGTTTGGTACTCAACCCAGTTTGGCCCTCAATTTCGAGCCTGGCCATCATTCAGTTCACAGACAGGCATGTAAGTTTAGACGAGATATCCATTTCAAGGAAGGGGATTGGGTCTCTTGGTGCATCACGAAACAAAGATTGAAACAAGTGGGCAAACATTGTCCCAAGCTTTCATTCCGTAGTTTTGGCCCTTTTCCAATAGTCAAAAAGTTAAGTGATGTCTCCATGAAGTTAAAATTGCCTACCAGTTGGACAATGCATGATGTCTTCCATGTTTCTTGGCTAAAACCATATGTGGGTCCAGAAGTGTTTGATGTTTCAGATGAACAGCAGCCAGACGAGGTAGACGAAGCAGAAGTTATTAAGCCTGAGCAGATCCTTCTTCATCGATGGAAGCATGGTTCCGGTCGATGGATACGTCAGTTCTATACGAAATTCCGAGATCGAGGCACCCACGAAGCCGTATGGCTCGACGAAGAGTTCTTCCAGGAGTACCCCCAGTTATTGGCGGACTACTTGGAAGCCATGAACTTGCCGCCAAGCTAAGCAGGAGGGAATGTCACATGCACTCTGCACTCAGTGCATGGTGACAAGATGGCTCATCATCAGAAGTACAACAGTTGTACAGTTTTAGAACCCAATAGGATGATAATTGTCGTACGCCGTGATCCCATTGTACATCCTCAGTCCAGGATAAGTCAGGCACGAGCTACGTAGGTCATTCCTCAGCCTTAGAGGGTCAGTCAGTCAGTCAAATCCCTTAACCCACTTGGAGAGAATCATTCATGCATGTAGAGTCAGTAGAAGCCTTAGGGTTTGCATCAGAAAGCACTCTGCATCTTGCATAATATGCATTCATATGCCTGTGCATCATTTAGAACATCCCAGAAGTCTTAGGGAATTTACTAGGATTTATCTGGTATTTTTTCCATATTTAATAGTATTTATTTAGCATTATTTGCATTATTGGGCATTTATAAATATAAACTTTATTAAATGACCAACCTCCAGTTAGTATAAATAGGCTTGCATAGGGCTTAGTTTTTCATTCAGTCTTCATTGTGCTAAGAGCTGTCCTCCTCAGCCCTAGGAGTATCCTTGCCTTCAGCCCTAGACTAATCCAGCCCTTGGAGCTCATAAGGTTGCTTCTCCAGCCCCTTGAGAACCCCTTGCTTCAGTCAGCCCTAGGCGCCTGCCATCAGCATCAAATCAGCTTGCATTCAGCATCACTTCAGGCCTTGATTCAGCATACAGACCAGCCCCAGTTCAACGCCAGGTTTCAGCCAGCAGATCTGTGTTTCTGTCCAGTCGTACAGCAGCATACCTGCGTTTCTGTCCAGCAGCATGAGTACCCCTGCGTTTCTGTTTAGCATCATCAGTACACCTGCGTTTTAGTCCAGCAGCTTCCCTACAGGTCTGCGTTTCTGTCCACAGCAGTTTCCAGCCCTGAATCAACAGTTTGCATCAGTATCTAGCCTTCTGTGCATCATCCATACATGCAGCAGTCATCTGGTGAAGGTAACACAGCATTCATAAGTGTTTACAGCATTCTAACATAGTGTAGAACAGTCCACCATCTTCTTTTCTCAGCCTCAGGTGTGCAGCCCTTCCTCATGTCCTTGGGAAGAGTGCATAGGCTCGAGATCAGTTCATCGAGGTGTTTCTACAGTCGTGTACAGTTCAGCCAAGCTCCGATCCTCCGAGATCTTGCGTTTGGCTTATCTACAGTCCACAGTCATTCTCTCTAAAGAAATAAAGCAAATACTATCTCGTTATCGGGATAGGGGGCCCTTCGGTGGGTGATTCGGGACCCAATCTGGTGTATAGTTCTTATCTATCTCTCTCTCATCTCTTTAAAGTTTGAAGTATTGAAATGGATTGCTAAACTCACGAAACTCAGGATACAGAAGACGGTGTGAGCATTTGTGTGACAGGATCTTCCAATACAAATACTTCCGCTGCATATCCCCCTGCCCCCCCCTCCCCACATTCATGCTTGAAGCTCCATAGTTTGTAAGTGTTAAAAAAAACCGTATTTTATTGTACAAAATCCAAAAATTTTATTTCTTACCAAAAATTTCCGTATGGTATTGTATTTTCATACCGTGACAACTATGGATATGGGGAATATTAGTCACACTAGCAAGGCCCTCAAGGAATACTAGTCACACTAGTAGAGCCTTGACTCTAGTCACACGAGAGTGATAGCGGTACCAGTCACATGAGCTAAAAATATAGACAATGGCTGGTCACACTAGTTTTCATTACGTCCCGAAACAACTGATGCATTCAGTGTTGGGCTAGGGTTTGGCTACATACACACACTGACACTCAATCGTAAGCAGGAGAGAGAGAGAGAGAGAGAGAGAGAGAGAGAGAGAGAGAGAGAGTGGCCCACAACTCAATGTAGATTTGTGATAATGAAATGAGTGGCAAGTACAAAAGATAAGGACACCCAATAAGTGGATAAGAGGTGTTCACATGCATGGGGGATAAAAAAAAGTGTCCTGTTCGTTCTAAGACTTTAATACAATCTTTCCTTCTCCTCTATTTTTAATAGACTGATTTTCTAGATTTAAATAAAAACTTGTCCGTTTTAGTAGTTGCTTTATTATTTGAATTTCAAATTTTCAGAAATTTGTATTTTTTCTTTATGTTCTTGTATTCTTTGCAAATTTTTTTCTAGTTTTATCTTTGTTTGTTGTTAAATAATTCATTTATTCCCTCAATTTTGAAGCTTGAATTGTATGTGAAGGTATACATACTGATGTTTGTATCTTATGCCATAATTTTTTTTCCAAGTGTATATAATTGAAGGATTGTGACCCTTGATCACAATGTCTGACCCCGGTTGTTTTTAAACATTTACAAAATGCTCTTTTGTGTCTTTTTATCACACAAAAACTTATAGCTTGGTCTCATGAAGGTGATTTTCCTTTGCTTTTCCAAATAAAAAGTGAAATGCTTTTAAAAAGAAAAAGTTTGTGTTCATGTTTTTTTCAGTAAATCAAGAGGTATATTAAAGCTTCTGTGCTTGTTACAACTTTATGCATAAACTGGAGCTTTTATTTTACAGGAATTTGTGGCAGAAAAAGATAGAGAAGTTGTCATCCTTGGGAAGCAGCTATTGCTTTTAGGGGATATTTATATTCCCTCACCAGAATTCACTCTCACGGCTGATGCTATTGTTTTGAAGATACGTGATGCTAATTTGGAGTGTACAATCAAGTGGCCATTGCATGAGATAGAGAGCTTCAGATCTTGTGCTGATCAAGAAGTACGAATATGCTGCTTAAACTCAAAGACTAAGGAGTATTTTCGGTTTCTTATTTTTGTTAGCACTAGATTTATCTAAGATAGTAAGGATTCTATTGAAACCCAGCATGAAGTTCAGAAATGAGATAATAATCACTGCTTTGCTTGCCGAGTCATCAATATCATCGTCTCATTCTGGGTCCATACTTTTGCTTGTAGTCATATGAAGGTTGATCAATGATTTATTGAGTTTTATGAAGGTTTATCAACAGCTTAATAAGTATTTGTTAAACTAATAGTAACAGAAAGCCGCTGTTCCTTAGATGTGGAAATTCTGTTTGTCTAAACGTTTCCTGTTTCCTAATCTCCTCTCAACATATCCCTGGCTGATTTTCCCCACCTTTTTCCCCAGGTTTCCTCACTACTTTCTCCAAATCATGATTTAGCATAAGCTTATTCTCTCATTTCTATTTTCTTTCCAAATATACTTCTCATTGGTACTATATGATCTTTCTTTTCCTAGCTGTTCTCTTTTCAGTTGCTCAGACATCAGCCGTGTCATTTCCAGTGCCAGTCCATGTAACTATGGGCGTACTCCTAGACTGTTTGTGCACTTGATGGCTGGCAACGGAATACATGAATGTCAATACACTAATGCTTTAGTTGGTTTCTGCCGATCTCAATGAGGTGGTTTTATATCACTAGTGTGGTTAATGCTCTTTTGTTAGCTGCCGATGTGTTGTTCATGATGACAGAAACTCTTTGAGTTTGCTTGCTGTAAATTTCTATGGATCTGTTTCTTTATGTTGTGTGTGGTATCCCTCTTGATGTTATAAATGCATGGATAACTTTTTACCATGTTTTAACAGGCAGGATCTGCTCTCATCGAACTTGATCTAACTGAATCTGGAGTAGAAGCTCTTTGGGAAAAGATGGAAAGACCTCTTCGATTTGACAATGGTGAGAGATGAAATTGTCTTGCTCTGCTGAGGTACAATCAGAAACAGGTTTTTATTCACATCTTTGGTTCTTATAGCCATGTTATTGTTGGAACAGATTATTCATGTCATACAATATCTTGTTTGATATCAAATGTTGGCGTTTCTTGGAGTGAACAAGAAAGGCAGATTACTTCTCTTTCTGATGGCTACAAGTCAGTGTGGAGGCCTGGAAAAGAGTATGCATCTACTTTAGCAGGCTTTGTATCCATTGTTGTATTTTTACTCACGAATTCTTTTTGTGCAGGGAAATGTTTGAGCGATTTCAAAGGAATCTGGAGAGAATCCACTGGGAAAGGTAATCAAGGAAATTTGAGCTGCATATGGAGTCATGGCTACATGCTTATATGCATGTGTGTATCTACATATCTATGTACTTAGGTGTGTGCGTGGGTGTAAGGTTTCTGTGATTGAAGTTTTGCCTCCTATTGAGTATTGTGGTGGGGTTTAAACTTGTGCCCCCTGCTGCTTAGTGTGGTAAGATAGGCGCTAGGGTGATGATGGATAGATGCTTTTTATGAAGTACTATTATAAGGTATTTTTTAAGTATTTAATGGCATGATCCATTTTACAACATCTATGTATAAGTTTGAAGTATGAAGTAATATTAATGCAACCAGAGTAGTATCAATCTCAATCATGCTGCGTCACATCAATATGGTAGTCAGTTCTCAAACATTGGGTTAGTCCCATAATGCAATTCTTGTGGACTCACATGTGTACTCTCAATCATGCTGTGTCACATCAATATGGCAGTCAGTTCTCAAACATTGGGTAAGTCCCATAATGCAGTTGTGGTGGACTCATACGTGTACTGATTCTTGAAAATACAGACGTTGTGACCTTGGGCCTCACTTTTGAAAATCATGCTCCTAAAAAACATATTGGCACTTTTTATGTCTCGTTTTGCCATGCACGGCTGAAAGCACTTCATTTGCTACCTCAATGAATGGGTGGAGAGACACGGGATTAGAGCTACGGGCAAGATGCTCCTGGAGGTATCATTATGTTGGAAATCAAAGTTCCACCTTGGTCATGTTGAGTACGCATGAGGGGAAGCCACTGTGTAAGAGTAGCAGAGACACTTGGCATAGTGCGCTTTGGACTTTAGGGTTGGGCCATATGTGGCTAGATGGTTAAGAGACAGCTTAGGTCGGTTTGGCATCATGCCAAATAGGCTACATGCAAGTGCGGGCTGATATACCTATATTAGATCACACAGGGCCTGGGACACAGTCCTCGGGTTGCGGGGTCCGTACGGGCATTGATGAAAGCTACAATAAAAGCGCAGGTCTCTTGTGTAGTCTGTTATTACTCCACACATATGAAGTGGTTGATGGGGTCCAGATGGGCTCAATGCAGGGTGGCCATCATGGGTCAACTTAATATATGACTGGCCTTGTGTACTATATATGAGGCATTCAACAGCTTCCATCATATTCAAAATACTAGTTTAGAGATCTACGTTCACTGCTCTGTGTGCCCTTCTTTCACAGTGCATACAACCTGCGTCTCAGTGTCTCCAGATCGCCATCTATGCTCCCTCATAGGAGTGCACTGGTGGAAGGCAATTGCCATCAATTGTAATCTTGGTTTGTAACAACCCGTTTATCTGGAGGCTAGGTATCATAAGTATATTTTTACCAACAACGCTTTTAAATAATTGTTCATTAGGTTGGAGCTAAAATGTCTCTCTTTGACTCATTTGTCTAGCCAACGCCATGTATGAGCACATGCAAAGCTTCCAGGCGTGTTTTAAAACGCTTTCTAAAAACGTTTCATACATTTTGGGAAAGTTTCAACAACGTTTCATACACGGGTGTGGGGGGGGGGGTACATGTCAAAAATGTACCAGATTTAGCTCTTATGTATTTGGCATAACGTGCAGAATGTCAAAGCATACATTGTCTCAACATGTATATCTTCTGCCTTTACGACATGTGAAAATAGCAAGGCTTGAGTGATGCCAGGACAGATAGGCTTCCAGCGTGCAGCTCATAGCTGGTTCTTGGCAAGGCCACACAGGTAATGCCTCACTAGTGACACAAGATAATTCATGAATCATGAATCATATTCCATTTGTCATCAAAACATGAAACAAATTCACTAAAAAGAAACCAAACTTTTTCCTTTTGTAAGTCAATGTTGGTCGCTATCAAATTAGTTTTTTTTTCAACCTTTAAAAAAAACTGAAGCTTTTAAAAAACGTTTGAAATGTTCCAAACATTTTACACTGGTATGTGAAGGTCTGAAATGTGTTATTTGGCAACTATTAACACGTGTGATTCACCTGCAGGCTAGCGGCGCCCTGGCCAGGCAGTCTCCATTGGGGACATGATACCTTGGGCACTAATCACTCCGGGTTGGGTTGGTAATGAGTGTCAGCAACAAAGGATCAGGTCGGGCAGCTTGGTGAGATCGTCAACTGGTTGGATGACTGGCTGAGCAGGCCGACCCCTAAAAGGGACCCCGAGTGGCCCTATAAATTCCTCCCTCATAAATCATCAGATATTGAGCCTTCCACAATAGGCCAGCCAGAGAAAGCACCCTCTTTGCACCTGCCTCCAGGCTAGCAATATAATTCCACCACTGGCTACCCCTGAGCTCCTCTTGAAGGATCCATAAAAAAAAAGGGTATGTGCATTGGGAAATTCTGCTTCAGGTTCACTCCACTTGGGTGCGCTGTCCACTGCCCCTCCTCCCCTCTTCGAGGTCTCTGCTGCTGCTGTCTTCTCCCTTACATGCTCCTCCTTCTGTCATCCCCCTCTCTCCCGTGTCTTCTCATCAGCACGTTTTGCACTCAGTTTTTTTAATTTCCGCAAGAGTCAGCTTCTTTGGTCTTTAACCTTACAGGACTCCTCCAAACTATGGGGGTGACACATTGTGGCAGCCTGTTTTGTATTGGTGTCAAAGATGAAGATACGATGTATGGAAGCCTTTTTCTCTGCCTGAGGAACCACCAACAAATAATAGTCGACAAATGATCGGGTTCTTCAAAGAATCAAGGCAAAGGAGCCTCTAGGAGATTGTTTTGACTTCAAGGTAGTTGAACTGTCACATGTGGAAGCTCTGGAGTCTTCTTTCAGCCCTAAACACCTTGTAGGAACATCTTGATGCAAAACGCAAAGAGAAGATGGAGAGAAGAGAGAGAGAGAGAGCTGAGTTTTCAATATATTAATATTTTACAAAACGGTTTATTCCTGGCAAGCCCTAGGCTGCCCTTGAAAAGGTGGAAACACCTATCTAATTCCTAGTCTATCTCCTAACACCCACATAGGTGAGAGATGCTAACAATGAGCTATCCGCATGCTTATATAGGCTTATATGAACACCTTGCAAGAACATCTTGATGCAAAACACAAAGAGAAGATGGAGAGAAGAGAGAGATAGCTGAGTTTTCAATATATGAATATTGTAAAAAAGGGTTCATTCCTAGCAAGCCCTAGGCTGCCCTTGAAAAGGTGGAAACACCTATCTAATTCCTAGTCTATCACCTAACACCCAAATAGGTGAGAGATGCTAACAAAGAGCTATAGGCTTTGGAAGCTCAAGTAGACTACTGTCAGCCAGGTCCTTGGATACAAAAATCCCTTTGCTGCAGCCGACACATGATCATCGTCTCTGTCTGCTGGTCAACAACCACTTGGTCCATTCCACTCTCTTCCCTGCCAATACTAGCTGCTGCTGTAGTTCCAGAATCTAGTCCTAAATCTGTTTCCTTCAGGGATTAGCCCAAGGATAAGCATGTCCATGTGCATGCACATGACATCCCCTTCTGCTAAACTTGATGGCAGGATTCCAACTTCGGAACTTGGATGATTGTCATCATCCCCTTGTCTCCTCATGGACTCCCCAACTTGTCATCCTTCCCTTCCTGGCAACCTTTTCACTGAAACCCTGCCCTGTCTCTGACGCAACTCCAAACCTGATGAAGATCCGTGCATCTGTTCCACTTTGTCCCCTATCCCTTCATACCTTGTCCTTGAACACTTTTTTTGGTCTTCTTCTCGTGAGTATTGGGTCTGGCACTCTCATTCCACCCGTTGGATGATCATCCTCCCTTGGAACCATTGCCTGATAGCCTTTCCTGGTATGCCCCAAGTGGTCTTTGGGAACACCACCACCAACCTCCTGGGAACTTCTTCCATGTTTTGTGTTACTCTCCTTGGACTGTGCAACTTCATCTATTGTTTTACCTTGCTGAGCCTTATGCCCTGATACCAATGTCACATGCCGAAGCTTTGAGAGTCTTCCTTCAGCCCTAAACACCTTGCAGGAACATCTTGATGCAAAACGCAAAGAGAAGATAAAGAGAAGAGAGAGAGAAAGAAAGAAAGAAAGATATATTAACGTCTACGAGAGGCCAAAGTCGGCCTATGAGACAAAAAATAATACAACTGTGTTCTTCCGGTCATCGGAAGAAAAGAAAAAGAAAGAAAAGGAAAAGAAAGAAAAGGAAAAGAAAGAAAAGAAAAGGTGTGCATGTGTCTGGATACAACTGTGAATCATCATGGATCGGTGGAGCCCATATACAAACAATATAAAGGGGGGTGGGGATGTGGATGGAGTGCTAAGGCAAGATGCATCTCTATATGCTGAAGGGGTAGTACAAGCATGCTATGCAGATCTATGTCTAACTCCATCCAGTGCCATAAGAGGGATATAAGATATCATACATCGCGGTGTCTCATCCGGATAGTTGCTATCTCTCGGTGACGGAGTCGGGGTGCTTTGTGTCCAGTCTGTCTAGGTCTCCTCTTGGCTCTCAATTCCTCTGTTCTCTGTGCGGTCACCCCACGCGGTACATCAGCTGGCAGCACTGGCATAGCTCTCTGGAAGAAATCTGTGAGCTGGGACTGTTTCCCACTCCTAGTGGGAGTGGGTGTCTGGAGGAGTCCCTCTCGAGAACTATGAAGCTCTAGTAGTAGTCTGCCAAGTTGTCGCTGGTCCGAGGCCTCCATCAACTGATGTAGTGAAGAGTGCTCCTCAAACAATCGTGCATATCTATCTCTGACCCCCTGGTGGGCTCTACATCTACATACAAAGTGATCCTCAGTCTCCACCTCCTCGCGGCACAATTTGCATATCCACTCGGCTCTGGGAACTCGTGCCGCTCTCCCAGCCTCTATCTCTAGCTGATGTGATGAGACTCGTAGCTGTCCATATACCGCGGTCGCTTATAAACCCATCCCCTGAGATTCTCATAAAGTGGTCTCTGTAATACAGCATCTTCGGTGGTAGTGGGCTCTCTGGTGTTGTCCATGTCTCCTGTATGTAGCGCTGCCATATGTCCTGTCTCATCAGTTTGTTCCTCTCATTGAAAGAGAGGTAACCCCGTGGAGCAGACTGATCATACTGAAAAGGTGGCAACCGCTCAATGTCTATCCCATGATGTGAGAACCACTGTAGCATCTGTGCATACCAAGATCCAGTGTGTCCAGCCTCGGCCAACTGTCTGGATGCCTCAAAAGCTCGGCGGGATAATCTCTCCGTGGGCATCTCCCCATCCTGTATATAAAGGAGATCGTCTGGAACAATGCCTCCATTGCCATAGGTGGTGCAGCAAACTCAGCTCGAACAATGTTGTGCGGGACGGATGGTTTGCTGCGTATCATTCTCGAGAGCATCAAGATCTGTGGTCTCTCCAGCTGTACCCATGTGGAGGCTGCAAGCCCTGGTGCCCAACCCGCTGCTGCATACATCAAGGCTGGTGTCACTAATGTATCAAAGAGCCACCCCTTCATGCGGGGTTCCTGAAAATGTGCCTGATGACACTGACGCTCAAGGCCAGCAAGAGCTGCATACCCCCGGGTCACTCTGTCTCGGACTGCCTGAGCCATGGAGAAGCGTCCAGCTGAGCTAGTAAATGTGATGCCAAGGTAAACATAAGAGCTCACCACCTCGACCCGCCCTCCTGCTAATGTGAGAGTAGTGTGGCTCCTGATTGCAGGTTAGGTGTGGAAGTCATAACCTTGGTTTTCCCAAGGTTCACTGTGAGACCCTGCTGTGCGCAAAAGTCTTCAAGAGCCACAAGGTGTCTTTGAAGCCCCCCCTGTGTCGGATAGACGATGTCATCAGCATAAAGCATAACATGGACAGTAATACCTGATAGCTCAACCCCAGAGCCTCCTCCCTGTGTGATGTAATCGACCACCTCATCAATATAGAGCCCAAAGAGCGTGGGGGAGAGCGGGCACCCCTGCTTCACACCAATGGTGCTAGCAACTGTGTCGGACAAGCCTCGTGGGCATCAGACTCTCCCAAAGACCTGCTCATATAGCTTGTATATGCCCCACATCATGTCTGAGGGTATGCCTAGTGTCTGTAGTCGCCGAAAGAGAGAGAGAGAGAGAGAGAGAGAGAGAGAGCTGCGTTTTCAGTATATTAATATTGTAGAAAAGGGTACGTTCATCACAAGCCCTAGGCTGCCCTTGAAAAGGTGGAAACACCTATCTAATTCCTAGTCTATCACCTAACACCCAAATAGGTGATGCTAAGAATGAGCAATGTACCTGCTTATATAGGCTTTGGAAGCTCAAATGGACTGGCCGACCTGCTGTCGGCCAGCCTTGGACACAAAAATCCCTTTGCTGCAGCCACCGACACATGATCATCCTCTCTATTGGCTGGCTGACAGCCACCTGGTCCATTCCACTGCCTTCCCTGCCAATACTAGCTGCTGTAGTTCCAAATTCTGGCCCTTCAGGGATTAGCCCAGGGATTAGGGCGCGCCAACCGATAAGGTGATTTAAGTCTGTCCGTCTGGCACACCTGCAGGTACAGGTTGGGCTGCTCAAACCACCCCTGTTGGCAGGGTTATGGGAAGTGAGGCAGTTGGAAAGGGTGGCCAGTAATTATTCGGAAGCCACATGGGAACACACTCGTGGGAAAATAGCCTGGTCGTGGAGCTGGCCAACGAGTCCTACAGGCCAACCAACTTCCCCCTTGTCCTGTAAAAGGAGCGTTAGGGTTTCTGGTCCATCAACTCATGGTTCAGGATCGGTGTCATCTCGAGTGCAAGCACAAACAAGCTCTTCCACCTTCTGCCTAGGTCTTCTCACATTACTGGAAGAGGCCATGGTGGTAAGAAAAGAGAAGAAGGGAAAAGAAAGCTTGTTTTACAACAGAAGAGTGGAGAGGAGAGAAAGTTCAGGGTTTTCAGTGCAGCAATGGAAAGCTTTAAAGAGGGTTGGAGTTTGAGAATAGGCTTTCTGAACCTAGAGTAGACTAAAGAGGGATAGAGTTTCTGCAGCAACAATGGTGAGGGAGGGAGCTTGAGAGAGAGAGAGAGAGGGAGATTGAGAGAGAGGGAGATTGAGAGGGAGGGAGAGCTTGAGAGGGATGGAGTTTTTGCAGCAATGGAGAGATTAGAAAAGGAAGAAACAGGGAGAGGGAGCTTGAGATTGAGGGAGCTTGACAAGGAGGGAGAGCTTGAGAGGTATGGAGTTTCTGCAGCAATGGAGAGCTTAGAAGAGGAAGAAAGAGGTTCAAAATGAGCTTTCCAAACCTAGAGTATGTAGGGCGCAGGAGGAGATCTGCAGCTAGCCTTTTGGGATGAGGAACAGGAATCTACAGAACTGGGCTGAGATCTAGGGAGATCGCCTTTTGGTCGTCTTTTGGGAATAGGTTATAGTAGATGTACAGAAAATAATTGTAAAAATATTCACCAATAATGCAAGGATCAGAGTAGGATGCTTGTGTGTCAAAGCTTCTGCTGTTTATTCTATCTTTGTTCACACTTGCATTGCGGTAGCAGTCTTACAAGTGGGGTCAAAGCGTAGGAAACTTGCAGGAGGACGATGGCTTCAAGCAGGAGGTGAAGTGTAGCCCGTTGAGGAATTGGATGAGCACTGCTCCCAATCGTAGGCTTACAGGTGGGATCAAAGCCTAGGAAACTTGCAGGAGGACAATGGGCTTCAAGAAGAGTGTATCTTGTTGAGCAATTGGACGAGCACTGCTCTCGATGTCGAGAAAGTCATCTTTCGTCACAGCATGTAAGCTGGCATGAGAGCTGCCATTCTGAGCGGAGTCATTATTCTAATAGGTGCCAACGATGTTCTCCTTCATGGAGTTGTCTGCGAGATTATCCATTGAGTTCCCGTTCTCCATCTTTGGCTCATTAATGGGAACTACCAGCCTCCCAAGTTCTTCTCACATTCCATGTGAGGAGCAAACCCAACTTTGAAGTGTTGTTGAAGCCTTGCAACATATTGCTCTCGGACGTTGTATGACACTGTCGTACGGTACAGTACGTATGGCACCGTACGGATTGTTTTTTTTAAAAATAAATAAAAATAAGCCCCCCCTCTCCTTTCTGTTGTTGTTTTGACCCTTTTTTTTTTGAAAAGAATGGTTGTTTTTGGCTGTTTTTGACTATTGTGGAGCTTGCTTGCTTTTGGTGTCCTTTTAAGTTTAGCAGCCAAGGATCTGTAGATGTAGACATTTGGTGTGGATGCAAATGATCTGTTCTCTCTATCCTTGATCACTACTCCGTATTTGGAGGGTTGAGATGAGGCACCTATGGCTGTTTTTGACTATTATGGAGCTTGCTTGCTTTCGGTGTCCTTTTAGGCTTAGTAGCGAAGGATCTGCAGCTGTTGACATTTGCTGTGGATGCAGAGGATTTGTTCTCTCTATCCTTGTGATCACTACTCCGTATTTGGAGGGTTGAGGTGAGGCACCTTTCTTAGTTAGGGCAACAAGAAGCAAAGGCTTCTCCTCAACTACCTCCCTCTCTCTATGTCTTTCTTCTAACAGTTGGGCCTTGGCCCTTGGCCTTGGGTGGGTGCCTTGGACTCTTTTGGTTTCCCTTTAAAACGCTCTTCTCCAACCTTCTCTCCATCACAAGCTTCAAGCTCTCGTAGTTCTAGCCTCTAAGCTCAAGCTCCCATTGCTTTGTCTCGACCCTTTGTATTTGTACAACGTATCTGAAAAGTGGGCATGGTGGAGTGTGCTGGACATTGGTTAAATGTTCACTTGGGCTCAAAGGTGACCCTAGGAATTAATAAGGTCCCTTTTCAAAACCCATGGGGACAAAGGTTTAAAAACCTAACTACCTTTTTTTTTGGAAATCGTGGCCCTTGGAGGGGTTACACTATTATAGGCGGGGACTCTCTTTTTGGAGGAGTCGGCTGCAGTTGCATGCATGTGTGTTTTTTTCTCTTTGGAAGGCTGGTGGCTGAGCTGCAGGAAATGGAGGTCTGAGCAGGGAGCGGGGTCTAGCTGGAGAGCAGGTTCATCCACGCGCTTCTCTCTCTCTCTCTCTCTCTCTCACACACACACACACACACACACACACACACACACAGAGCTTTTGAGGCGTCCAGGCAGCTCGCAGAGAGTGGAGATAGGAGATCATGGTATTCACAGATGATACAGTGGCTCACTCAGCATGGTCTCGACATAGATCACTTGCCACCTTTCCAGTATGATATACATGCACCACACATCCAGCTCTCTCACAGTGAGAGGAACAGAGTCCTTCGGTAGGATTTATGGCAGCGATACACTCAAGAGACTTGGATTACACCTAGTCAGCCTCTACCGTCGAAGATGCTATACTACAGAGAACAGTTTATGCGTATCTCAGCGGATGGATTCATACAGAGACCTGGATAAATAGAAGTGTACATGCCTCACAGTGCCCGAGTGGCGATTGGCCAGCTCAGAGTGTCATCACACCAGCTTGAGATTGAGGTAGGTAGGGCAGCACGGATCCCCAGAGCAGAGAGGATATGCAGACTATGCCAGGAGGAGGTTGAGAGTGAGGAACATTATGTATGCAGATGCAGAGTCTCTCTCTCTCTCTCTCTCTCTCTCTCTCTTTCTCTCTCTGTCTCTCTCTCTCGCTATGAGTCGGGTAGTAGCTTACGCATAGGCGCTTTCCCTTCGTGCAATAGGCCGGCGGCCATAACTATAGCCGCCTGCAGGACAGGAGGCGCGCTGAGGACCTCCGAGCCAGATGGAGACCGAGAGCACCAGGCTACCAGTCTTCGAGACTACATCAGAGTGAGATCACAGAGATACGGGCTTGACATCGGCACCATATCCAAGAGCGACTAGATCACTTACACTCACACCGGGAGATCATGCTCCGAGGGAGTTTTGCCTCGCCATCGCCTATGCATCACATATTATACCCCCATTATGGTACTGGTTGGAGCTAGACAGATCTACATTGCATTCTCGTATACCCTACGCATATAGGTTGCATACTGAGCCTCTAGTAGTAGTGCTCCATCCATCACCCCCCCCCCCCCCCCGCACTAGCTCAGTACTTTCATAGTTTATTTCATGTTCATTTTGTCCTTTTTTTTTTTGGACATCCAGAGGACATTGACAGTTGTACTCCGCAGCCGCGAGGAGTTTTCCATACCACATACAGACAGGACGGCCACCTACATCTGGGAGCATGCCCCAGAACCGATGGTATGATGACGAGTGCAGAAACCTTTACCGCAGTCTCCGAGTGCAGAGGGCTCACGGGGAGATCACCCAGAGGCAGGCAGGCAGGAGGATGCATACTCTCACCCGCCGCCGTAAGCGGCGAGCTTACGAGGAGGCTCAGTACTGGGGGACACATCACATGCTCATGAGCAGAGATGCTGCTGCTGCTTGGAGGAGACTCAGAGAGCCCCGTCCTCCCATACCTATTGCCGATCCTCAAACCTGGTAGACATATACAGAGAGACTTTATGATGTGCCTGCACAGTCCCCTATACCACAGCCCATAGAGCCATGCTCCACAGTCTCCACCTTCTTCACCCCACCTATGGTTAGGAGGGCCATATGCGGACTCCAACATGGACGGGCGACAGATCATACAGGATTACAGGGAGAGCATCTCATCTATGCTATTGATACATTGGCACCATTTCTTGCTCATCTCTTCAACAGAGCTCTGTCAGAGGGGTTTCCGGCTGAGTGGACGATGCACACTATTGTGCCGATCCATAAAGCGGGAGATGTACTAGACCCCGGGAACTACAGGACCATCATGATTGGCCATATATTAGCCAAACTATACGGGGCAGTTTTGGAGGCAGAGGTGAGCACTCATGCAGAGGTTGGGGGATTGAGAGCAGCAGGCCAGGCAGGCTTCCGTCGAGCCTTCTCGACCATCGACCACATTTTTACATTGAGGTGCCTGATTGATCAGGCCAAGGCACGGAGGCAACGGCTCTATTGTTGCTTTGTGGATTTCCGCAAGGCATTTGATATTGTGCCCAGAGAGCGCCTCTTTCGGCGACTATAGACACTAGGCATACCTTCAGACATGATGTGGGGCATATACAGGCTACATGAGCAGGTCTTTGGGAGAGTCTGATGCCCAGGAGGCTTGTCCGACACAGTTGCTAGCACCATTGGTGTGAAGCAGGGGTGCCCGCTCTCCCCCACGCTCTTTGGGCTCTATATTGATGAGGTGGTCGATTACATCACACAGGGAGGAGGCTCTGGGGTTGAGCTATCAGGTATTACTGTCCATGTTATGCTTTATGCTGATGACATGGTCTTGGTATCCGACACGCAGGTTGGGCTTCAAAGACACCTTGTGGCTCTTGATGACTTCTGCGCACAGCAGGGGCTCACAGTGAACCTTGGGAAAACCAAGGTTATGATCTTCCACACTTCACCTGCAGTCAGGAGCCACACTACTCTCACATTAGCAGGAGGGCGGGTCGAGGTGGTGATCTCTTATGTTTACCTTGGCATCACATTTACTAGCTCAGCTGGACGCTTCTCCATGGCTCAGGCAGTCCGAGACAGAGTGACCCGAGGGTATGCAGCTCTTGCTGGCCTTGAGCGTCAGTGTCATCAGGCACATTTTCAGGAACCCCGCACGAAGGGGTGGCTCTTTGATACATTAGTGACACCAGCCTTGATGTATGCAGCAGCGGTTTGGGCACCAGGGCTTGCAGCCTCCACATGGGTACAGCTGGAGAGACCACATATCTTGATGCTCTCGAGGATGATACGCAGCAAACCATCCGTCCCGCACGACATTGTTCGAGCTGAGTTTGCTGCACCACCTATTCTGGCATGTTTTTGGACGAGTTTGTGGGCTGATGTATGGCTGTGTGTTTGGCTACGAGTAAGGGCAACTTGGCTACATTGTTCGGGACCTCTTGAATGTATTTTCTTGGCTTAAAGGGATGCAGATTTGTGTATTTGAATTAGCACAAGACTGTGCGGGACTTCTATTGTCATGGCCCTGTGAAAATGGAGCAGGACAAGTGTGGGCATGGTGGTTGCAGAGTCAGAATATTTTATGATTCACATGGGGGGTGCCCGGACAGTGTTTAAGATGTGTGGACATCCCTAGGTGTGAAGGGGGAACATTAAAACATTAAGTTTTAATGTTTATTGAAGTTTGCCCCTAGGCCTTAGTGGCCCTAGGAACTTATTTAAGTTGGGGCCCTAGGGATTAAATTGGGAAGGAATTTTCTCTCTCTTCTCTCTCTCTCTTCCCTTTTTGGGGAGTCGTGTAGCAAAAGTGGAGAAGCCCTCATGCGCTTGTGTTCTAGCGTGGAAAAGCTCAAGAGAAAGGAGAAGGCGGCTGTTTTGCTGTGGCTGTAGCTGTTTTTCTGAGTAGAATCAGCCGTACAGCACTGTACGGCCAGAACTGGGCACTCTCTCTCTCTCTCTTTCTCCTCTGTTGCTGGCGGCGCACAGGACAGCTGCTGGAAACTCTGCGCAGAAGCCCTGTACAGGCTGTACAGACTGTTTTTCAGCAAGTACACCTTGTACAGCTGCCGTACAGTGTACGGGCAGCAAGGTACAGAAGGTACAGTTGCTGCAGAGGTGTTAGCAGGTGCTGGACAGGTGCTGGACAGGCCTGTTTTCTCAAATTCAGGCAGGTACAGAAGTGGACAGTAGACTGTTTATGCAAGTACAACGCCTGGCACGTATCCCGAGGCGGTACAGACGGGTACTGTGCTGATTTTCAGATCTGTACTTTACAAGGACAGCATAGGAGTGAGCATCAGGAGGAGGATACAGGCAAGTGCAAGCACACGTGTGAAGCAGGATTGTGGATTCAAGTGCCTGCAGCAAGCAGGCACAGATTAGTGCTGTTGCTTCCTCCAGTGTTGTTTCACGAACTGAACTTGGTAAGCCTTGACTCTGTTCATCTATCTCTCTTTCTATTGCTTGATGTCTGCTACAGGTATGTGTTATCTGGCTCCTTGTGAGAGGAGGAGTATGGCAGATTGACAAGGGATTAAGACAGGGATTGAACAGCAGATGTGTGTTTGAGCTGAGAAGATGTATCATGCTCTTGAGTTATGCCAGATGTATGCCCATGGCTTGCCTGCTTTGTGAACTTGGCTGATCAGAGGGAGGCACAGTGTGTTGCTTGAGGACACAGATCTGTGTGCATAGATCCTCTGTGCTGAGAAGGATTTGTGGGCAGTCAGATTGGACTTACAGGTGTAAACTCTTGGCTGGTTTTTGTGTTGTACTCAGCCATACATATTATTTTAATTGAATAAAGAAATACCGCAAGGGGCGCCAAGCTTTGGGGCCAACAGGTGTCTCTGTGTATTCAGATTTGGGCACTCTAGCTCCAATCTGTGTTTTGTTTCTCATCTAGACTACAGGTGGACGGGTGATTGTTCCCACCGCACTCTGGTTTTCTATCAGAGGCCGGTTTCAAGGTTCCGTCGCCGGGACCATTCATCAACTTTCTGAAGGGGGTGAGCTCGTGGTTGCTTTGGAGAAAGCCATCGCTGAAAATTCAGCAACCATGTCTGATACAGAGGAAGAGTACTTCTATCAAGAAGAAGAAGAGCAAGAGACTTCTCCTGAAAGAGATGTATCTGAGGATATTTTTGCAGGAGAACAGGCTGCAGATGTTGAGCCTTATGAGGATGTAACACAGCCAGAAGATGTGCATGCTAAAGAGGATGATGATGCTCGGTTCAAAGATCGCTTGGCTGGTGTTATGGATACTTTTATGCAGCTCACACAGAGCGAGAGATTTGCTGAATTTATGAGATCTCGCACAGAGCCCCGCACAGAGCCCCAGAAAAAGAAGAAGAAGGTTCGTTCGAAGAATCTTTCTCAAGGTCATAGTGGTACCACTCCACAGGATCCATCTCCTGCACAGTTTCCGAACATGCAGCATGCTTTTGGTGCTAACCCACAGAGTTCCTTCTATGGACAGCCACCTATTCCTCAGCAGAACATGCATCCAGGGTACTTTGGTGGTGGCTCAGTGTTTCAATCCATGACTGGGGGTTATCCTCAGGGAGGCATGGGTATGTATGGGCCTTTTGGAGCCAATTTTCAGCCTGGCATGCAAGGGAATATGTATGGTGGTATGCAGTCCGGTATGCAAGGAAATGTGTTTGGAAGCATGCAACCTGGGATGCAAGGCAATATGTTTGGTGACATGCAGCCAGGTATGCATAGTGGAATGTATGGAAACATGGCTGGGATGTATGGTATGCCTGGTGTTGGAATGGGAAATGTTGACCCAATGATGGGTATGAATGTTGGGGGCAGCAATCTCACAAAACCACTTCCATATGATAATCTAACGCCTATGGGCAAGGCGAAGGATTACAAGGAAGGGGGAGCTGCAGTGAAGTTTGACACTTTTAGTGGGGCCAAGGATAAATTGAAGGCACTTACCTTTTTACAGCAGTTTGATGCTGCTTTTTCTGGTGGGAATTACACAGAGTCCTCAAAGGTGAGGAAAGCTGCCACTTTTCTCAAGGGCAATGCTTTGCAGTGGTGGTCTACTCTTCTTTTGCAGGGCATAGCACCCACCACATGGGTCCAATTCAAACAGGTTTTCTCTTCCGTATGGCTCACATCTACATTTGAGGTGGATGTTATGACAGCATGGCACAAGCTGGATGCTTCAAAGTGTGATAGTTTGGAAGACTATAACAAGAAGTTTTGGGAAGCTCTACTCCCAGTGACTTCTTATCGTGCCGTGCCATTATCTGAGCAGGTAGAGAAGTATTGTTGTGGGCTGCCCAAGGAGGTACGAGATTATTGTATAAAGACAAGAGTAACGAACATGTCACAGATGATTGAAAATGCTATGACAGCCAATGCGTTACTCACAGGTGGTTCATCTGGATTTAAAGGCAGTAAGAAATTGGGCAAGAAAGCTGAAAAATTTGGGCATGCTTCCCGTGATGCTAAAGGGTCTACAGAGACAAAGTATAAGAAGTTGCCAATGCCCAAAAGGACTTCTGAGGAAAGACAGGCTTTGAGAGATGCTCAAAAGTGTTTTTACTGTACTGAAGAGGGGCATATGTCATTCAATTGTCCCAAGAGAACGTCCAAGAAGGACCCTGACAATAAAGGAGAGCCCAAGCCAAAGAAACCAAAGCCTTCTGCAGGTTTAGTTCCTGATCTTGTGGGGGAGCAGCTAAGTGGTGAAGCTACAGAGTTGTGCAGGGCATGGGGCAAAGTGAGAGATCAGAATGCTTTGATCTTCTTTGACACAGGTGCTAGAGCCAACTTCATTTCACCAGATTTGGCTAGCCGATTGGGGATTCGCGCAGAGGAGATGGGGCCGTTACATGAGGCAAATATGGCTTGTCCAGGGTATGCAGAACCCGTTACTCCTATCATTGGGAAGCTTCGGCTTCATTTGCAGGGTTATGTGGACAGCGAGGAGTTCTTCATCATGCCTTTGGATGGCTGTGATGTTTTGTTGGGGATGCCATGGTGCCACAGGGTACATGCGGTGGTGGATACTTACAATAGGAAAATTACTCTGACTCATAGAGGGAAAGAGCATGTATTGGATGTAAAACTCAAAGGGGAATCTGTTCCTATTGTATCCGCTTCGGCGATTTCATCAGTAATGAAAAAGCATCTTTCCGCGTACTTGATTTATGTAAAGGATGCACAGGATGATGAGTCTAAGTCTAATTTGTCAATGTTAGATAAGGACAGGGCTGATTTCTTAAGTGGGTTTCAAGATTGTTTTTCCGAGTCATTGCCAGGAGAATTACCTCCTGAGAGGCCAGAAGATCATGCCATAGATCTGATACCTGGTAGTACTCCACCGAATAGACCGCCGTATCGTGTTAGTGCAGCCCAACAGGAAGAGATTATGAGTCAGGTACAGGAGCTATTGAATAAGGGGTTGATACAGCCTAGCTCATCACCCTTTTGCTCACCTGTGCTCTTAGTGCAGAAGAAGGATGGTTCTTGGCGCATGTGTATTGATTACAGGGCGCTGAATAAGAATACCATCAAGAATCGATTCCCCATACCGAGGATCGATGACATCTTGGACCGCTTACAGGGCTCCACAGTTTTTAGTCGTATTGACTTGAAAAGCGGGTATCATCAGATACGCATTAGACCCGAGGATGTGCATAAGACAGCATTCCGAACCACATTTGGGTTGTATGAGTTCTTGGTTATGCCCTTTGGTTTGACAAATGCGCCTGCCACATTTAACAGAATGATGGACAGGATTTTCAGACCTCATAGAGAGTTTGTGGGCACATTCTTTGATGATATGATTGTGCATTCACAAACTGAGGAAGAGCATAGAAGGCATTTGGCCATTGTGTTTGCAGAACTCAGAAACCATAGGTTGGTGGTTAATGGCAAGAAGAGTGAGTTTTTCTTGCAGGAGATACATTTCTTGGGGCATATTGTGTCTGGTCATGGAGTCCGTATGGATCCAGCAAAGGTGGAAGCAATACTTAATTGGCCAGCTTTGAGGACCGTGCATGATGTACGCAGCTTTCTAGGATTGTGTTCCTATTACAGGCGTTACATACGGCACTTTGCTGAAATTGCTTCGCCTCTTCATGCTTTGACGAAGAAAGCAATTCCGTTTAGATGGGCTGATCGGGAAATTACAGCATTCAAAAAGCTCAAAGAAAAGCTTACTTCGGACCCAGTATTGGTGTTACCGGACCTCCGAAAGGCTTTTGTTGTCTAGTGTGATGCATGTGGAAGTAGCATTGGTGCAGTTCTCATGCAAGAGGGACATGTGATAGCCTATGAGAGTAGAGTTTTGCAAGATGCCGAGAAGCATTTACAAGTGTATGAGAAAGAGATGTTGGCTGTAATTCACGCTCTTTCTACATGGAAACACTACTTGCTTGGGGCTGATTTCACTGTACAGACAGATCATCAGACCTTGCGTTATTTCCTCACGCAGACTAAGCTTTCAGAGAAGCATATGCGTTGGGCAAACTTTTTGTCAATGTTTCACTTCCAGATTGTGCATGTGGAAGGCAAAAAGAATGTAGTGGCAGATGCTTTGTCACGCAAGCCACAGGTCTCTGCAGTTTCACTTGCTTATCACCATGAGCTTGATGAAATGAAAGAGCAGTATGCCCATGATGAGGATTTTGAAAAGTTGTATGATCAGATGTCTGAGGGTCAGCGGCATGAGCATTACACTCTCAGAGATGGGTTTTTATTAATGCATGGCAGACTGTGTGTTACCAGGCCATTGCGACTCAAGGTTATGATTGAAAGTCATGCTCCACCGTATGCAGGTCATAGAGGTATTGACGCCACGGTCAAAGCAGTGGAGACTTTCTTTTATTGGCCAACCTTGAGAAGAGATGTTGATGCCTTTGTGAGGCAATGCATCGTATGTCAGAAGGTAAAGTTTGACCGTCAGAAGACACCAGGGTTATTACAGCCTTTACCTATTCCGGATAGACCTTGGGAGAGCATTGCCATGGATTTTGTATTTGATCTTCCACGGACACAAACGGGAAATGATGGCATCTGGACTATCATATGCAGGTTCAGTAAGCAGGCTCATTTCATTCCCGTGCGGAAGACAATTAAAGTGGATCATATGGTGAAGTTGTTCATGGCGAACATCTTCAAGTATCATGGTTTGCCTACGTCTATCATTAGTGACCGTGATCCACGGATGACGAGTTTGTTTTGGAGAGGGTTGTTTGACAACATGGGTACAAC
The DNA here is from genome assembly GCF_041138505.1 of Cibotium barometz. Lineage (NCBI taxonomy): Eukaryota > Viridiplantae > Streptophyta > Polypodiopsida > Cyatheales > Cibotiaceae > Cibotium > Cibotium barometz. The sequence goes on along the minus strand of NC_141064.1, from coordinate 29,584,290 downwards.
TCTCAAGTTTTCATCGTCATTTCATCCACAGACAGATGGTCAGTCAGAAGAGGCTAACTCTACAGTGTTGGATCTTCTCAAGTGTTATGTGTCAGAGCACAAGCAACAATGGGAAAAGTATCTTCCTCTAGTGGAGTTTGCATATAACAACACTGTACATAGCTCGACAGGCAAGGCGCCTTTTGAGATTGTAGAAGGAGGGAAGAAGGTACCGCCCATTTTGCATACAAAGGATAAGATCTTTGAGGCTGATCAGTATGTAGAGAGCTTGGATGAAGCTTATCAGAGAGTTAAGTTGGCCCTCCAGAAAACTCAGCAGAAGCAAAAGAAAGCCGCAGACCGTCACAGACGTGATTTACAGTTTGCATTGGGTGATTGGGTTCTTTTGCGTTTTGAAAAGGCTAGACTCAAGAAGATGAAGGGTAAAGAGCGCTTATTCCCTAAGTTGAGCATGCGATATTATGGGCCTTTTCAGGTTTTGGAAAAGATTGGTGAGATAACCTATCGTTTGAAGTTACCAGATCACTGGAGGATTCACAATGCTTTTCACGTGAGTCTTCTTAGACCTTTCCGTGGGGATGTGCCTGAGGATGTATCAGATGAGGCTCAGCCGGAAGTTGAGGAACTTGATGAGGTTCTGATTCCAGAGCAGATACTGGCACATAAAGAAAGGAAGGTACGAGGTAAAGTTTCCCGTCGCTATCTTGTGAAGTTCAAGAACTATTCACCGATGGATGCGAAGTGGATGGAGGAAGGTGACTTAACAGATTCACCTCAGGTTTTGCAGCTTTATCTCGATGCCTTTGAGTTAGAGCCGACTCTTATTGTGGCTCATTCAGGTTCAGCAGAGCATGGGTCTGGAGCATTACCTGATGCTCAAGAGGGGGGTAGCACCTCCACTCCCTTGATACAGACAGGCTCAGATGACATCTAGAGGTTGCTTGGTGCAGTTTTTATCTCACCCGAAGGTACTGAGGCTGACAGTACATCTGTTTATGGGACTTCTATGATATATGTGTACTAGTCACATGGAGATTTTTCTGGATATGTATGGTTCACAGTGGTATACAACTTGGACTATTACTATGCCATTGGTTTGTAGTGAATGTGGATACATGTGTATGGCTCAGAGAGATTGGGACGCTGATCTTGCCATATTGTATATTTCACTTTGGATATTTTGATGCATCACCAGAATGCAATCGAGGACGCTTGCCATCTTTCAAGAGGGGGGTATGTCATGGCCCTGTGAAAATGGAGCAGGACAAGTGTGGGCATGGTGGTTGCAGAGTCAGAATATTTTATGATTCACATGGGGGGTGCCCGGACAGTGTTTAAGATGTGTGGACATCCCTAGGTGTGAAGGGGGAACATTAAAACATTAAGTTTTAATGTTTATTGAAGTTTGCCCCTAGGCCTTAGTGGCCCTAGGAACTTATTTAAGTTGGGGCCCTAGGGATTAAATTGGGAAGGAATTTTCTCTCTCTTCTCTCTCTCTCTTCCCTTTTTGGGGAGTCGTGTAGCAAAAGTGGAGAAGCCCTCATGCGCTTGTGTTCTAGCGTGGAAAAGCTCAAGAGAAAGGAGAAGGCGGCTGTTTTGCTGTGGCTGTAGCTGTTTTTCTGAGTAGAATCAGCCGTACAGCACTGTACGGCCAGAACTGGGCACTCTCTCTCTCTCTCTTTCTCCTCTGTTGCTGGCGGCGCACAGGACAGCTGCTGGAAACTCTGCGCAGAAGCCCTGTACAGGCTGTACAGACTGTTTTTCAGCAAGTACACCTTGTACAGCTGCCGTACAGTGTACGGGCAGCAAGGTACAGAAGGTACAGTTGCTGCAGAGGTGTTAGCAGGTGCTGGACAGGTGCTGGACAGGCCTGTTTTCTCAAATTCAGGCAGGTACAGAAGTGGACAGTAGACTGTTTATGCAAGTACAACGCCTGGCACGTATCCCGAGGCGGTACAGACGGGTACTGTGCTGATTTTCAGATCTGTACTTTACAAGGACAGCATAGGAGTGAGCATCAGGAGGAGGATACAGGCAAGTGCAAGCACACGTGTGAAGCAGGATTGTGGATTCAAGTGCCTGCAGCAAGCAGGCACAGATTAGTGCTGTTGCTTCCTCCAGTGTTGTTTCACGAACTGAACTTGGTAAGCCTTGACTCTGTTCATCTATCTCTCTTTCTATTGCTTGATGTCTGCTACAGGTATGTGTTATCTGGCTCCTTGTGAGAGGAGGAGTATGGCAGATTGACAAGGGATTAAGACAGGGATTGAACAGCAGATGTGTGTTTGAGCTGAGAAGATGTATCATGCTCTTGAGTTATGCCAGATGTATGCCCATGTCTTGCCTGCTTTGTGAACTTGGCTGATCAGAGGGAGGCACAGTGTGTTGCTTGAGGACACAGATCTGTGTGCATAGATCCTCTGTGCTGAGAAGGATTTGTGGGCAGTCAGATTGGACTTACAGGTGTAAACTCTTGGCTGGTTTTTGTGTTGTACTCAGCCATACATATTATTTTAATTGAATAAAGAAATACCGCAAGGGGCGCCAAGCTTTGGGGCCAACAGGTGTCTCTGTGTATTCAGATTTGGGCACTCTAGCTCCAATCTGTGTTTTGTTTCTCATCTAGACTACAGGTGGACGGGTGATTGTTCCCACCGCACTCTGGTTTTCTATCAGAGGCCGGTTTCATCTATGTTGACTGGATCAGAGGTATGAACATATTGGGCATGCTATTATTTTCAGCCATGTTTGGCTATGTTGTACTCAGTTGAACTCTTCCTTGAATGCGAATAAAGAAATACCGAAAGGCGCTTTGGGTCCAACGAGTGTCGTTGTTTTCTTGTAGGAGCACTATAGCTCTCTTTTGACTGTTTTCTTTGCTGATTTGCAGCCGTATTATTGTGACAGTTAGTCTACTGCACTTTGGTTTTCATTGAAGGCCGGTTTTAGCTCTCAAGCGCTATAAGAACCTCTGAGCTCTCTATCCTTTCAAATTGATAATCCGCAAATTTATAAGTGTTTTTTTTTAAACTGTACTTTACCGTATCGCATTCCAAAATTTCATATGGTACGGTAAATCCTCGTATGATATCAATTTGTTGATGGCTTAAAGCCATCCATGTAGGCACATGTTTGTGCACATTTCCCTTGGAGTTTCATGGAGACCGTATTTTTGGGACCCTTGAGACACAAGAGAGTTCCAAGTTTTGCAAGTCTAGGAGTAGAAGAGCAAGGAGATTCCTAAAGATAGAGCTGTCAATGCGAGAGGGAAAAATAACAATTGTAATAGTAGTACAGATAGAGAAGAATAATGTATTACTGATGTGATACAATAGATGGCAAAGCCCCACACATGTGTGCTCTTGTGAAAGGGATCTTTGATGGTTGATCAAGAACTAGCGAGACGGAGGCTGTATGCTATTAGAAGCTAGGGAGTAAACTCACATTGATGATTGATGTATTATGTTGAGAAGAAGGGGTCGGCTGTGTATCTATATAGAGGCATTTATGGGCGGCAGCAATGACATGAGTGTATAGGCTTGCGATATTAGTTGGTGGCACCATATGCGGTGTAGACTCAGCCCTTAAGGATGAACTAGAATTTGCAATGTAGCTGACCCACCTCCCACTACCATCCGGGCTCATCTTGGGCCCCATTTGGATCTGCAATGCTAGGACGTGTCCAAGAGTGAAGTCTACCTACTCTGCTGACTCCACGTGTGGACCGCTAGTGGATAACTATCCACTGGCATGTAGCCTATTTTGCAGTGCCAAATCTACTCTAAGCCGTCTCTAAACCATATGGCCTACATGATCCATGGTCACAAGAAAACCCGTTTCTAACTTTTGAAACCTTGAAACCTTGAAACCTCAAAAAACTTCGAAACAGTCCTCGAAACCCTCTGCAGTACGGTGGCCTAGAATCATCGAAAATAAGCACACAAAATCCACAAACATCCATTGTGAAGATAGGAATCAGATCCACACAAGGCTTTGTGTAGATTCAAAAAGAAAAAGCAAGTTTAGGCACATGGAGGAAACTTGATGAAAGCATAAGCAGGTACTGGTGTTTGCAAGTTCAGAAAGGTGCATCTTGCTTGATTTCCTTGGCCAAAAAAAGCACTTACTTGACGCTGAATTTGTGCATAAGCTGCCCAAAAAGAGGGTGCCCATGGCCAACCCTTTTTCTTCAACCAAAAACAGCCTTACATGCTCCGTTCATGCTCAACCACTCATCTCAGCCCCGATCTTCGATGTGTGCATGTACCGCCACCTTTATGGCTGTCTATATGGCAGTGCGAATATTATGTAGACATCTGTGCAGATGTACACCCCATGCGGACAGAGGTGGTACTTCCATGTACAAGTGTCCAAGCAAGGAGAGATTTTGCCGAAAAAAAAGGAGTGAAAACAGACTGTTTTTTGAAGGAAAAAGAAGTCTTTGGTTTTTAATTACTGGAGAAAGAAATCTGGTCATGGAGCTGGCCGACCAATCCTACAGGCTGACCAGCTCCCCCCTTGCCCTATGAATTATTGGAGGGAAAAAACTGGTCATGGAGCTGGCTGATCAATCCTACAGGCTGACCAGCTCCCCCCTAAAAATAACCTAGTTCATCATCTGTCACGTGCACGCCCGTGCCATGGCTAATCCTTTGCATGAACATCTTTAACCCCTGATTAATCATCAGTTAAATCAGTCATCAGTAGAAGCATAAGTACCATCAGATAAGTATCATCAGCATTAGCATCTACAGCACCATCATCTACAGTATCATCCTCATCCTCATCATCCGCATCAAGGTCAACATCAGCAGCATAAACATAAGCAAGGGCTGGGAGCCCTGTCGACAGCCAGCAGAGAGGCTGTCGGGAGCCAACAGGGGTTCCAACAGCAGGCGGCCAAGCAATTGCTGGCATGGCAGCAGGTTTGGGCAACATCAAATATTAATCGCAGCAGCCAAGGCATTTAACCTTCGCACATATATGTAAGAAAAGGGGCATAATTCAGTCGATCATCAAGTCCATCAAGTTCATTAGTCATTCATTAGTCATTCATCAAGTCTAGTAGTCAAAAGAAGTCATGTAAAGGCCAAGGGTCACCCCTTTGGGGCTGACCTAAGGCTCAGCCAGTACATTCAGTAAGCAATCTTTTGGTACCATATAAATACAAAGAAAAACATGACATCAATCTCTCTCTTGTGTCTTATCATGTTTAAGTCAGCATCTTGTTCTTAAGCATGCTTAGGGCTGTGGATCAGTACTGCAAGGCCTCCGTGCATGCAACATTGTCTCATGGTTTAGGAACGCAAGTACAAAGGTGATTTGGAGAAGTGAGGAACCGATCTGCAGCTAGTGTTTTGGGCTGAGGGAGAGAGTCCTCAACACTTGGCTGAAATCGGAAAGATCACCTTTTTGTCATCTTTTGGGAATCTTCTAGAAGATGTATAGCTGGTCATTGTAAATACTCACCATCAATACTAGGATTAGAGTAGGATACTTTTGAATGCATGTGTGTTGAAGTCTTCCGCTGTTCATTCTATTTTTGTCCACACATGCATTGCATTAGCAGTCTTCTCGTCCGCATACCAGACAATGACTTTGCATCCGAGCTGAGAGCGGCAGGATAAATAATGCTTATGCAGCTGCTTTATGCTTTCTTGAATGAGAAATGGAAAATATTATGAAAGTATGTCCTTTCTCAGGTTCAAGTTGCATGGTAGAATCGGGGGACTGCCTGTAGGCCTTATATACAAATTAAAATGTTTATAATGCTCAAATGGGTGAAAAAAATTCATGTTGTCCTTAAGTGTCTGTACTCAGGTACTTAAAGTTTCCTTTATATATTGTTATTGTGTGTGCTTTTTTAACCCCTCGTAAAGTCAGTCATGACCTCTGCCTTTTCTTAACAGGCTGGACTTGGATAAGCTTGAAGAGAAATGTTTGCCACTTGACCATATGGTACAAGAGAGGTATCTACTACTGGTCTTTAGCACATGGAAAGTATGGTGGTTCCTTGGCATGTAAATGTATAAGTTTACACTGTGAACAGCAAGATGGCTTTTCCAACTACATGCTTCCTGATGTTGGTCTTTTGGTGACAGGCATAGGGCTAGTTCAGACAAATGGTATGATATAGTTTTTCCAAAGGAAGACCATGATGCAGTCACAGTGACAAAACATGATTACCTACTTCTCAACCCTGACGAGTTTGTCAGTGACACTATCATCGATTTTTATATTAAGTAAGCAACACAATCCTCACAAGACCAAAGTAAGGATTCAAAGTCGATTCAGTGTCAGTTCTTTTAAACATGTACTTATTCTTATTGTGTGCTTTGATACACATCACTGAGTGTTGTTTTGTGGTGTTACAAAGCTGCTGTGAGAGAGTCACTTAGAGCCTGTCCTAGGGCAATTAATCAGGGTGTCCTAGCACAATTAATCTTCCATCAAACAAATATTGCAAGAGAGAAGTGTGTTCTACTAAGGGCTGATAAGAGCAATGAGGACAAGAATGCCAAATCAACAAAGGGCAAGGATGCTCATCAAAGCAAAGGAGGTGGAGGATTGATGGAGAAGGGGAATGACGCCAAGGGATGTTTAGAGAGTCTTTAAAGGAAGAATTAGTCCCACCTTGTAGAGGGAATGTGCATCTCAAGTATTTTACTTGTTGATCACTGCTTCTTTGTATTTATCATATTACTGACAGGCTTGCCCATTGTGTTTTCTACATTTGCCACAAGCCTTTGGCAACTGAAGTTGTTTTCATCTTGAGATTTTACTTATGTGTTGCTTTGGCTATCCTAGTATCATTTGAGTAGAACAGCCAAACTGGAAATGGCTTGCCTCTTGTTTGTTTTCTACATTTGCTACAAGCCTTTGGCAACTGAAGTTGTTTTCATCTTGAGATTTTACTTATGTGTTCAGTAATGACAGTATAAGCATGGCATTGCTTACATTTCCTTGCTTGTGTGCTGATATGGTTTCATTGGGTTAATTCTATGTTCATAGAACTGCAAGCTTTGGCTATCCTCGTATCATTTAAGTAGAACAACCAAAACTGAAGTGGCTGAAAATATGTGGAGTACATTGGATGAATAGTGAATAAGTACTTACAGTGATTTAAAATTTTCCCATCCTTGCAATCTCTGTTAAAATCGTGAATGCCGATTGACAGTTGTCAACACACAGATCCTGATGTTGTGCAAGGCTATTGCTCACATAACAGTCTGATTCTTATCAGGAAGACCTAAAAGAGAGTCACATGCACTGCGAAGGCACAAGCAAATCCACTGTGTGATTGAACTTCTTGTGGCTTTTGCATCCAGGTACCTGCAGAGCTTGCTTCCAGAGCATAAGAAGGAACGGTTTTATTTCTTCAACAGTTTCTTCTTTCGAAAGCTGACTGAGATAGACAAGAGTATTCAACATGGGTTCGAAAAATGCAAGTCGTCTTTTGAGCGTGTGAAGAGATGGACAGCAAGAGTCAATATTTTTGACAAAGATTACCTGTTTATTCCCATCATGCAGAGGTGAGGCAGAGTCCCCTCCCCCCCCCCCCCCCCCCCCCCGTCTCTCCTCCCATCAGAATGATCCTTCTTTAAGTAGACAGAAACTTACATCAGGCAAAAGTGCAGTACGACTCTCAAAACAGGATGAGAAAACAAGTGGTGAGGAGGGGGGTCTGTCTTCATGGCTGGCCGCTCTGCGAGAGACATTACAAATACTTCTTCTCTGTTCTTTTATGGTGGTGGTGGGTTGGGTGGGGTGTCACCACTTGAAATCAGGACCTCTCTTGGAGAAAAAGTCCTGCCAGATGGCAGCATTGGATCTGCTCCCATCGACCTTGGGATTATGTTGCTACAAGGGGTGGCAACATGCTTATGCTATGGATGCCTCACATTTCCTGCCATGATTTGTTTCCCAAGAAAAGACCCGTCTATTAGTAAAAAGAACTAAGTGACTACAACCCTTGCAACAGGTCAAAAAACCATAAGAGAGGGTGGCGCCCTCCTTGGCTGGCCACTGTTGAAGGGAGACTAGAACAGGAAAAGGACCGGATTCCTCACAGTTCCCCATGCTTGGCAAGACCCTTCTATTAGTGAAGAAAAGGCGTTTACTCTAAGCAGACTACAACCCTTGCAAGAGGTCAAAAACCAATCAGAGAGACCCCCCTTCCCTCCTTGGCTGGCCACTCTTGGAGGGAGACCACACTGGGGGGCGTGCCCCGGGGGTGGGGTGGTGTCTTTAGTGCCAAACAAGAGCGGAGTTCCCTTGAGTGAGAAAGGGGTGGGGTCTCCAAGTTTGAAGGAAGGACACTGGCATTGCGACAGCTGGTTCGAGTCACTGATCAACCCCTGCTAGTGTCCTATAATGGTGTGAATGAAGTCCGTCCAATAGAGTGGATGGTCTCCGACCCTCCGGTCCGGCCATATGTTCCAAACGGTGATATTGTTGATTCCCATTTCTGGTCTACATGTTTCTCGTGACGTCATATGACCAGCATAGATTGTGGCTAGGGACTCCCCACCCAGCTATAGGTTCGTTGCCTTGAACCACCACCGAGCCCAAGGTTTGATTCCCGCGATATTGCCAATCCCAGATGACCTGAACCTGGTGTCCCATACGACCAAGGGGAGCCAATCCCTCACAGCTCCATGGCCTTGAGGTCTTGCCCCCTGCAGCTTTCCTATCTGCCGCCTCATGGATACCTCTAACGACTTATAAGTGCCCCCAAGGGAACTTACATAGCAATAACTCTGCTATTATTGGCCCTTGTTTTTATTTATTAACTCGTAGGCTTTATTTATAAATCTTTGTGATGTACACTTGAGGTTGCCTCTTGTATCGAAATACAATAACATCATTTGTCCATCATGAGAGACTGTGCTGAATTATAAGACTTGTTACCCTTCAGGTGATTTTCATGGTTCCAGTGATTTGCCATTCACAAACTAGCACTACACCTCACAGCTACTTGAGGTTTACTATGCCAAAGCATAGAGTGTCCTAGAAAAGAATTCCAGAAACTTGAGTAGATCCTACACGAGGAATACACGCTAGTGTCCCATACCAGAATGGCACACCCCACATAAAACTCCTATTAAGCATATGGGGTCATGGATGGAATGGTCAACTTTCCTGTCCACAACCCGGCCTGGAAGCAACTGAATTCCCATGTGAACACCATGGTCAAACCTTACGTCAACCTAGAGGGTTAGCCTTACCCGTACAAAATCAAGGATGAAAAAGTTCTCATACTTACACCCAATTCTTGTTCCGGTCAAAACTGGTCATTGAATGATTTCAATGTGATCTAGATTCCTTATACATTAGGCTCACACATGAGGACAATAACCGGGTGATCCGATATGATCTACTAGGGCTATACACACGTAAGACATGCATCACATCGGTAGGCCCATTGCCTACCAAGATGCAGTACTACAGAGATCATTTCCTGAGATTCACAGCAGATGGTTTCATACAGAGGCCAAGTTTGCTCGATGCCTTCATGTCCCATGCTATGAGGATAGCCATTGGCCAGCTTAGGGTATCGTCCCATAGACCAAGGATAAAGAGTGGCAGGGCTGAGCGGATACCCAGGGGGGACAGGACATGTAGACTCTGTTAGACAGGAGTTGAGTCAGAGGTGCTTTGTGTTTGCTAGTGCCCAGTCTACTATGAGATCAGAGGGAGATTTCACTGTCTATTCAGAGAGGGCTTTGGACCCTTTACCTGGATCATGGAGTACCAGATCAGAGGTGCCTTGGACTCTTCCTATTGAAGCTCAGCCGGCATAGAGAGTCACTACTCAGAGATCGTCGCCCCCAACAGCCCTCCTCAGCTTACCATCACTAGTTGTTTCCGGCCTAGAGGGTCGGATAGGGAGGCACACCAAAGCCCACCACAGTGGATATGGGAGCCTATACCACAGTGCCCTCTTGCAGCAAGCCCATGGGAGTCACATCAGTTTAGGCACACACACTCTAGAGAGCTAGAAGCCCTTGTCCCGTCGGATCCCGACCACCACCAGCTCATCAACCCTGTACTCAGGCGAACCTGGCCTGTGACCCGCCTCATCCTCACAACAGACTATCGACATCTCTAGCCTTCTTGTATCACCCATGATGGACATCCTGGATGGGCCCTTGCCTAACATATAGGGTTTATTGACTGTTTTTGTTCAGCTCTCTCATATCCTGTCACTTATTGTACCCTATACCTGGCATAATAGGATCAGATTTTTCATCTTGTATAATCTCAGAGTCTGAGATCTTAGCTCTCAGTTTTCATTTTTAGTTTAATGTTGCTTTTTCTTATTTCATCCATGACGAGATTTCATGGACACTAGTACACATCATTTTGGTCTCATAGACCCTTTGTGTCTTTTGAAGACATTAATATAACTTGAATTCTCTCTCTCTATTTCATGTTCATTTTGTCCTTTTTTTTCCTGTCATTCGGAAGACATTGACAGTTGTACATTGATTTTGTCTCATAGGTCGAGTTCGGCCTCTAGTAGACGTTAATACAGCTTTCTTTCTTTCTTTCTTTCTTTCTCTCTCTATGTGATTGCACAATGCTTAGGCCTGTCCACGCTGCCTGGGCTATCCACATGGCTGCCTACACTACCCGGATGGTTGCCCCGTTACCTGTGCTGTCTGTACAGATGCTCACACTCCTGACCACACAGCAGCGCTTTGCACATCAGCCTGGCACTGCTATTCGGCCCGATCTGCTTTTCAGGCATGCTTTTCCCTGTGCAGCTGCCTCTCTCAGACCAGCCCCCATCATCCATGACTGGCCAGCCCTATGCGCCTTCTGACACTTCCTTCTGTCCACCCCCACACCCCTCCTCTAGACGCTCATGAACACCCCCTTCTTGCAGCACACACCCCTCCTTTGGGCACCTATCAACACCACTTAGCTGCCTCACCTGTGACGGCCTTCTAGAGAAAGGTACCGGCCTGTGGGCGCCTAGTTTCATGGCTGCCATGCTAGTAAACCACTGCCTCTATACTTATCCTCTATACTCAACAAGGCAACCATTGATATGGGTTACTTCTTTCCCTTGCACATCCATGCAGAGAAAGCACTTGGCTTTCTTGCCAAATCAGCCGACAGGAGGGTATTAACTGTAGAACCTTCATGCCTCGGGTTGAATGACTTGTTGGCTCTGATACCATTGTAAGGTCCCCACATGATGTAACCAAGGATCATCTAATGTAGAACACTCGTGAGGACCAGGGTTTGATCGCATACCAAAGAAACCCTACACTAGAATTCGTAGATGTCGTACGCATTGCATGACCTTGATAGATTGTGGCTAGGGGCTCACCACCTTGCTATAGGTTGTGTGCCATCCCGAGCCTTAAGTCTGATTGCCGTGAGCCTCGCAAGCCTATATGACCCGAACCTGACGTCCCATACCAACAAGCCGAGACACCCGCTTGTAGCTCCATGGCCCTGAGATCTTGCATGCCCTTGGTATCTCTCTTGTCCGTTGTGTGGATCCTGAAGTTACTCATAAGTGCCCCCCCTTGTTTTATTTATTAGCTTTTAGCTATAACTAGCCCGTGACTATTATTTATAAGCCCACAGTCAATCCAGACCTCACTCTGCTAGTGCCTTTAGCCTATGTGTGAACCCTTCGGTCCCCACTCCCATAGTTGTCATGGTACGAAAATACGATACCGTACGGGAATTTTTGGTACGATATGAAATTTTGGGATACCGTACGATAACATACGGTTTTTTTTTAAACACTTACAAACTATGGAGCTTCAAGCTTGAATGTGAGCGAAGGTTGGTGGGGGGAGGGCACGCTAAGGGAGTTTCTCAAGAGCTCAAGCCTATAGCCAAGGCAAGACAAAAAAAAGGATAAAAAAACAGACAAAAACGATTGAAAAACAGTTAAGAAAAATGGTCATGTTAGCCGGAGGGGAAGTGCATCTTTCTCCACCCCTATTGATTTTTTTTGATCCTCGCCCTGTACATGAGGTGAGGGTGTATCTAGCCCTTCATGGTTGTATTTAGCCCATCGTGACTGTTCTTTCATTAACTAATAAAATGATGTATTTCTCGGGAGGGGGAGGGGGGGAGGGGGGGGGGTCATATCGTGCCGCACAAACCGTATAGAATGAATTGGTTCGTACCTTTACAAGAAACAACCATGCCCACGCCCTACTAAGCTTTAACCCTAACTTGGGTTAGCACATGCCCCTTACCTTGGATTAACCTAACCCTAGGTCGATCGGGACATAACCCTCTCCCAAATCTGAAGCCAAAAATCAGTAAGGAAGGAAAGGCTGTGAGTGTGTCGATAGGTGAGCTGTTGATCTCCTGAAGTAGAACGTAGTGGCCCAGCAGTCCGAGTACCGGAAGAAGTGGATTCCTCGGTGCTCCTAACATGTGGTTTGATCCCTCCAATTACTCTTCCCGTGTTATGGGCATCACATCTATGAGTGCCACATGTACATGCTTTCCTGTGGCAACCAGTATCTTGGTGAGATAAGAGGCAGAATATGACCTGTGAATATGACGTGTTTGGGGCCATTTTGGTAGCCTAAATGGTGCCTGGACATACACCCATGGATGGGACACCTTTGGGGCATTGTTTGAATATAAATTATGACTTTTTGGGCATTGTTTTATGGGCTGAAAAGGGAATACTAACTTGAACACAACTTTTGCACATGTAGCCTATAAAAGGAGGCATTAGGCACACGTCAGCATGCATCCATATGCCAAGGTCTGCAAGACCAAAAGCAAGGCAGCAAGGGCAGGTTGTGAGCTACTTCTCTTGTGCGTTAGCAAGTGAAGGACAATAGGAGTTTTTGGTATGCATCATAGGATAGTATGCATGAATTGGATCTAAGTGTAGATCTACAAAACCCATGTGACACCAAGTATGCACCTATTTTCTTGTACTGGTCTCTGGGAGCCTGCTTAGGGCCATACAAAGCCTTCCATAGCATGCACACTTAGTTTTCTTCACCCTTCTGAACAAAGCCACAAGGCTGAGGTAAATATATTGAAAATCAAAAGTTTTCATCAAAGAGATCTCCCTCAAAGAGATCACCCAATCCTCCACCTTCTCTCGGAAGGAAGAGGAGCCATTCCAAATTAGCCCACTGTCATCGTCGAAAAAGTCAACATGGTCGAAAAAGGTCCAAGACCTCATCTTCTTCATCAAGCCTTTCATCTTCCTCATCATCATCATCATCATCTTCTTCTTCTTCTTTCCCTTCTTAGTCACCCTCTCGAAGGCATGGAAAAAGGGAAGAAAGGTAAGCCCAAAGCTAAGGAGTTGAAAGGAGGAGGAAGGACCGTGCGGTTTACACCATATGATGGAGCTTATGGTTACACAGATAAAGCCCTCACTTTTATCTGCCGTTTGATATTGCTTTTGGTTTCTTAAACTATTCAATTGAGACATGTAAAAAGACGAGAGCTCTCTAGCTCTAAGAACTTGTACTCAAGACTACTCCAAGGAGTTTTATCTAATATAACTTGGGGGGGGGGGGGGGGGGGTCGGCCCAAGGCTATTTCGACCCCTAGTGTGGGGTCTTCTCTCCCTATTCTCCCTTTTGTTTATTTTCTGATTTTCTCAAGTTTTATGCTTGAAAATTTTGTTTTCTTGAAGATAAGCTAAGTACCTGTGCGGCAACCCTTACGAAGTCGTGTTTCAGGTTTAGTGGTGGTTTCTCCCTGCCATACACTGAAAATTTAGAGGAGCCAGTGATTTTCAGCAATTACCTCGTGATGTACCTTTGGATGAACCCAACATGCCTCAAGATTTTGAGGATATTGAAAGGGAAGAAACAAAGCAATTCAAGAGGCTAGAATAGTCTTGAGATGGCTTCTCTAGACACTCCAAGACAACCATATGCAAGCTCCTTTGCAAAGGAGAAGGAGAGCTGCAACAAGGGCTAGGTAGAGTGCAAACTTTTCTTTTATGTGTAGTGTCATGGATGTGGAAGAGCCATGTACTTAGCCCAAGGCATTTTACATTGGGAAAATGCAATGAAAGAGGAATATGCTCTATCTTTTTTTTTTCTGGGAAAAAGATCCTTCTATTAGTTAATAAAAAACAGCCACAAAGGGCCAGATACAACCATGAAGGGCTAGATACCAACTCACCTCATGTACGGGGCAGGAATCACATGCTCATAAGGGGAAGAGACACTTCTCCTCCGGCTGGACGCACTGTGAGGAGAAGGCTATCTCATGGGGGGGGGTGGGGGATGGGAATAGCCACACAGGTGGTCAGTAGTGCCAAGTGGGGTCACCACCTTTATCTGTGAGAAAAGGGCTAGGCCTCCAGAGCCTTAAGAAAGCTTCTCGCCACTTTCGCATGCGGTCAGAACCTCCCTGAAGCTTACCCCATTGACCACGGAGGGTATGAATGATGTCAAGCCAAGTGCTCCTGATGGACTCAGCAGGCGGAGTATGGGTATCCTTGATGGCCTCGCTACATCTAGCACTGTGCCAGGCTGCAATGTTGTTGCAAATCTCCCATCTTTGGCATGAGCCTGGTCGCCAGTGATCTGTAGGTGGGGCTGTTACTGGTACCGCGGAAATACTATGGTGAGAGACCACAAGGGGTAACCCTCCCCCATCCTCCTCATAAGCCCTGACCACCACAGCCTCTGTGGCCCAAGCGACAATGCTCTATGTGATGATCCGGGGTTAGGCCCTGTCCATAGTGAAGATGCGGAGAATCCGCTTCCAGATCTGCTGAGCCTTTGGGTAACCCCAAAGACAATGTTGGTGAGACTCCTAGGGATGGCTGCACCACGAGCACGCTGTTGGCCTACCTCCGACTGCTAGCCAAGTGCCTACCGCCAAGCTCCTGTGTGCCATCAACCAAAGAAAGAGGGTGATCTTTCTACGCTGAAAAATGTCCCATAGCCTCTTCCAAAAATTTGAAAGGAAACGCTCTGAGAGGCCCTGTGTGACTCCCAATGTGCTGCTGCTGCCGAAGTGCCATCAATCTCTGGCACCTAGATCCTCTGGCCTAGCTGCGCAATATATGCAAAGAAGGGGGCATCCAGAGTCTTCTCTTGATCAGCGGGGTCATGCCAAGTCCACTCTCCCTTGTCCCACTATAGGTGTGTGAGAGGTCGGAACTCCCATATCCAGTCGCCAGAATCTCTCCTTGGCCACCTTGGCCGGTAGTGGGTCTATGTGCCAATCACCCTCACTCTTCGCAAGCTGCAGCCCCCCGAAGTCCTCTAAGGGAATCTCGGATCTCTCGAGTCTGCCATGGATCCAATAGAAAAAGTGAGCAGGCCACTACCCTCATCTGCTCCGTGGCCGCCACGAGAATATCATGTGCGGTAAACATGTTAGAAATAATGTCCTGACATTATTATGGGCAGTGGCCAATGTATTAGGACCGGCCGGGCACTTTTTACTCACTTTAAGTGAGGTTTTTTCCCCGCGCCCAATAAGGCGCCCAACTTACCGTTATGTGAAACGGGCACCAGTTAGGGTTATTATATGCCCTAAGTTTTGTAACAAACTTATCTTAATATTTTGAGCTCCATCGTTTTGCTCTTGGCCTCCACACGTTTTTCTTCTGTTTCTTCGCGTGCTCCACACTGTCTCTCACTCACAATTGGTATCAGAGCAGGTTGTTGTTCCTGCTCCCGCCTTCCCTACTGCTGGTGAAGCACTTTCGTCGCGAAGAAACATACTCTACTGTGCTGGTCGCCTGCTTCTGGTGCTGAAAAACAGGTCGCCCTCCTTCTACAGACCTGGGCGACTACTTCCTGTGTGTCTCGGGCACTGTTCTGGTGCAAAAAGCAGTGCTGGTCGTTTTTCTACAGGCCGTACAGCATCTGTGCAGCACGTGTGGCTGCTGGTTGCTGTTTTTCTGTTCGTACAGGTCTGTACGACCAGTTTTGCTGCTGTTTTCTGATCGTACAGCAGCCGTACAGCTGCCGTACAACTCTATTTGCTGTTTTCTGTCCGTACAGTTCTGTACAGCACCTGCTGGTTGCTGTTTGCTGTCCGTACAGCCTTCCGTACAGGATTGTACTGTCTTCTGCATCAGTTCGTACCCAGCAATCTGCAGCAGCAACTCGGGTGAGTCTACCTGCTGTATTGTGGAGCTTAACTGTGAATTTTGTCAGCAAATCAAGTCCGAAATTTGGGGCTTGTGCTGTTTTTATGTTGCTGCACAATCTGTGACAGCTCCCACAGGTTTTTTTGTGGGAATCAGAGAAATTTGAGCCACCAGAAATTTGGGGCTTTTGTTGCTGTGCTGTCTATCTGTGTGAAACAGACAGTCTCGAGCAATATTTGTGGACTCTTGTGCAGTCAGTCTCTTTTGCAGGTTACAGTTTGCTCTCATGGCACAGAACACTGCTGATGTGTTTGGGTTTTTAGCCCAGGAAGATAAGTTGGATGGAACCAACTATTCCCTGTGGAGCTTTATGCTGAGGAATCTGCTAGTTGCAAAGAATTTGTGGAATTATGTAAGTGGAGCTGAGGCAAGGCCTATGCATGTGGCCCCAGCTACCCCTCCACAACATGGCAGGCAGCAGGTTGTACTACCAGCTCCTCAGGCACCTACACAGGAACAAACTAGGTGGGATTCCAGGGATGCTCAGGCACTCTCTTTGATTGCACTTTCAGTTAAGAGGTCCATTATTCCGCATATCCGTTCATGCAAGACATCTCAGGCTGCATGGGATACTTTGGAGCACATGTATCAGGCTCGCAATGAGGCTAGAGTTGCCTTTTTGAAGCGGGAACTATCACACTTGTGCATGGATGAGGGTGATTCTATGCAGGATCATCTTACGAAGATTCAGGATTTGAGAGAACAGCTCTTGAATATTGATGAAATCATTTCTGATGCTGAGATGGTCACCACTACACTTAACTCTTTACCGAGCTCTTATTTGGGTTTTCATACATCTCTTCACTTGTCCATGAGGGGTAATCCTGTCCCTCTATCCTTTCAGGAATTGGTTGGACTTTTGTTGCAGGAAGAGCAGACTCGGAAAAATGTCATGCATAGGGGTGGTGAGCAAGCATTCTTTGCCAAGAACAAGGGCAAAGGAAAATCTGGTGCATATAAGCCTAAGTCAGAATCAGGACAGCCATCTAGTAAAGAGAAGGATGATGCACAGAAACCTAAAAAGAAGGGTAAGTGCCATTACTGCAAGAAGACAGGTCACTATATTCATGAATGTTATAAGAGGATAGCCAAGGAAAAGAAGAAAGAGTCTGGTAATTCAGTTGAAGACTCTTCAGATGTGGATAACAAGAAAGATGATGCCACAGCCAACCTTGTAGAAGAGGATTGGTGCTTCTTTACTTGCAGCTATGATCCCTCAAATGAGGTTCATTCACTCAGTGTGAGTGAAAGTGGTGATGTATGGTTCTTTGACAGTGGTGCCTCAAGGCACATCACGTCCAGAAAGGATTTGTTTGGCAAGATGGTACCTTCTTCTTGTGGCAGAAAGGTTACGTGTGCAAATAATGCTTCTTATCCAGTTCAGGGCACAGGGGATGTTATGCTTACAGACATTAATGGCTCAGAGTTTCTCCTTCAGGATGTATTGTATGTGCCTGGGATAAAGAAGAATCTTCTCTCAGTGTCTTCTTTTGCAAAGAGAGGGCTGGTTGTTTCCTTTGAGGATACTAAATGTATGGTCCGTGACAGGGAAAGTGACTTTGCTTTGGTTGCTACAGGGACCTTATGTCGCGGTTTGTACCGTCTTGATCCTTATGAGAGGCACAGTGCATGTGTTGCTTCTACCTCTACATCTGCTATGCAGGATGCAGAGTTGTGGCATGCCAGGTTTGGGCATGTAAATTATGGCAGTCTCATGGCACTTCAGAAGCTAAAAATGGTAGATGCCCTACCTAATTTAGAGACTCCTCCCAGACATGTGTGTGAGGGATGTATTTTGGGAAAGATGCATCGTCAGGCTTTCAAAAAGGATAGAGTTGTTAGAGCTGTCCGCAAATTGCAGCTCATTCACAGTGATGTATGTCCAATGAGGACACAATCCTTGGGAGGTCATTGGTATTTTGTTACTTTTATTGATGACTTTTCCAGATATGCCTGGGTGTATGCTTTGAAGAACAAATCTGATGTCTTTATGCATTTCCGACATTATGTCAACATGGTTGAAAATGCAACAGGACAAAAAGTGCAGACTCTCAGAACTGACAGAGGGGGGGAATACTTATCTAAAGTATTTGATGCTTTTTGTTTAGAGAAGGGCATAGTACACCAATGTACTACACCATATACACCTCAGCAGAATGGTGTAGCCGAACGAAAGAATAGGTCACTCATGGAGATGGCCAGGTGTATGCTGAAAGCAAAGGGATTGCCACATAAGTTTTGGGTGGAAGCTCTTATGTGTACCACTCATGTGTTGAACAGGTGCCCTACAAAGGCACTCAGATCTGTTACACCCTATGAAGCTTGGTTTGATCGGAAACCTAGTGTTGATTATTTTCGTGTGTTTGGTTGCTTGGCTTATGCACATGTACCACAGGAGCTTCGTGGGAAGCTTGATGATAAAGCCATAAAGTGCATATTTGTTGGCTACAGCAGTCAAAGTAAAGGGTACCGTCTCTATAATCCTGTTACACGGAGGATTTTTGTGAGCAGAGATGTTGTTTTTGCAGAGAATTCAGCACAACCCATTGCTGAATTTAAATTTCAGCAACCTCAGGAGTCTTTTGATGTATTTGAAGGGTTGTTACCCATTGACATAGGAACCATAGCTGATATACCGGCTGAATTTCAGAATTTGCAGCCACCACCTCGTGTGTTTGATGCTTTAAATCAGCCCCAGGCTGAGCCTGACATACAGCAAGCAGAAGAGGATATTGTTGTACAAGAGAGGACAGCTTTGCAAGAAGCTAGAACCATTCCTCGTTGGGCTATACAGACTCTTCAAGAGAGTAGACTTGCTGCTCCATTACCAGGTAGGACACGTAGGAGTACACGTGAGGCTGAAAGCTCTCACTTTTCAGAGTCAGCTTGGGTGAGTTCTATTATGGATGAAGAGGAACCTGAGAGTTTTGAAGATGCAAGTGAAAATCAGCATTGGATGCAGGCCATGCAAGCTGAATTGGATTCTATTGATAAGAATCATACATGGGATTTGGTGGATTTGCCTCCTGGCAAGAAGGCAATTGGTACAAAGTGGGTTTATAAGGTTAAACGCAAACCTGATGGTACCATTGACAGGTACAAAGCAAGGCTGGTTGCTAAGGGCTATGCTCAGAAAAAGGGCATAGATTATGAAGAAACTTTTGCCCCCACTTCTCGGATGACCACCATCCGTGTTGTTGTTGCTATGGCTGCACATTATAGCTGGTTTGTACATCAGTTGGACATAAAAACAGCCTTTTTGAATGGTGATCTTGAGGAAGAGATTTATGTGATACAACCACTTGGTTTTGCTATGTCTGGTCAAGAGCACAAGGTGTGCAAGTTGAGGAAAGCTTTGTATGGCTTAAAACAAGCACCGTGTGCCTGGTATGCAAAGATTGATGCATTTTTGACTAGCCAGGGGTTCACCAACAATCCAACTGAAAGCACCCTCTACATCAAGAGAGATGGGGGGGATATTTTGATAATCATTCTTTATGTAGATGATATGTTGCTCACAGGTACTGATGCGGATAAAATTTCAGATTTTAAGTCCGAACTCAAATCTGCATTTGACATGTCAGATATGGGTATGTTGCACTATTACTTGGGCATACAGTTCATACAAAGTGAGAAGGGTATCTTTATGTTACAGTCGAAGTATGTATAGAGACTGTTGGAAAGATTCAAATTTCAAGATTGTAAGCCTATTTCCACTCCTATGGAACCAGGGCTGAAACTTACAGTACATGATGGCAGTGAATCTTTTGATGCTATTCTCTATTGTCAGGCTGTTGGGTGCATGATTTACTTGTGCAACACTAGACCGGATATTCAGTATGCAGTATCCCAGGTGAGCAGATATATGCACAGCCCACGAAAGCTTCATTGGCAAGCTGTAAAGCGTGTGTTTCGTTACTTGCAAGGCACCAAGTCTTATGGCTTGATGTTTCCCAGGGGGGTGACTTGCATTTACATGCATACAGTGATTCAGATTGGGCTGGTGACTTCGACACAAGGCAATCTACCAGTGGTAATTGTTTCTTTTTGGGACACTCATGCATTTCATGGTTGAGCAAGAAACAATCTACAGTAGCTACCTCGTCTTGTGAGGCTGAGTACAGGGCAGCTTTCACAACGACAGTGGAATGTGTTTGGCTACGCAGACTCTTGGCAGATCTTCATCCTTTATTGGAGGAGCCTACTCCGATTCTCACTGACAGTCAGAGTGCTATTGCAGTAGCACGGAATCCTGTGTTTCATGCACGAACGAAACACATAGAGATACATTATCATTATGTCAGAGAGAAACTTCATGCAGGGGAGATCAGCATGATCTATTGTCCAACACATGACAATGTCGCAGACATTTTCACCAAAGCTTTACCTCGAGAAAAGTTTGAAGCTTTCCGCAAAGCTTTAGGCTTACTTCCTTTTGGTGATTGACATCATGCCTTGTACCCACATTGGCACTGCAGGGGGGTGTTAGAAATAATGTCCTGACATTATTATGGGCAGTGGCCAATGTATTAGGACCGGCCGGGCACTTTTTACTCACTTTAAGTGAGGTTTTTTCTCCGCGCCCAATAAGGCGCCCAACTTACCGTTATGTGAAACGGGCACCAGTTAGGGTTATTATATGCCCTAAGTTTTGTAACAAACTTATCTTAATATTTTGAGCTCCATCGTTTTGCTCTTGGCCTCCACACGTTTTTCTTCTGTTTCTTCGCGTGCTCCACACTGTCTCTCACTCACAAAACACACCTAGCCATGCTGGGGGGATCGGGTCTAGGATAGGAGTTAGCCACTCCTGAGGGATAGTTGAGTCGATGTCGATGCTGAGCCTGTCTCTAGCCCGGACCCCTCTCAGGCCTCTCTGTTGCACCTTCGGGGGTAATTGCCTATGCGATCCAATCTCCAAGAGACCTGGCTGGTCCTATGCTCAAGGCGCCCCATGATACATGCGGTCGGGCCCCCAACATGTGGCCACTGGGGAAACGGATCAGGGGTTCCAGACCAAAGGCTGCTGAAACTGTTGAAGAACAGCTCTCACCCATTCCCACAAAAGATACACAAACACGGGATCAAGGCAGCAAAATATATGCTTAGGGCTTAGCCCCTCACCATGAAACCTACAAATTATGCTCTCTTACCAAGAAAAACAGCCCATTCAAAAGAACCATGGCACACAAAAGATGTCATCTTCCTCACCATTCTGGCTCTCATCTTCTTCTTCCATAGCTAATTTTGCAAGAAAGAACAAGAAACAATAAAGACGAGAGAGAGTTGTGCCAAAGTGAGAGAGAAAGAAAAGTGGAAGAAGCATGCACATAAGGAGTCATGCATAACTTCCTCAACCAACTTTTTTTGACATTATAAAAATTTGAGTACATCTTTTGGCCTAAGCTTCATGAGACCTTTCATTTTTTGGTAACATATAGAGCTAAAAAAGTATCCCACAACCTTCCAAAAGTTGAACACACACACACACACACACACACACACACACACACACACACACAGTATTTGATTATGGCTTTGAAATGTTATGTGGACCCTTTAGTTTTGCCTTGTCAATTTACAATGGATATCTATCGTAAAGCGCATCAAATAAATGATTTTAATAGCCAAAATGCGAAAAATGTGTCGACGTAAACCAATAAAATGTGCAAAAAAATTCACAAAATAGGGGTTATTAGCCGGTCCTTTGAGGCTGGCGGAGCTATTTGTCTAAGGGCCGGCTTGAGATGATCCCAAGCTCGAAGTAAGCTGGCTGCAAATCTGTCCTCAAAAGCTGGACTAAAACCGCACGCCCGCATCTCTGTGAAAATCCACTTGTACACTGCGGGCCCTTGCCCAAAAGGCTCGTGGTGTGGGCTGAAATTGAGGCCAGTAGGAAATCCTCTCTAGGCTCACCACTAGGAAGGAGTCCTCCAACAATTAGCTTGCCTAGCAGGGCCCGGCTCTGAATAACAAGGTCAATGAGGCATAGCCCCTCTCTACGGCCCATAAGAAATTCCCGATCAATCGCTGTACTTGGCCAATGCATGCTCAAGAGAAGGTCCAACACGAAGTGATGTACCACATGGTGGCAAGAAGTACCTGGTTCACCACCACCACTCTACTTGCTAGGGAGAGCCTCGCAGAACTCAACTATGAAAGCTTCTTCCGAATACTCAGAAGAAGTGGGGCGAGTTGCTGCTTGGGAGAGAGATCAATGCCCACTTGGCAACCAGGATAACGAACTCGAGTGCCCCTTGGCATCCAGTGGAAAGCCTCAACCGGGCGCCGAGTCGGGGCGGGTGCTGATCTTACCCAAAAACCACATGACTTGTGCCAGTTGATCTATGCTCTCGACGTGGCGATCGTCTCCGTGAATCTGAGGGAATTATGGCTAAAGTCTCCTGCGGATGGTCTTGGCCAAGATCTTATAGGCCATCGCAAGAAGAGTGATGGGTTTCCACTGCCGGATCTCCGATCTTTCAGCACCCTCTTTAGGAATCAAGTGTATTAAACCCTCTGAGAGCCTCTCTGGCATGGCACCCGTGATCATAATCTCGTTGAAGGCAACTCAAAGGCCGCCTTCCATGAGGTCCCAGTGACGTAGAAAGAAAGAGACTGGAAGCCCGTCTGCCCTTGGGCATTTGTGCTTGGGTAGTGCCGTCACTGCCTCCACCAACTCCTTCGCTGTGAATGCAGTCAGTAAGAAGGACCGAAGAGGGGGGGGGATCACCTCTCTCGTGTGTGGCCAGATCCTCTCGCGCACGCGTCCATTACCTGTGGGGATAATGGGGCACCTATGCGAAGAGATCGGAAGAAGTCGGTGGCGATGGCTTTGACATGGGGGGGATCAGAAACAATAGCTCCATCCTGGCCATGCAGCGTGTGAATACCATCTCTTCTCTTGTGGGGGCCGGCTATCTCGAAGAAATCTCTTGGACTCTGTCCCCAACGTGGGTCTAGAGTGAAGCTTTGGCATGGTATCTGTACTCCACCCTCCTCTCCTCAGTGGATCTAATCTCCGTGTGGGTGGCATCTAGTTGACTCTCAATCCATGGGCTATCTGGGGAACGCTCCTGAGGCTAGGCCCCTCCTCAGACTCCGCTCTTGCTCCCGAAATCCCTCCAATCTGCTCTGGGTTGTCTCGTGCAAGAAACCGTTGATCTCCCGTAGGCCAACATCTAGTGTGCATGTAGCAGAGCTTGAGGTAAAGTCTAGTCTTTCCCAAATCTTCTCTATCCTGCATGCAGATCTCGGAGTCCTGAATGAGGCTGTCTGGAATCCTAGAGCTTGCATGCCTGTCGTGCCTCCAAGGGTCCCCTAGGGACAAAATAATTGGGGCGTGATTTGAAAAAGAAGTGCCTGCCAAGACAGCAATCATGTCCCCACGGTACAAGCCCACTCATCAACGTAAAACTTGTCAAGTCTAGAGAGGTTGGGACTGGTGCTCCTCCTATCCGATCTCGAGAAGCTGAGGCTTCCAAGGCTTCCCCTAAACTCTGGAAGATGCCAAGCGTCCCGTCTCCTAAGTGCCAGTATCAACTCCTCTCAGGCTGAGTACTCTGCTCTTGAGACTGTGGCCGTAGCTTCTCCAAGTCTGTCCTCTGCTGCCTCTATCATGTTGAACTTTTGAAGGCACCACCCATGCACCAAAAGTCAGCGTGGGGAAAGGCCCGCCGATCTGTGCTCCAAAAGAGGACTCTACCTGCAGTGGCGTTCGGGGCATAAACATTGAGGAAGCCAACGCTATCCTCTCCAATCAAAATGGTCACCCACTGTGCTCGCCCCGGGACTATGACTCCTGGGCCTGTCACATTCGCTCCTAGGACTATGACAGAGATGCAAACTCCTCCGTACATCCCTGAAGGGCCGAACGATGGAGACCAGAAAGTATGACTCCTTTCCACTAAAATCTCTCCGCATCGGCAGGTACGCCCCTCTGAGAGCTGATGTTTCTAAAGGGAGGAGCAGGACTCCATGTTCACATATAGTGTGTAGTGTTTTCTTGTCCTACGTGCTCTCTTGTAGATTGTTGCTACCATGTGTTGGTGGAACAATAGAGAGCAAATGATAGGGAACATGGGCACTTGAGAGGGTAGTATGAATTGCAAGCCTAAACCCACATTGTTTGTAATATTGTATTCATATGCATTGGTATGGAAATCTGGTCAGAAATGCCCATGACACTATGTACTTGATTCTCCCAAGATCAATATACTTTGGAGGGGCCGGCCGCTCCGGCTCATTGTGCATCTCTTGTCAATTTAGCAGAATTACCTCTTGTATTGAGTATGTTATCCATTAAATCTTGGTGTAGTTAAGTGTATTGATTAGCATTGTGTTCAAGTAAGTTACATTGGTATCAGAGCATACGGTTCTCTTTCACTTCTATCATGAAAAACGGTCTCTGCGAACATTAGCTATCTACTACTGCAGGTTCATCTGGCACTTTGCATGGATTGCTTCTCCTTTACATGACTTGACAAAGAAGAAGGCTACATTCAAATGGACTGATGTAGAAAGGGATGTATTCCTCAAATTGAAAGATGCAACTACTCATGGTCCAGTGTTGATCATTTCGGATTGGCAAAAGCCATTCAGTGTGGAATGTGATGCATCTTGAAATTGCATATGAGCTGTCCTAAATCAAGAGAGACATGCTGTGGCTTATGAGAGCCGTAGATTGCATGGTGTAGAGCTCTCTCTTGGCATTTATGAGAAAGAGCTCTTTGCTATAATTTATGCACTACCTTCTTAGGGTTGATTTCACTGTAAAGACAGATCACCAAAGTTTGAGGTATTTTCTTACCCAAACTAAATTGTCGTAGAAGCATATGAGGATGGCCAATTTCCTCTCTATGTTTCATTTTCAGATCTTGCACGCCCTAGGAAAGAAAATGTAGTGGCAGATGCACTGTCACGAAAGCCGTATGGAGGAGCTATCTCGGTTGTCCCTCATGGAGACTTGTCTGTCATGCGTGATTTGTATCATACGGATGCTGATTTTGCCACTATTTGGGCTGATTTGATGGCTGGTCATGCACATGCCTCATATGTGATCAAAGAGGGTGATCTCGTGAAACATAAGCCTATGTGTGGTATCTGGCATGAGGTAAAAGGTTTTGGACGAGTGCCATGCTCCTCCATATTCTGGTCATAGAGGCATAATGTTTACTACGCACATGATTGAGCGGTATTTGTTTTGGCCAGGTATGCGGAAGGACATAGATGTATATGCATGTATCACCTGTCAAAAGGTGAAATTCGATACGCAAAAGGCACCAGGCTTGCTTCAGCCTTTGTCTATTCCCACGTAGCCATGGGAAAGTATTACAATGGATTTCATTATGGACTTGCCACGAACCCAACAACGTAATGAAGTCATTTGGGCAATTGTGGATAGGTTTAGCAAGCAAGCTCACTTCTTGCGGGTCAAGAAGATCATGAAAGCTGAGCATATGGTTAAAATATATCTTGCACAAGTGTTCAAGCATCATGGAATGCCGAAGTCCATTGTGGGGGATAGAGATCCCAGGGCTACAAGTCTCGTTTGGTGGGTCCTTTTTGATAACATTGGCACCAAATTGGACTTCTCATCAGCTTATCACCCTCAAACGGATGGGCAAATTTAGGTTGCAAATTTAGCCGTGTTGGATCTCTTGAAATATTATGTGGCGGATCAGAAGTCTTCTTGGGAGAAGTACTTACCGCTTGTGGAATTTACATGCATCTATGGGAAAGGCCTTGTTTGAGATTGTTTATGGTAAGGTGGTTTTGCCACCCATCCTTCGCACAAATGAAGAGATATTTGCGGCTGATTAGTATGTAAGAGACTTGGATATTTCTTTCGCTCTGGTGTGGACAACCATTGCAAGGTCACAAGACAAGCATAACTACCGACAAGCATAGAAGGCAATTTGATGTCAAAGAGAATGATTGGGTATTGCTGAAATTTGAGAAAGCAAGACTTGAAAAGAGGCATGGCAAAGAGGGTGCATATCCTAAGCTTGCAATGAGGTACTATGGGCCTTTCCAAGTGATTGAGAAGATCAATGAAGTGGCTTTCAGGTTGGCATTGGGGTTGATGGAGCGGTTGCCATGGAGTCCTTGTGAGGGATAAGACTAGAAAATTCCGCGGCTTGCCGAGAAAAACACCCTGAAGAACTTGAAGAAACTTCCTGTGTGAAGAGGGAGAGGAAATCTAGCAGGGAGAGGGGAGTATTGACCAGGCTAGGGCGCAGGAGAAGAGATTATATTGTTGCTTTGTGGATTTCCGCAAAGCATTTGACACGGTGCCACGAGAGAGACTCTTCCAGCGCCGCCTACAGTCATTGGGGATCCCATCAGAGATGATTTGGGGCATCTATGCTTTATATGAGCAGGTCCTTGGGCGCATACGATGCCCCGGGGCTATCCGATGTTATTGCTAGTGCCATAGGTGTGAAGCAAGGATGCCCACTCTCTCCTACACTATTTGGGCTATACATCGATGAGGTGGCTGACTTCATTGGTCACAGTGGTGGGGACGGGGTAGACATCTCAGGTACCACAGTCCACATTATGCTATATGCAGATGATATTATTCTTGTCTCCGAGTGGCGGATGGGACTACAGCACCATCTCCATGCACTTAATGACTTTTGCACACAGAGGGGACTTACAGTGAACCTTGGGAAAACCAAGGCCATGATTTTCCACACCTCAGGGTCGGTTCGACGACAGGCCATCTTCACACTAGCAAGAGGACAGGTAGAGGTGGTAGACTCATATGTGTACCTGGGGATTACATTTACGACTCCGCCAGGAAGATTTACTATGGCACAGGCAACCAGGGATAGACTCACACGAGGGTATGCAGCTCTGTCCATGCTAGAGAGACAGTGTCACCAGGCACACTTCCAGGAGCCCTCACGAAGGGGTGGTTGTTTGACACACTAGTCACCCTTGCTTTGATGTATGCTGCAGCAGTATGGGCACCTAGGCTCGCCACCTCCACATGGTCTCAGATAGAGAAGCCTCAGATTCTCATGCTCTCACGGATGATCCGCAGCAAACCCTCCGTCCCACATGACATTGTCCGGACGGAGTTTGCTGCACCTCCTATGCTAGTGGAGGCCCTTTTCCAGGTGATCTGCTTCATACAGAGGATCAGAGATATGCCATCAGATCGACTCTCACATAGAGCTTTTGAGGCGTCCAGGCAGAGAGTGGAGATAGGAGATCATGGTATTCACAGATGATACAGTGGCTCACTTAGCATGGTCTTGACATAGATCACCTGCCACCTTTACAGTATGATATACATGCACCACACATCCAGCTCTCTCACAGTGAGAGGAACAGAGTCCTTCGGTAGGATTTATGGCAGCGATACACTCAAGAGACTTGGATTACACCTGGTCAGCGTCTACCGCTGAAGATGCTACACTACAGAGATCAGTTTATGCGTATCTCAGCGGATGGATTCATACAGAGACCTGGATACATGGATGTGTACATGCCTCACAGTGCCCGAGTGGCGATTGGCCAGCACTGAGTGTCATCACACCAGCTTGAGATTGAGGGAGGTAGGGCAGCACGGATCCCCAGAGCAGAGAGGAAATGCAGACTATGCCAGGAGGAGGTTGAGAAGGCATATATAAGCTTTTACGCGAGCGTGGCTTACAAAGTGCCATCACTATCAGCGAACTGCCCGTCATCTCCACCACCGGCTCACCAGCATCACGACACCTACTACTAGTTACTTGCTGTGCTTGAAGGGCTAACAAATCATGTGAGGTCAAGTCCCTTAGTAGGCCTTACATGAGAGGTGTTTGCCATTGATCTTTTGAATCACGTGTGCAGTTGGGATTCAGAGTCTCAAATGTGTGTCTTCGTCTATGTGTGTGTACCCATCGTGTACGTGTACCCCTGGTTGTGTACCAACTTGTGTTTGTGTGAACAACGCCTAAAAGGGTAAGTGTGTTAGTGTGTGACCTCACCCTTCAGTGTGGATAAGATAAGTGTGCCATGTGTTACTTATCTAGTATGTGTGTGATTCCCTTGAGTCAAAAGATAAGGCCTATAGCTTAGAAAAGCATGTACTTGGTGTAAGCTTCTAGGCAATCAATCAATCAAATCATTGAGTCATGCATTCTGTTGCTCTCTCTTTTGAGCTTTGTCATATCACTCTTTCGCTCGCAGCACATGCCAGAGGATATGCAGCCTTGAGCTGCAGACACATTTCCAGGAGGATGAAGGTTTGGCTTTTTGACACCCTCGTCACACCGTCCTTGATGTATGGAGCAGCCTTCTGGGGGCAGATTTATCTGATGAGGATTGGGAGCAAGTTGAAAAGCCCTAGGTCATGATGTTCTCCCATATGGTCCACAACAAACCATTAGTGCCACATCAGATTATCCAACAGAGTTTGCTGCTGCAGCCTCGATGGTAGTGGATTCACTCTTCTAGACAGTCACATACCTCCATTGCATTAGTCAGACGGATCCCCATAGGTACCCGACGTTTGCCCTAGAGTCCTCGAGACAATGAGCACTCGAGGGCCATTTTGGAGTATGGTATGCCTTAGTTTCCACTTGGTTCTCAATATATGGATTCCGCATGGACCACCTACCACCCCTTCAATAGTCCCCCTTTCTTTGGCTCTCTCATGAGGACAACCACTGGATTATCCGATTAAATCTTCTCAGCCTCTACACCCACTGCACATGGATCACACCTTCGGAGCTCCCAACCAAGATGCACTTCTATAGAGATTACTTCCTCACACTCTTTGAGGATGGATTGATCCAGGAGCCGGGCTACCTCAGTGTTCACATGTCCCATGCCATGCGGATTGCGATTGGCCAGATATGAGTTTCATCCCATTGCCTTAGAGTGGAGATAGATAGAGATGGATTTTATATGGAGACCCAGAGAGGAGAGGATCTGCCGATTATGCCACACAGAGGTTGAGACAAAGGAGTATTACATATACTGCTGCCTAGTATACTATGAGATCTATGGGAGGTTTCACTGTTTGTTTTTGTGAGGGATTTGGTCCACTCTCTGGGATCATTATCTTCCCGGACCAATGTTGCCTGGGCCTCTTGCTGCTTAAGCTCTGCAGACACAAGGACACTTTCTTGAGAGAGCTTCGGTCCCAGCCACACCGACTCCTCCTTGGCTAGCTAAACATCACCAGTTTCTTCCGGACCCAAGAGGTGGAGGATTGTTGAGATGTCAAGCTTAACACGAGCTGACAATTATCATATGCTTGGGTGACCGTTTCCGCCACTTACATCACTGGTGTGTTTGGTAGGATGTTGACATGATAGATCTTTGCCAGTGGTTCTACAGCTGGACTACACTAGCTACTAGTCCACCATTGATATATGGCTTACTTATCTTATCAGCTCACTCACTTAGCGTGTTCACATTATGGACCACATGTATATCGTACTTTAGTACGTATGATATATTTCCCTTATCTTTTGGTAGAACCCTTTGTTTTGAAGAAGAAGAGTAAACTTTTAGTCTCTTATCTTGTGTGTTCTCTTCTAGGGTTTGTGTGAGTGTGTGTGCTTGCAAGAGCTCAAGCTCTTTTCCTCCCTGCATCTTTTCATGGTATTAGAGCTTGGTCCATGCTAAGAAGCTGGGCGACAAGAAAGAGAAGCACAGAAAGTAGTATGAGAGTAAGAGCTTTACCTACTCTTTCCCCTTTGTGTTGGCTACTACGGCCTTGTCGTGAGGTCTTCGGAAGGCACCCGTAACCGAACTTCGATTGAGTTGTCTTTGCGGGAGTGGAGCTGCAGGGCAACTATATAGTCTTTTTTTCCAGTTTGTAGGCGTTCACGTCTACTGTGGGTAAGTTTCAATTCTCTGCAGAATTTCTGTTTTTGGAAGGAAGGGCATTTTGTTGTGCAGACACTGTGTATTGCAAAGAGATCTTACAGGTGCTATTGGGTGTATACATGCAAATTGAGGTCATTGGTTGTGACAGTTTGGATGCAGTATAGTACCGCTGCAGAGAATACAACTTTTTGTGTAGGTCAAACAAGACTGTTGTTTTTGGTGAGTTTGTGTTGTAGATGAGATATCAAATGATAGAATTAACCAAATTGTTGCAGAGAATCTTGACAAGAACAACTTTCATGCGTGGAGGTTTAGATGAATAAATTTCCAGATGGAAAAAGGCTATTGGGACTATATTGAAGGTGAACATGAGGAGGCACGAGGGATACCTGAGACTAATCCAACTGTTGCAGATGTAAAAGAATACAAGTATTGGAATCAAGGAGCAAAGAAAGTCATGTATTTCTTTCTATTAGCATATGGACACCATGAAGTTGTAAAAGAATACAAGTATCGGAATCAAGGAGTAAGGAAAGTCATGTATTTCTTTCTATTAGCATATGGGATACCTTAGTGAAGTTGTATGAAACTAACACCAAGGTACGAAAGATTCAGTTGAAGAAAGAGCTTCATACTGTGGAAAAGAAAAACATATCTGTGAATGATTATATCTTGAAGATCAAGGGCATTGTGGAATCCCTTGCATCTATTGGTGTTTCTGTTGATGTTGATGATAAGGTTGTCTACGTGGTCTCGGGCCACAATACAAGGCATTTAAGACGCCTATTCAGACTGGGCAAAACATTCCCAACTTTATAGATTTGGTGTTAATACTGATCATTGAAGAAAAGAGTTTGGGTGAAGACCAGTCTTCACAAAACAAAGGCAGTTCGGAGCAACAAACCTTCTACACAAGTGCATATAGAGGACGAGATAGAGATCGAGGCCGTGGCCAAGATGGTGGCCAAACAGGTAATCGAAATTATGGTCAATAACAACAGTTCCATGAATCACAACAACACACAGGTGGAAGAGGTCAGTTTAGAGGCAAGGGGAGTCAAAGAGGTCGTGGAAATTGACAAAGGCAGCAAAATGATATACGAGGTTGTTTTTATTGTGGCAAATTTGGGTCTATGCAGGCAGATTGCTATAAGAAGCAAAATGACATGAGAAGTGAAAAAGTGCAGCAAAACAATTATGCGTCCTCTGATCAAAGTAATGAGGACAATGAAAAGTTATTTGTTATGTGGCATGTCCTTAATGCTCTGTCGAAAAACGATGTATCCGTATGCAATAATGATGTATGGTATATTGATTCAGGTGCTTCAAACCACATGACCAGTAATGGCGAGTGGTTCAAGGATATAAAAAATCCTGAAAAGCTAGGTTTTGTTGTAACAGGAGATGATACTACTTATCCAGCTGCCCATGTTGGAAATGTGCCATTGTCTGTGTAAGAAGGTAAGATGAAGTATGAAGTATCTTGTAGGTGTACTTCACGTTTTAAATATTACAAAGAATCTGGTTTTTGTTGACTGGATGATTGAGTAGGGTTTGCAGGTGTGCTTTAATCTTGATGGTTGTTATATCGACGACTTTAAAGACGAGCAGGTTGGTTACAAAAGGCAATAGAGTGGGTAGAATGTTTATATTAGATGTAAATATGCCCGAAGTGTAAGCTGCAATGTTTGCACATGGTTCAAGAGTTGTTGCAGATATAGACATTTCGCATAGGAGATTTAGGCATGTGAATGTGCAAAGAATGAACTCCATGCAGACTAAAGAAATTGTGACAGGGTTGCCTAAATTTAATGTTTATGGTATGTAGAAAGTATGTGAACCATGCCAATTTAGAAAGCAGATAAAGCATGTATTTTCACACGATAGAAATGTGAGCAAGAATGTACTAGATGTTGTGCATTCAGATGTATGGGGTCCTGCAAAAACTACATCTATGGGTGGTTGCATGTATTATGTAAAATTCATTGATGATCACATGAGGAAAGTGTGGGTGTATTTCATGAAGGAGAACAGTGAAGTTTTCATTCAAATTTCAGAATTTCAGATTGATGGCTGAAAAGCATGTGAAGTGCCTAAGGTCAGATGGAGGGAGAGAGTACTTCTTCAATGAGTTCCCTGATTTTTTGTGGAAGAATGGTATTTAGAGATAGTTTACATGTAGATATACTCCGCAATAAAATTGAGTTGTTAAGCGGAAAACTAGGCACATTGCAGAGATAGCACGAGCATTGATGTGACAGAGAAGAATGGAGTAGCAGGCTCTGTCAAAATACCAGTCCTGAAAATGCAGTTGGTACAACACAGAAATGCAAAGGGAGGTTGGTGAGCCTCTTTGTATGTTCGACATTTCTACAAGGCATTCTTATGTTAATGTAAAGTCTAGTGGCTCGGAACAGAGCCTTGATGATGAGCTTGGGATTCCAACTATTAGAACACTTAGTGTAAGAAAGGCAAGAAGTTATAAAAATACCAGGTAGTGATCATGGACAACACAGGTCAGGGAGATTTAGAAAACCTGTTGATAGGTTGACATATGATGGTTATGTGGCTCATCATTATGCATATATGGCTAAAGTTGTGCAAGATGTTGAACCCAACATGTCTTGAAGAAGCTAATGGAAATGTAGATTGGGAGAAAGCCATGGATGAAGAAATGGCTGTATTGGATGCAAATGATACTTGGGACTTGGTGCGATTGCTTGAGGATAAGAAGGCTATTGGATGCAAGTGGGTGTACAAAATAAAGCACAACTCAGATGAAAGTATTAGAGCAAGATTGGTTGCCAAAGGTTATACTCAAACTTATGGCATTGATTATGAGGAGACGTTTAGCCTCATCGCCAAGATGGCAACCGTGAGAGTTGTTATTGCGGTGGCTGCATCAAAAGGATGGGTTTTACATCAAATGGATGTTAAGAATGCATTTTTGCATAATGATTTGCAAGAAGAAGTGTATATGGTTCAATCACTAGGTTATGAAGATCTGGGTTACCGTGATTTTGTATGCAAGTTGTGGAAACTTTACATGGCTTGAAATAGGCACCGAGAGCATGGCATGATGAGATAGCACAATATCTTATCACCATTGACTTTCATGCGTTGATTGTTGGGGGTGATAGTGGAGAGAAAGTTGAGAGTGTGAAATGTCTCCTCAAGTAGAAATTTGACATGAAGGATTTGGGTGAGCTGAGGTGCTTCCTTGGCATTGAGGTTATTAAGACGGCCAAGGGCGTATGGCTATCATAGAGGCAATATGCATTGGACATGTTGCCAAATATGGTATTGTTGGTTGTAAGCCAATTTCTATCTGTTAGATTCAAATGGCAAATTGAGTGCAGTTGCGGGTGAGATTTTGGAGAACCCCACTATGTACATGTAAACAGTGAGTAGCTTGATCTACATAATGATCACCAGGCCAGATTTGAACTATACAGTTGGATTGCTAAGTCACTATATGCAGGTTCCTCCGAAGCCACATTTGGATGGTGTGACACGCACATTGCACTATGTGAGGTCCACAGTAGACTATGATCTCTTTTATGAGACTGCTACAAAGTTGCAGATGTTTGGATACACTGATGCAGATTGGGTTGGTGGTATCGCAGATAGGAGATCTACTAGTGAATTTATGTTTTCCTTTGGGAGTGGTATTATGACATGGAGCAGCAAGAAGCAGTCAATAGTTGCCTTGTCGAGTACGGAGGTAGAGTATAGGGGTGCTGCAATGGCAGTATGTGAGGTAGCTTGGTTGCGTAAGCTACTTGGTGATTTGCGGCTGTAGGTTAACAGACAGGTTGTCATCTTTTGTGACAACCATAGGAGTATACCATTGGCGAGGAACCCGATTTTTCATGCGCAGAGGACCAAACACATAGAGGTTCACTATAATTTAATCAAAGAGAGGGTCTTAGTAGGAGACATTGATCTCATGTATGTTAGCACACAGGAGAAGGTAGCTGACATTTTCACGAAAGTCCTAGGAGCAGAGAAGCTTAGCAGATTCCGGACTATGCTTGGAGTCCTAGAGATGGAGTTGAGCTTGAGGGGGAGTGTTGAGATGTCAAGCTCAACACGAGCTGACACTTATGATATGCTTGGGTGATCGTTTCCGTCACTTACATCACTGGCGTGTTGGTAGGATGCTGACATGATAGATCTTCGTCAGTGATTTTACAGCTGGACTACACCAGCTACTAGTCCACCACTAAGTTATGGCATACTTATCTTGGCAGCTCTCGAGTTAGCGTGTTCATATTATGGACCGCATGTACATAGTACTCTAGTACTTATGTTGTATTTCTCTATCTTTTGGTAGAACCTTTTTGTTGCAAAGAAGAGCAATATTTCAGCCTCTCATCTTGTGTGTTCTCTTCTAAGGTTTGTTTGAGTGTGTGTGCTTGTAAGAGGTCAAGCTCTCTTTCTCCCTGCATCTTTTCAGGACACCCATACAGTAGATCTTGTGGACCCACCTCGGGTTGCTCCGGACCCAGCTTGCCTAAAAGGAGTTACCTTGGACCAAGCCTCTGCAGTCTAGCATGCCCGATGCCCTTGGCTCCCTTGGTCGTTGGCCACAATCCCCTCAACTCCAGATCTAGGACATGCTCCACCGCCATCGAGCTACCTTTCCATGTGACGTAGCTGAGGGAGATCTCTTGGCCATACTCACTTGCCCCATGCTTTGTATTTGGGGAGTGGTATACTATCTATTGGGGCCTGATGCTCCTCTCATGTTCCATGTTCCTCGTATTCCATGATGAGTTTCCATGGACAATTTTGTATCACCCTAGTGAGATAGCTACGTTTTATTTTCCATTCCATGATGAGATATGCCATGGACATTATTGTATAATTTGGTCTCATAGGCATTGGGTCTTTAGTAGACGCTTAATCTCTCTCTCTCTCTCTCTCTCTCTCTCTCTCTCTCTCTCTCTGTCTCTCTCTGGGCTACAGGCGGGGGCTTCCCCCAAGGAGGATGCCATGACACTTTGGCAGATGCTAGGAGTGGACGAGATCGCCCCTCCCTTTGCAGATACATGGAGGGCAGGAAAGGATATGACACGAGAGCGACCCCTCATCATTAGATTCCCTGATACCACTAGTAGACAGGCCTTCTTAGACAGGCGGGCTGCCCTCAAGGGCACACAGGTGTACATGGGAGATGATCTCACGCCAGCACAGGTGGCACACCGGCGTGAGGCGATGGTGATTGTTCATGAGGCCCGCAGAGCAGGCAAGTGAGCTATCTACAGAGATGGTAGAGTCATTATCACTGAGCGCCATCCCAAATAGAGACGTGGGGTCTATGAGACCAAACACCTGGGGTTGGCAGTATTGACTACAATGGCATGCCATGGTCGAATCCAGGAGGCTTGAGCAAGATTCTCACAGGCAGGGATGTCATTTTTTATACAGAGACTCATCAGAGCCTTGAGAGGGGCTTACCATACATAGCCGGGTATGAGTGGGAGTCAGCGTTTCGAGGCGAGACCCGCACATCAGGAGTACGTGGCTCTAGGGGATAGCTGTCCTTTTTAGATCCTATTTCCGATGGATTCCCAACATTGTACGGAAGGATGAGGATGCACAATATCTTTGGGTGCAGCTTCAGCTTAGCAGGACAGAGTCATCCACATTGCTGTGTGTTATTTTGCACCACGCCACTCCCCTTATGCCGCACAACATGGTCAGTCACCGTACTTACCATTATATGGGGATATCATGGAGTTCTCGTAGTTGGGGGAAGTCCTCTTGCTTGGGGATTTCAACGCTAGGACTAGAAGTGAGCAGGCCCACTACTAGATCTAGACGACCCTATCAGACTACAGGAGCTGGACATCACTGACATAGGGTTGCAGCGATCATCACAGGACCGTGAGGAGGTCACAGTGTATGGGAGATATTTGTTAGAGCTGGGAGCTGCACATGGTCTCGTTATAGGCTGCCATGGAATCTTCCAAAGGGGAAAAGAACCAGAAGACGCTGACCAACTGCCCACTGAATATCAATGCTTCAGGGAGAGCAACCAAGGAGGACAGGAAAAAACAGGCTTTGGAGACCAGAGAGAGGAAATAAAAGAAAACGTTGGGGGAAGAGAGAGGGGAGGAGGGTGGGGTGGGCTGCACAGGCCAGAAAGGGAGGTGGGGGAGCAATGGGCAGCAGGGCAGGAGGAGGCCGAGGGCCCGGTTCTTCTCTATGTTACTATTGGATCTACGTTGCACAAATAATCCATGCAAACTTATCCATTTAAAAGGGTTTCCTTTTCTAGATTTAGTAGGAGTTTGATTCCAACATCTCCATTGCTTTTGACATGTGGGTTCTGCTGCTATCTGAACAGTGCTCATTGGAGTTTAGTAATCATCTGCCACCCGGGATACTTGTCAGCAGGTTTGATATCTGTCTAGGTGCATATTCAAATAGGGTTCTTCTTGTGTTTTTGGTGTTTCTTTTCTTCATGTGTCTAATGAATGTTAAATAACTAACATCTTTTGATGACCATAGGGTGCCAAGATGCATGCGATTCGAAGGCCCCTGTTATTTTGCATTTTGATTCTCTGGAAGGCTGTCATGCAGGCTTAGAGCAACCCATTCGGAAGTGAGTCTTTTATCTTGTATTTTGCTGCTTTCAGAATAAACTTTTTGATTTTTTTTTAAAAAATAAAGGGAAAACATTTCAGCAGAGTGACAAACAATACAACCTTACTGCAGAGTGAAAAACTATACAACCTTACTGGACATTTTAATGACCAAGTGCAACACCCCCTTTAAAAATATATATATAAATAAATCAAATCTTTCCATCGTAAACAAAAATGAAAAGAAAAATTAACTCGTTTCAGTTGAACTCAGCTAGGAATGTTATTTAGATGGTTGGTTGGCCTAGCCCTAATCCGTGTTCTCCCAACCCCCCTCATTTTTAGTGACCTGGGAGTTATTTGTTACTGTTCTAGGGTCCCTTAGAAGCCATGTCTGGTCATTCCCAATTGATAAAGGCAACTAGTGGCTATGAGAAATCTTTTTGAACACCTTTATTACGTACTTTTTTGTGTGAAAATTAGATCGATCTGTCATTACATCTGAACAGAATGCTAAGAATATCCTAGAGTAGGCTGAGCACTATTGCAATGTGTTGGCCTAGTTCAAACCCTTGCCTACTCCTTTTGGATGACCTAGTACTATCACAATTGTTTGTCCTGGCCTAAATTCTTATCCTTCCAGCCTTACTCCTTTTGGATGACCTGGTACATCAGTTAGTTTTTACAGCTCTATACAGAGGGCCCCCTACAAGCTATGTATGATGTTTAAAATTGTGGTGGTAAATGATGCGTGTTTCAGGGGGTGTGCATTAGTCTTGTCTGTGTGCACATGTGTGGAGGTCTAAAGGACCAAGAGGTTTCTTGAGATTGGTGAGTGCTATTATGAGAAGATTAGGTCTTGGTTAGGAGTTTTCTTTTTTCTTGCCGTTAGAGCTAAGGGTTTCTTTAGCTAGTTAGTGGTTAGGGGTTTTCCCCTCCTATGCAAATTTTTAGAGAGTGCATCTTCATTAGAGAGAGAGAGAGAGAGTTATACTAGACGTCTTCAAAAGACCCAATGGGTCTATGAGACCAAAAGTGATACAATAGTGTCCTTGTAATCTTTTCATGGCACAAAAGAAAACAAAGACTAGAGCTATGAGCTGGGAAGGTTAAATCCAAGCCATATGATACAAAATGGGACCATCATCATCATACCGCCTATGGGGCTAATCCCCCGGTAGGACGACGGCGGCATCAAGGATATCAAGCATGGGGGTAGCCTGTAGCAGGCTGTGCAGATTCGTCGGGCGTGGGAAGGTGGATCTGTGCCTCCCCAGGATCTCCTCAAGTTGGGGCTGATGTCTATGGTGGTGGCGAGGCTAGGGAGTCCATACGTTGGGCTCATTGTAGTGCCGTGGCCCGATCTAGAGTCACATCAGAGTGGGGTCTGGCGGGAGGTCGGGCACTCGAGAATGTGTGCCTCGATGAGGCTGTGGGTATGTCATCCATGGCTGGTGTGGCATCCTCTTGTGGTCGGAAGAACTGAGTGATTATCGCTTGGGGCCGGGGGTGGATGTCTCCCACGGGGTCGTGACTCCCTAATTAGTGAGTCTCTATGTTAATGAAGCTCTAGTAGGAAGAGGCCTAGGCACTGTTGATCTAGGTAATCCATGATCTTAGATAAGGGTCCAAACCCCTCTCTAAAGAGATAGTGGAACCTCCCTTGAATCTCATAATATATAGTGCACTTGCATACTCTGACTTGACCTTCCGCGGGCATATAGTGCATATCCTCTCCCCATGAGGTATCTGCATGGCTCTGCCTGTCTTTATCCTCAGGCGGTGCGATGATACCCGCAACTAGCCCATTGCAATCCGCATGGCATGTGACATGTATATGTCAAGGTATCTGGCCCTCAGTATGAAACCATCCTCTGTAAGCCTCATGAAAGTATCCATGTAGTACTACCGTTTGTGTGAGAGTGGCTCATGTGTTGTGATCCAGGTATCCTGTATGTATAGCCCCAACAAATCATATCTGATAACTTGGTTCCTGTTATCCTGAGAGAGCCTGATGAACGGGGAGTCCAGGTCATACTGGAGTGGCGGGAGCTGATCCATCCTGAGTCCTTGTCTTGTGCACTAGGTGCATTCTCGGCTATACCATGACTCGTGGCCATCTGCTGCTAGCTACTGGGAGGACTGTAGGGCGAGCCTTGGGATTCTCGAGGGGGCCATGGCACCGATCCTGTGAATGTATGTGGCTGTCTGAAAGAGTGCCTATACTACCATGGGTGTTGCAGCAAACTCTGGCAAGATAATATCATGTGGGACCGATGGTTTGTTGCGTATCATACCGGAGAGGACCTCAGGCCTCTCTATCTTTGGCCATTTGGCTGCTGTAAGATCATGTGCCTAAAAGGGTGCTCCATACATCAATGCCGAAGTGACCAAGGTGTCAAATAGCCACATCTTGATCCTCGGCTCCTAGAAATGGGCCTGGAAGCATTCTCTCTACATGAGAGCGAGATAAGCATACCCTCACATTAGTCTAGCCTCTGCAGCATGGATCATCGAGAAGACTGATCCCATAAAAGTGACTCCCAAGTACACATGATTGTACAATCTCCACTGGGCTGCCCATGTAGGTGAAACGTTGTGCACAAAAGTCTTGTAATGTGTCAAGATTCCTGTGGAGAGCCTTTGGAGAATCTGTAGTATGCATAATGTCATCAGCATAAAGTAGTATGGAAACAAGGATGCTTGCTAGTGATATGCCTCCTCCCCCTCCTCTATCAACGAAGATCTCGTCCACGCAGAGGCCAAGGAGAATGGGAGATGGTACTAGAGATCTCCTCTGATAATCCTCTTGGGCATCTCACCTGCCTATGACTGACTTATATAATGCAATGATCCCCCAGATCATGTTTGATGGTGTCCCCAAATCTTGGTATCTTTGCAGTAGTCTAGCTCTCGGCACTGTATCAAAGGCTTTACGGAAATCCACAAAGCAATAGTAAACCAGTGAGTGTTGTTCTCGGCCTCCTCTATGATGGCTTGGATGGTGAAGATGTGATCCAAAGCGGAGAATGACTTGCGGAAGCCTGCTTGCCTTGATGCTCTGTGCTCACGGCTCTCTGCTCTAGTGTGTTGAGCTCCATCTCATGTAGTGACCCATAAAGTTTG
Organism: Cibotium barometz; assembly: GCF_041138505.1. Taxonomy (NCBI): domain Eukaryota; kingdom Viridiplantae; phylum Streptophyta; class Polypodiopsida; order Cyatheales; family Cibotiaceae; genus Cibotium; species Cibotium barometz. The sequence goes on along the minus strand of NC_141064.1, from coordinate 29,544,603 downwards.
GCCAGAATGTGGCCAATCACAATAGTTTGGTTGTGGGCTTGGAGGGGGTATGAAAAAAATGGACGTGATGGGACGTGGATGTGATTGTGGTGGGATGGGGGGCTGGTTTAGTATTTTATATAGGGATCATGCATATGTGTGCCACATGGATGGAAATGTGATGGGTGTGGGTGGGCGTTTCTCCCGGATTTTCTTCCAACCCTCGTAACAGTTCACACCTTTGAGAGATTGGTATAAGTCTTTGTATTGCCCTTAACATGTGTTCGTTTTTTACATGTGGTTGTGTATTGATTAATCCTTTGAGCATTTAGCTCTCGGATTTGGCCAATTGTAACCTCATGTAGGAGACACTTAGGTGTCGTGCGGCATTCCACATCATACCAAGCATTTTGGGGGATGGTGCCAGTGGGGGATTTGGCGGCAGATTGGCTGGTAGATCGAAATGTGGCTATGGCAGAGGTTTGTAAGACTGTGGTGAGCTGAGAGGTGAGGTCGGTGGAAGTGAATCTGCCGTCTGGGTGTAGTGGGAGATGGATGGTGGTGGTGAGGATGGTTGGAAAAAGCTGAGGGTGAAGGAGAGATAGCCATGGTTGGCTCCAAGAGGGCGGGTGGGAATGGTGAAGGCTTGTATGGATGTGGCTAAAGACGGAGATCCCATCAGGTAATCCATTGTACTTGAGCCTCCTCCATGTGGGAAGCATGTGAGAGCTTCGGAAGAAGGCGAACGGGACACCCCGTTGAAGATGGCTAAGCCATGTGTGGTCCCCATCAGCGCGAGGAACTCTCTCCGTGATGCTATAATGTCCCCTTTGTCCTCTGATGCCTCTTGAATGCCAATCTCCTCCGAATCTACCTCCTGCATGGTTGGCTCCTCTTCGTCATATACAGATGCCTGCTCACCCTGAGTCTTGGCGTTGAAGTCCCCCAAAAGGAGAACTTCGCCCAAGTGTGAGAACTCAATGATGTGTGTACGGAGGTGATAAAACTGCTCTCCCTCTTGTAGAATAGCATATGAGGACTTCCTATGTGGGAAGTAACATATTGCAATGTGTATACATCCTTATAACCTCACCCATTGTCCACACAAAGCGTGCCTCTTATGTCATTGCGGACTATGGTGATCATGGGCTATAGGTGTGTCTTGAATAGTTACCACCAACTTGGCCAGACCTGTGTATCCCACCGCATGTGCGTGTCTCCTTTTAGTAGGCAGATGCTCACTCATAGCTAGAAATACGTGGTGGTCCTCTCTCCGAGTTTTGGTGGGTCTTTGTGAAGAAGATAATGCCCCTCTCAGTAAAAACTTCCCTAAGTCCTGCAATGTCCAACCATAGTGTCCCATTTCAGTTCCAAACTACAAGGTCCAGGTGTATGGTCCCATAGACCCCTCGTTGCTATTTGGGATGCCGCTTTGTGATGATGACTTGCCCGTCCTTGTATATTGCCCACTTCTCTGCCTTGCGGGCCTCGTGCACCGTGGGCATGTTCGCTTGTCTGTGCTCTACGTGGGTTTGGGTAAGATCATCACCTAGGTATATCTTCTCCCCTTGGAGATTTGTCCGTGTGTCCATGAAGGCCTCTCGGCTAGCAAGGTCCGGGAATTTCAAGATGAGGGAGCACTCTCGTGAGGTGTCCCGTACCACACACCATGTGTCCAGATAAGGGGTCCCTTCCACTTTGAGTTTCTTGCATATGGCTAGAGTGTCAGCCTTGGGGGACTCCCTCCCCCTTTAGTCCTGTCAGCCTTGGGGGACTCCCCCTCCTTTAGTCCTGTCACCTTCACATGAAGAGCATGGACCTTCCTCCTCTTCTCCTCTTCCAAAGTATCATGTTTGATGGGGGTGGAGTGTTTTCTCACCGCTTCTGTCCGTTCTTTCTCTACTTCTTGCTTAACCACTGCGGCCCACCTTTTCTCCATCTCCTTCTTTGTGGCCTCTAAACCTTCTTGCGGTTTGTTTTTCAGGCTTTCAACCTCCAAGGCAAGGGTGGGATTAATTTGCCCTTCTTCTTTCATCTATGCTTTGCCTACATGTAGCTCCTCCTCAAGGTCTTCAACTTGTGCTTTCCACTTTCCCACTTGGGTAACATGGGATTCCTTGAGCTCTTTAATTTCCCTAGCTTGTGGATCTTCCTTGTATCAGGATGTTTGTGATAACTTTCAGCCTGTCTTTCGCCCATCCGCCTAGGGGGTGCTTCTTAGGCTTCTCCGAGCTAGTGAGCACATGTTTCTCCATCTTGTCAAATGATTGTATTTAGAATGCAGGGCAACCAAAACAGTGCGTGGTGGGGCGGGATGCGTTGGATAGAGTATTTCGGCGCGGAGTAGGCAACCAAAACAGTGCGCGGTGGGGCGGGATGCGTTGGATAGAGTATTTCGGCGCGGGGGGGCCGGGGGCCCCGGGGGGGGGGGGGGGGGGGGGGCGCAAGCATGCTGGAATGTTGAGGTCCAGTCTGAGGTAACTCTTCTCGGGCGAGGGGGGTCCGGAGTAGCCCGAGATGGGTCCATAGGATCCAGTGTATGGGTGTCCTCCACCTCCTAGGTTCGGAAGAATCCGGTGATGGTTGGCTTGCAAGGGAGGGGTCGGGGTGGCTACGGGCGAAGCTCTTTGAATGAAGTGTTTGTGTGCTTGCGGAGCTCTAGTAGGAAGAGCCCTAGGCAATGCTGGTCCAGGAAGTCAATGATCCTTGAGAGCACCAAATCTCTCACGAAACAGACAAGGAAACCTCCCGCGGAACTCATAGTATACTGGGCAATGACATATGTAATACTCCTTTGTCTCAACCTTTGTGTGGCATAATCGGCAGATCCTCACCTCCGTGGGTCTTCGTATTAGCTTCTTTGCTTTGAAGACACTACCTCTCTTCACTTTGAGGTAGTGGGATGAAACCCATATTTAGCTAGTTGCAGTCCACATGGCATGGGACATGTGAACACTGAGATAGTCTGACTGTTGGACGAATCCATCCTGAGTGAGTGTGAGGAAGTGATCTCTATAGAAGTGCATCTTTGTTGGGAGCTCCGAGGTGTGATCCATGTGCAATGGGTGTAGAGGCTGAGAAGATCTAACTGGATAAACTGGTTGGGGTCCTCATGAGAGAACTGGAGAAAAGGGGAGTCCAAACTGTATTGAAGGGGTGGGAGGCGGTTCATGCGGAGCCCACATACTAAGAAGGAAACTAAGGCATACCATACTCTAGGGCGGCTCTTGAGTGCTAGCTATCTTGAGGATTCCAGGGCAAGCCTCGGGTACTTGCGGGGGATCCATGTGACTGTCTCGAAGAGTGCCGCCACTGCCATCGGGACTGCAACAAACTCTTCTTGGATAATTTGGTATGGGACTGATGGTTTGCTGCCGATCATACTGGTGAACATCATGACCTAGGGCCCTCGACTGGCTGCCAATCCTCATTGGATAAATCTGCCCCCAAAAGGTTGCTCCATACATCAAGAATGGTGTGATGAGGGTGTCTAAAAGCCAGCCCTTTATCGTGGGCCCTAACACCAATGAAATCGAACGGGAACGTGGATGCAATGGGCAGACACTTCAGATGCCAACAAAGATATGAAAACACAACGGAAATAACCATATACAATGGCAAAGAGAACACAACACTGAGCTGGAACAATCGGCCCCCCGTAAGAACTGCTTTTTTCCAATGAATAAACATATACAAATAAACCTCCCGGAGATGCAGGGTGAGTTTGCCCTGCATCTCCGGAGGTTTGACAGAAACTTAGTACGAAGAACTTTGTGTGAATATATGCTCTTATGTGGGTGTGTGTGTGTGTGTGTGGAGTGCGTGTGTGAGAGCATATCTTGATACAGAGTTCTACACCTGCTATTGGGCACTGATGACGTTAGTGGGGATGTCGTAGTATCTAGTCCATACTATGCATAATGGAGTTGATAGTTATATAGTCTTGTGGGTTGACTACCATGAGTATATAACATGCACGTTTCTAAAAGGTGAATTTGGGCATGTTCCTGGATTCATCTAGGTATATATATACAAATAAACCAACGTGCGGGTGCAGTGCTACACCGGATTTTTCACAAAGCTCAGCAAACACTTGCTCAAAGATCCGGGGTACCAATCAACACCACAACTAGTGCAAATCAACCCTTGAACAACAGCCTGGTATGGTGCCAAATCCAGCCCCGAAATCTGTGCCAAAAGAGCCCCCAGAACAGAGTTTCAAATCTGCCCGAGGAGCTCTCAAATCAGTCCCTGATGTCTCCAAAATAATCTCAGAAAAGCTCTGAAATCACTATCCCAGATTTCTCCAAAAACAACCCTTGAACCGATGGCTAGGAGGGAGTGGTGAAGAGAGGAGGGCTGTTGTACGGACAGCACAAGAGAGAGAGAGAGAGAAGAACGTGCTGGTTGCTGTACCACTGTATGGCCAGCGAAGCTGAGAGAAGGAGAAGCTGCCCAACTGCCGAACGGCCTGTGCTAGAGAGAGACAAAAAGGGTGCCCTTCTGCCCAGCTGCTGTCCACTGTACGGCCAGCGCACGGGGGAGAGGTGAAACTGCCCAACTTACTGTCCACTGTACGGGCCCAACTTACTGTCCACTGTACGGGCAGCACAAGGGGGGGAGGAAAAGCACTCCTGTCCACCTGTACGGCGAGTGCAAGGGGAAGAGAGAGCTGCCCGGCTTGTTGTCCACAGTCCACCCATACAGTCAGCGTAGAGAGAGAATGAGTTGTACAGTCTGCGCCAGAAAGAGGAAAAGGCTGCCCATCTGTGTGTGTCTGGCCAAATATAACTGATGTGCCAAAAATATCGGTTTTATGCTTTTCACAAGTTTGATGGCCAGGTTTGTTATAGGCACCTCCTTCTGTCCATATTGGCATGCCCAAAATAATAATAAGCCCAGCCCGTCTTTAGTGATGTGTGAACACACTATCTTATAAATGTTATAAGTCACTTTATATGCTAAAGATCCCATGCTGCTTTTGCTTAGAAGCCATCTTTCGGGCCAAACTTTGCCAGTAAATGCTCCAACTTTCTTCTTTGGGAAATCCCTGTTCGCACCTTGGTTTGGGACAGTGTGTGACACACTGTTCAAGAGTGGTGAGAGGACCAAATTGGTGACAGAAATGTGCTTGGAAGCAGGGATAGACAGAGAGAGAAGAAGAAGAAAAAAAGGAAGAAGAAGATATATTAATGTCTTGCAAAAGACCGAATGGGTCTATGAGACAAAAGGTGTACAATGTGTCCATGGAATCACATCATGGAAAGAAAAGACAACATAACAAAAAAAAATCTCACACTAATCTCTAAGTAAATGTAGATATGTATGCAATATCATCGTCATGCTCATCATGTAGATATGTCTGGATCATCATCATCATCCTCATCATGTCGATAAGTTTGGATCATCAACACTAAAGACCCAATGGGCCTATGAGACTAAAGTGATACAAATCAAAACTCTCTCACAGGAGTGATATAAAACTGTCCATGGAAATCACAACACGGAATACAAGGAACATGAAACATGAGAGGAGCATCTACCCCCAATAGATGGTATACCACTATCCAAAATATCAAGCATGGGGCTAATGAGTATGGCCGAGAGGTCCCCCTCAACCTTGTCACATAGAAAGGTAGCTCAATGGTGATGGAGCATGTCTTGGATCTGGAGGTGATGAGGGGATTGTGGATGATGTCCGAGGAGCTGGGGGCATTGGGCATACTATAAAATGCAGAGGCTTGGTCCAGTGTTGCATAGAAACGTGTTTCTTACCTTGTGGAAACGTACGAAACGTTTCGAACGTTTCGTACTATATGAAACGCATTTTTTTTCAGTCCGATTTTAATAATGCCCTAGACCACATTGCCATCATTTCGTACATATTTTCCGTGCGCGTTTTCCAGAGGCGGTTCCTTGCATGTTTCTCGATGGTATGTGTACCAACTGGCCAATGATAGTGCACCTGTGAAATCCCCGTGTCATCCTTGGTGTCCTTGTGCCTTGTGGAGGTCTATTCGAGGGGTAATTTTCTTTTATGCTTTACGTACGTTTTCTCAGCAAAGCTCACAAAGAAGCACACTTTTTACTCTGTGCTCAATACTTCTTACATATCTTCCTCTCCTTGCTCTATTAAGGCCCAAGGCTACCTACCTTGGGCAATATAGAGTGAATTTGGAGCGGTTTTACAAGGGCAGCTTGATTGGGTGAGCCATGTATTTTTTAGTTGCATCTAGCATGGTGAACTTTGTGTGGTCTCTTATAAGTTATGTCATATAAGGCTAAATACATATTTTTTTTTTGTATATTCCAAGTTAAAAATATACATATTTTTTCTATTTTGTTTCAGACCTTTAAGGACCCGTTTCTTACCTTTTACGAAACATTTCAAAACGTACAAAACCCGTTTCATACCTGCCGTTTCAGAAACGCCTAGCAACATTGGTAGGTCCAACGTAACACCTCTTGGGTGACGTGGGTCTGCAGCAACCTGAGGTGGGTCCATGGGATCCACTGTATGGGTGTCGTCCTCATCCTCGTTCCGAAGGAAGTTGGTGATGGTTGGCTGGCGAGGGAGAGGGTGTCAGGTGTCACGTGCACACCCCAAACTTGCCGCATAGATATGATTATTCCTTACAGCTGTCTTAAGGGCAAAGTTAGAGGTCGTATATGGGTAGTTTGAAGCCAATTTGGTGGTCCTATAGGTGCCCAGGATATATACCGATGGTTGGGACATATTATGGGCACAATATGAACACATTTTATGACATTTTTAATGACTATTTATGGCCTGAAAAGTGAAAATTGACCTGATCACGACTTGCTATCACTTTACTATATAAAGGCAGGTCATGAGTCATTCATCATGATTCAAAGACAGAGATTGTAGAGTCAAAGTCCAAGGGCATGCAGTCTAACAGTTTGGATAAGCCAATTACATCTCCAAATCAGCGTTTTCCATTAATGCACAGTGGAGGACAATAAGCATAAGTTCATTCATAGCATTCATAGTCTAGATCTACATTGGATCTATGACAATCATTGTAATTACTCATTCATGTAGTAATATATAGTAGGAGTAGGTTAGGTAAAGAGTCTCTCTCTTCTCCTTCTCTCTACTTCTCTATGTCATGAGCATGTGATTAGCATTAATCTTTATTGCTTTGCGTTAATCATCATTAAGCACGCTTCCGCAATGCGCAAAGTAGTCATATTACATTGGTATCAGAGCATGTCTAGGTTGTTCCTAGGAAGAGTTTTGCATCAATACTAAGGTTTGCATGCAAATCAGAGATTGTAGAGCCAAAGTCTAAGGGCATGCAGTCTAACAGTTTGGATCAGCCAAGTACATCTCCAAATCAGCGTTTTCCATTGACCCACAGTGGAGGACAATAAGCAGAAGTTAATTCATAGCATTCATAGTCTAGATCTACATTGGATCTATGACAATCATTGTAATTACTCATTTATTCAATAATATATAGTCTCCTTGCGTCCACTCTGAGGCGGTGGGATGAAACCCGTATATGGCCAATCGCAATCCGCATGGCATGAGACATGTAAACAGTCAGGTAGCCGAACTAACCGGATAACCCGGTTGGTGTCCTCATGAGAGAGCTGGAGAAAAGGGAGGTCCAAACTATACTGAGGGTCCATGCAGAGCACATATCTTGAGAACCAAGTGGAAACTCCGGCATTCCATACTCCAGGGTGGCCCTCAAGTGCTAGCAGTCTCGAGAAATCTAGCGCAAGCCTCAAGTACCTGTGGGGATCCATGTGACTTACACGATGGAGGTATGTGATTGTCTTCAAGAGTGCATTCACTACTGTAGGAGCTGCATCAAACTTTGCCTAGATAATCTGGTGTGGGAATAATGGTTTGTTGCAGATTATATGGGAGAACATCATGATCTAGGGCCTCTCAACTCACAGCTAATTCTCATCAGATGAAACACAATCTGGATGTGGGGGGGGGGAGGTATTGGTTACAACCCCATGGATCTCCTAAACGTAAAACACGAGTGATTAGAACAAATCTCCTAAGAGGGGTGCATGCAAGAGACGTTTTATGCTTCAAACCACCTTCGAGCCGGGGGGCTAAGGTCTGACTCCCATAGATCCATGCAAGTCTGCCCCATAGAGGCCTTTGACATGCTGATGTATGCTCTGCCACATGCGTGGCCGGAATCTTTGTCGAACTCTAACCAATAGTGATGTTATGACAATAATAACCCATGTTTTACTTATATCGTGCCCATTGTTGCTATAAATAACCATCTAGTTAGAAATCCTGAGTACACATGGATTTATTAATGATAACCTTAGCCACCTATATTAGCATGCTTTCTCCTAATCCGAGGGCTCTCATAAACTTGCCAGATTAGGCCACTAATCTCGAGGATTAGCACTAGGTACGTAACATACTTTCTCTCCTTGGACGTTTCCACTCTTAGAAATAAAATCTATCTTAGAAAGAAAAGTGGAAAACCTATGCTTCTAAGGTGCCTTTCCTTGAAATCGATCACCGTTTCTAGTTCATGTGAAACATAAGACAAGTCCTCAACCTCAACAAGCTCCCAAGGAGTCACAATGCTATCCTCAGCTCGCAGCATCTCTTTCAGTCTACTAACATGAAATTATGGACTTCCCCTTCTAAGACATTTCAACTCGTGGAAGCAAACGTGGGAAAATCAAACTACATCTAACAGACTCCAGAATCTGGCTCACCATGTCTGCACTTTCCACTAATAACTTGGCCATAGGAACTGACTAAATCTGTAGTCACTGTCCTACAACTATCTTAGTGGAACAAAAGACATACCAACTCGAACTAGAGTCATAAGGACCACAACAATCCCTCAATCCAACCCCCGAGGAATCAGATAATCTGTCATGAGAGAGAGAATTGTCATAGCCAATCAAGTTTTCTATCATAACAGGATTGGGTAATTCCTTGTACCTAGGGGATATAGAAAAATACCTTCCCTCTTTGAGAACCACAGAACTATCAGATATGTGAACATTCTTGTCGTAAATGACCTCTGAAAGAATTGTCATAGCCAATCAAATTTTCTATCATATCAGGATTGGGTAATTCCTTGTACCTCGGGGATATAGAAAAATACCTTCCCTCTTACAGAACTATGAGATAGGTGAACATTCTTGTCGTAAATGACCTTTGAAAGTGTTCCTATCAAGACCGTGTCCAAACCAGAACACCCATGATATAACTCTCGTATTGTAGGCAATTCTTTTTAGGACTAAGTTCTAAATCTCAAGGGAAACTTGAGTTGACACCCATACCAAACATGACCTGTTCCCTATTATCATAGGGAGATCTTGACCAATCAAATGATCTCTGGGTGCTGAACATGTGCAATGTTCCAACATAACTAATTTATCCTCTTTGTTGCTTCCCAGACTGAGAATAATCATCATGAGTTGGAACTTATCTCGGTCACTCGTTGACTGCCTAAGTATCGAGAAACTTCAAGCAACTTAGCCTAGTGTGTCAAGGTAATCAAGATGAAAGCGAAATCTGCCAACATCGACACTCTACTAGAACCAAATCCGATCTAGAATAACCCCACTAGGCAATACCCTTGCATATCAGCAATAATAAAAACTAATAAACTAAATATCTGCCACATTAGAGGCGTGGCCCATAAACCATACATCTGCCACATCAAAGGTGTGGCTAATGATATTTGCCATATCAAAGGTTAGTGCACTCACCCCATGAACTAGACATCCAACAATTCTCAATTCTGGATAACTATCCCATCAACATTTGCCTCAACGGAACCCTGTAAACCCGCACATGTGGGACATCCTAGCATCTCATACACCCCATATGCGTCTTACAAATTCATCACTTCTCAGCTTGCAAGTCTTCCGAAAGATTAACAAAGGTTGCTAGCAAATGTTTTCGGCATACAAACTGAACATTCTCGAAAGAATAAATCTATCCGAGACACCTATTGGTTTCAATATCAACTAAATCTGCTTTGAATGTGGATCTCTACAAAATATATGTGCATGCCAAGATTCCTTAGAACTGTGACATAGCGGAACTCTTCATGCCTTAATTGCTGCCCTTAAGCACCCTATAGGAACCTTAATGCAAAACGCATGAGAAGAGAGAGAAATGAAATGTAATGTTATATTAACGTCTTCAAAAGGCCAAAGTGACCTATGAGACCAAAGTTACAACCATGTGACATCTGATACACTGTCTGGAAAAGAAAAGAAAGAACTGAAGGCCAAAGAGAGAGAGAGAGAGAGAGAGAGAGAGAGAGAGAGAGACTGGGTTTTTAGTATCTGTAATATATACATGAAAAGGTTACATGTATGCTTGACTAGTGGCCTTGTAAAATATGACTTATACTGCTAATGATGACTACGTATGACCAATCTCCAGGAGGAGAGAGATGAATTATGTACATGGAAAGGTTACATGTATGCTTGGCCAGTGGCCTTGCAAAATATGACTTCTACTTCTAATGACGTAGATGAAAAGAGAGAGAGAGAGAGAGAGAGAGAGAGAGAGAGAGAGAGAGGGTTTTTAGTATCTGTAGTATATACATGAAAAGGTTACATGTATGCTTGACCAATGGCCTTGTAAAATATGACTTATACTACTAATGATGACTACGTATGACCAATCTCCAAGAGGAGAGAGATGAATTATGTACATGGAAAGGTTACATGTATGCTTGGCCAATGGCCTTGGAAAATATGACTTCTACTTCTAATGACGTAGATGAAAAGGTTACGTGTATGCTTGGCCAATGGCCTTGCAAAATATGACTTCTACTTCTAATGATGACTACTTATGACCAATCTCCGAGAGGGAGAGATATGAATTATGTACGATGATGGATATTCCTTATATAGACTCTTTTTCAGCAAGTCGACTAGTATTATGATGGTGGCTTGTTCATGATGTCTACAACAAGATAAATACTTATATATGTTGAATATGCTGGTTGGCTGAGATCTGTTCATGATGTCTACAACAAGATAAATACATATATATGTTGAATATGCTGGTTGGCTGAGATCTACTGTTGTACCTTGTGGACCTTTTGTTGCTCTGCATGAGCCTGTTAGAAGCCTTAATCCACCCTAGGACCAATGCCTAAATGAAGGATTACTGAATATATGGTGAGATTAGCCATGTCCACAGTGGTGCACGTGACAAGAACAGTCTCTGTGAAGCAAAGAAGCTTCACCCAACATCTGGCAAAACATAACCGCTTTAGTTGCAAATGCCAAGCAACTACATAATACTCTCCGATCATCTGCAATCCACAGTTGGATTCTTCCTTCCTTCCTATAATTGATTTCTCAACTCAACTGCTGATTCCCCTTAGTCCAGAAATTTGTGAATATAAATGTATCAAATCCTAGCGTCCCATACCACTAGGATACACTCCATACAAGATCCCCTTAAGACATAAGGTTAAGTTGGAGTGATCAATTCCTTCCCAATCCGGTCTTGAAACAACTAGATCCCCACTTGAAGGACACTAACTTTTAGGTTAGCCCACCACATCAATCTGCCCTAAATGATATTCCCTCTTACATCCTCTCATAATCGTGGAGATTCTAACTCTAAGTATGGCTAGCACATGTACACCCTATGAACCTTGTATTAAAATTGGGAGGATAATCTTAGGGAAACACTACCTTTCACCAAAATAGCACTGTTTCTCGGAAGAAACCATAATTCCCATGTGAAGTTGCTAAACTATCCTAAAGAACGAACCATAATACCCACCTCCACCTTTGTATCTACACACTAAAAGAAAATCAAGTCCCATCCAGAAGATAAAATCGACGGATAATCAAGTTCTATCCAAAAACCTGATCTTACATGCAATAAGTGATGGCCTCTCTCATCTCTAAATTTGAGATAAAAAAAAGGCACATCCAAAATGTGCCGTAAGGAAACTCGCTACTATTACAACATGCAAGAACTCCACAACAAATGCCATCCAACATTTCCTATGTTCTTGGGGTAAAGGCATTTGGAAAATCAAGTATAGGTCATACCATCGATGTTGTGTATATCACACATCTCCATGTCTCCCTTGGGCAACATCTTTGGTTACCAATCCAGCTCTGTAAGATAAACTCGAATCTTGGTCTCTCTACTCTACAGAACCCAATCTCACATTATAAAAGTACCAATGTAATTACTAGTAAACCTAGCACACCTCGAAAATATGGCACAATTGTCCATCCTCACCACACAGAGAAACCTCATTAGTATTATCTTCTTGACAAAAATCAAGACATGCTTCCCTCGTGAGTCAAACTCTTTAGAAAATAACTACCCACATGAAACTACACGAAATCTCTAGCTTAAAGCCGGAAACTCTGTCAAAAGTGACTGAATAAACCATCTGTGAGATCTTGTGCAATACATCCAAGAAATGTGCTCGATCAAATACATGATCTAAGGTGTTATTGTTGGTAACTCAAAATAGGCAAGATCAATGATCGTACAGGAAAGTAATAAGCATAGCAGCCAGGTAGTATGGGACGGGACGTATAATACGGCAAAGTATAATACGTGTATAATACGTCGTTTTTATCAAGACAAAATAAAAAATGCCATTTTTTTAATAATAAAAAACGTATATATATATATATATATATATATATATATGTGTGTGTGTGTGTGTGTGTGTGTATATATATGTGTATGTATGTATGTATGTATGTATGTATGTGTGTTGTATGTATGTATGTATGTACATACATACATACATACATACATACACACATACATATATATATATATATATATATATATATATATATATATATATATATATGTGCGCGCGCGTGTGTGTGTACATACATATATGTACACACACCATGTATATATACACATGTGCATATAAAAATAAATGTACATATAGACATAGGTGTTAACATGCATACATACATTAAAAACATCAAAAAAGGTTATATATATATATATACACGTGTTTATACTCATATATGTACATATACATATAGGTGTTAACATGCATACATACATGAAAAGAATTAAAAAAGGTTTTTATCAATGTATGTATTAGAAAAAAAAACATTCAGCAAGTTTTTTATTAATGGATAAAAAACTCGTGTTTTTTAAAAAATATTTTTTACGTTTTTTTGAAAAATTTTGATTTTTTTAAAAGTTTTTTTTATCAATTGGACGTTTTTTATTATAAAAAATGTCCGGTCGCGTCCAATATATAAAAAACGTGTTTTATAGCTGCTATGGTAATAAGTGACTACAAGTAGTCACAAATCTGGTCACTACCTAGCACTCGACTGTGACACACACAGACTGCAATTGAAGAAAATGCATGACGAAATGCATTTGTCAAGGCTTTGGTATTGGGGTCTACCTATCCACGAAAAACCAATGTAAAAACAATTTCTTGAATTTTTTTTCCCTGATTTTTTTAAATATCTATTTTTTGGGGGTTTGGGTCGTGTTTTTGCTTGTCTATGGCTGTTTGAGCTTCCTTTGTACTATGATGTTTTCCTTCTTTTTAATATACTCCATACCTTGAAATTGGAAATGCCCAAGTTTATAAGAATTTTTTTTAAAACACCGTATTTTATCATACGATAGGAAAAAAATTTATATCGTACTGTATTTTCTTGTACGGTATCGTACCTGACAACTATGTTCGTTGGTATGGGACGTCGGAGTTAGACATGGGCCTATGGGATTGTGGAGGGAGCCCTAGCTTTGGCTCGGGAGAGATTGGTGGATGCTGGTCGTGGCTGCTAACCTGTTTCTTCATGATCTAGTTTTTCAACTGTGTTTAGGGAGGGACTTTACAGCTAAGGTGGATGGAATTTTATGGTGGAGAGCGAGAGAGAAGCGAGCTATATATATATAGAGAGAGAATGTAACAATGCTCAAGATAGAGGATGTGTTACTCGACTCAACGACGATGTGACTTGTGAATTACTTCAATTAAGTACATGCTTTTTGTAGGCAAGTAGCCTTATCTTTTGGCCCTTAAGCACGACACATGCCATACACTTATCAAGTTATAAGGGGCATTCACACCTAAGTAGGTGTTCACACGCATATACATGAATAAGGTCTTACACACAGATAGGGTGGATACGCACATATACATAGTACGTAGCCTTTTTGGGGGCAGTTCACACATGGGTACATACGTGGATACATATACACGGGTACACACGTGAAGGATACACGCACATGAGGCTCCAAATACCCAACACCCTCTTTGCAGTATTTTTTTTCCCTGGGAAAAACATCCTTTAATTAGTTAAAAAAAACAGCCACAAAGGGCTAAGTATAACCACGACGGGCTAGATACAAACTCGCCTCATATAAGGGCGGGAAACATGTGATCATAAGGGGAAGAGATGCTTCTTCTCTGGCTCGCGGTTCTATGAGGGGAAGGCTATCTCATATAGGGGGAGAGGGGGGGAAACAGTGGTCTGTAATGCCAAATGGGATCACCGCCTCTATCTGTGAGGAAAGGGTTAGGCCTCCAAAGTCTCAAGAAGGCGTCCCGCCACTCCCGCATGTGGTCAAAACCTCCCTGTAGCTTCCGCCAACTGACCGTGGAGGGTGTGAATAATATCAAGCCATATGCTTCTGTCGGTGGAGTGTGGGTATACTCCATAGCCTCGCTGCATCTAGCACGCCAAACGTGCCAGGCTGAGATGCTAGTGCAAATCTCCCATCTCTGGCATGAGCTTGGCCGCCAGTCACCTGCTGTAGGAGGGGCTGTGACTGGTACTGTTGCAATACGATGGTGAGAGACCTGAAGGGATAGCCCTCCCCTATCCTCCTCATAAGCCCTGATTGCTCCAGCCTCTGTGGCCCAAGCGACATGCCCCGAGTGATGATCCGGGTCGATGCCCTATCCATAGCGAAGATGCAGAGAATCCGCTGCCAGATTTGTTGAGCCTTCGGGCAATCCCAAGGGCAATGTCGTTGAGATTCTCTAGTGTTGCCGCTCTCCTTGGACAAGCCGCTGACTGACCTTCCACTGCCAGCCAAGTACCGACCGCCAAACTCCTGTGTACCATCAACCGGAGAAAGAGAGTGATCTTTCTAGGCCGAAAGCTGTCTCCAAAAATGTGAAAGGAAGCGTTGTGATAGACCCTGTGAGACTGCCAATGTGTTGCTGCTGCCATTGTGCCATCTATCTCAAGCATTTGGATCCTGTGGCCTAGCCGTGCTGTATATGCAAAGAAGGGGGCGTCTAGAGTCTCCTCCCGATCCGCAGGATCATGCCAAGTCCACTCTCGTGGGTCCCATTGCAGTTGCATGAGAGGTCAGCACTATCAAATCCATAGCCGCCATAGCCTCTCCTTGGCCACATTGGCCAGTGCTGGATCTATGTGCCATTCTTGTGGCCGAAAACCGATCACCCTCACCCTCTGCAAGGTGCAGCCTCTGAAATCCTCCAAGGGAAGCTCTGATCTCTCAAGTGTGCCCATTGGATCCAATAGAAAAAGTGAGCAGACCATTGTCTTCATCTCCTTCGTGGACTGCCACAAGGACATCGTGTCTAATAAACACTCCTAACCACGTTGGGGCTTGGGTCTGGATAGGCATCAGCCACTCTTGAGGGATAGTTGAGTGAATGTCGAAGCTGAGCCTATCTCGACCCCGGATCCCTGTAAGGCATCTCTCCTTCTCCTCCAGTGGTAGCTGCTTGTGTGTGCAATCCAATCTCCAAGAGCCCTAGCTGGTCCCGTGCTCAAAGCTCCCCAAGATACATGCGGCCGGGCCCCCAACATGTGGCCATTGGGTAATCGGATCAAGGGGTTCCAAGATCAAAGACTGTCGGAGCCGCTCCTCTGAGGCAACTGGAATTATCTGTCTGAGGGCTGGCCTGAGATGATCCCAAGCCCGAAGTAAATTGGTTGCAAATCTGTCCTCAAAAGCTGGGCTAAAACCACGGGCTCTCATCTCTGTGAAGATCCATCGGCTACTCTGCGGCCATGGTCCCCCAAGAGTCGGAGTGCGGGCTGAAATCCGAGCAAATAAGAAATCCTTCCAAGGCTTACCACCAGGAAGGAGTCCTCTGACAATCAGCTTGCCCAGGAGGGCAAGTTGGCTTTGAATAGCTAGATCGATGAGGCCCAACCCCCGTCTGCTACGTGGCTGAATGATCACTCGCCATGCCACCTTGGCCCTGGCTAGCCTCCCATCACTTCCGGCCCATAAGAAGTTCCGGATCAATCGCTGCACCTAGCCAATGCATGCCCGAGAAAAGGCCCAGCACAAAGTGATGTACCACATGGTGGCTTGCAGTACCTGGTTCGCCACCACCACTTTGCCTACTTGCCTACCTGGATCAAGTCTGAGAGAAAAGGGTGTAGTCTCCTGCTGATGGCCTTACCCAGGATCTTATAGGCTGTCCCGAGAAGAGTGATGGGTCTCCACTGTCAGATCTCCAATCTGTCACCACCCTCCTTGGAATCAAGTGAATCAAGCCCTCTGAGAGCCTCTCTGGCATGGCACCTGTGATCATAATCTTATTGAAGGCAGCACAAAGGCTACCTTCCATGAGGTCCCAATGGCGAAGAAAAAAGGAGACTGGAAGTCTGTCCGCCCCCAGGCATTTTCCCCTGGGAAGTGCCGTCACTGCCTCTGCCAACTCCTCAGTAGTAAAAGGTGTCAATAAGAATGACCAAAGAGGGGGGAATCACCTCCCTCCTATGCCGTCAGACCCTCTCGTGTGCTTCCACCACCTCTGGAGATATTGGGGCACGAGTGAGGAGGGATCAAAAGAAGTCCGTGGCGATGGCTCTCACCTGGAGGGGATCTGAAACAATAGCTCCATCCTGGCCACGCAACCTGCAAATACCGTCTCTCCTCTTGTGGGGGCCGGCTATCTCAAAGAAGTCCCCTGTGACTCTATCGCCTGTCTGAGTCCCGAAAGAGGCCCTAGCATGATACCTATACTTCACCCTCCTCTCCTCTATGGATCTAATCTCCGTGCGAACGGCGGCAAGCTGACTCTCGATCCACTGGCCATCTAGAGACCTCTATTGAAGGCGCTGTAGAGAGGCAAGACTCCTACGCAAACTGCTTTCCTGCTCCCGGAAACCCTCTTATCGGCTTTGGGCTGCCTTTTGCAAGAAACAGTTGATCTCCCGTAAGCCTTCATCCACTGTACGCGCAATAGAGTGTGAAAGAAAATCCAATACCGCCCATATCTGCTCTATCCTGCTGCAAATCTCTGGGTCCTTAATGAGGCTGTCCGGGATCCTCGAGCTCATCTGTTTGTCATGCCTCCAGGAGTCCTCTAAGGATAAAATAACCGGGGCGTGGTCAGAAAATGTAGTGCCTGCCAAAATACCAATCATACCTCCTGACCTGCAAGTCCACTCATCCACATAAAATCTGTCAAGTCTAGAGAGGTTGGGGCCGGTGCTCCTCCTAGCGAAGGCTCCCCGGGCTACGCCCAAATTCTAGAAGATGCCAAGGGTCCTGTCCCCTGACTGCATCATCTCCTCCCAGGCTGAGTACTCTACTCCTGAAACTGTGGCCATGCCACCCCCAAGTCTGTCCTCTGCTGCCTCTATCATGTTGAAGTCACCACCCAAGCACCAAAAATCAGCTTGAGGGGGGCCTGTTGTACTGAGCTCCAAAAGAGAGCTCTAGCTGCAGCAGCGTTCGGAGCTTAAACGTTGAGGAAGCCAACGCTATCCTATCCAATAGTAATGGTAATCCACTGTGCACACCCGGCTAGCACTTGACCTAGGCTTAACAGGGTCAAGATCTCGAGGGAATCCTCCCATTTAGAGATACTTGATTATGAGCACACCACTTGTATAGGCTTGGACCCTCAGTAAAAGTTATTATAGCAGGTCATACACACTCTTCATACTCTGGGCGTGCCGGCCCAAGGCACGTATGGCCTAATCTCAGTAGTAACGCCACCTCGTTAGGGCATTTGGGCTCATAACACATACCCTGTTCATGATTTTGGGTTCCATCATGGGGACGTGGTTCAATAAAAAGAGCTAACATCCCTTAGTCAACATTTTGAGTTTTGTGTTATGGTGTAGCAGATCTCTTACTAGTACTCATGGCATCTCTTACGCCACATTTACGCACTCAAGAGAGAAAGGTTTATGCACAAGTGGTCCATCATGGAAGATGCCATCATAATTTTGTCCCTCTTCAAAGAGTGTACGGTATGAATATATGTTGGAACTTAAACTTCCTTAATATTTATCATCAAGGAAGGGATCTAGATGAACATTGTTATATATGTCGTGTAGTGATTCTTGATGACAAGCTTTTTTCTGCCTATTCCCATTTTTGAACTTACTTTTTTGTAACATGCATGTATATATGTTGCATTTGCATGCACTTGTGTGGCATACAGGCATGTGCCTATGTATATTTTTATTGATTTATATACATTCATACCAGTGTATACTCTACATGCATATGAGGTCGCGCATAATTTGTATGGTGTCCACACAGATCCTGCATGCATGTGCAGGCACGCCAATTGTAACCTTTTTTCTCCTAAAGATTGAGAAAGAGATGCAACTTGCATGTCTCTCCTTCCATTATGCCTTTACTTTGGTTAAAAATGGTTGTTTATCTATATTTTCAGTTATCTCGTGGAGGCATGGAGTCAGAAGAATGGGTACTGTGAAGATTCTGGGAGAACTGCAATAAAATTTGTAGCTGCAAAGGTATGTGCATTTCTAAACAAGGCCTGTTGTTTTTCTCAGTCCTCTGGTTTTGTTAGTGTACTGTGGGCACCTGGATTTGGCAAATGCATTATGTTCATGCTAAGCATTGCATGGTTTTTCAATTGCTACTGGGCTAAATGTCAAATGCATTAATATGTTCATGCTGTGAAGTGTTTGGCTGTTTTTGGGTTATCTGTAGGTGCCACAGCAAACCAATTACTCTGATTGTGGGCTCTTCCTTCTCCATTATGTTGAATTGTTCATCAACGAAAATTTGAATGGAGACTCCACTGACTTTGTAAGTTGTATTTTGATTTTCAGAACACATACATATGTCCTTATGATATAATTACTTGTAGATAATGCTTACTAGCTCTAGCTTTATGCAAGTTTAAAGCATAGACATCAAGTATTGCAAGAGTTCACCTTGACAAATTTTGTTGTTAACAGTTTACTGTCAGTCCATGATTGTTCTTCTGGGCCTTTAAAGATGTCTATTCTGATTAGTTTGTGCCCATTATGCTTAGTTTTGATGTCTTTTGCAGGTGACTGGTGAGTGGTTCAATCCGGCAGATGTCTCTAAAAAGCGGGCAAAGATACAGCGGGTTATAAAATGCTTGCAAGATGAGAAACTAGCTGGAAGAGGCAAAAAACCGCAGCATTATTCAGCCTCAAATGTCATGGTGTCTACAGATGGTGCTTTGTTAGCTCAGAGATCAGCTGAATTGGGGGACGAAGATCCAAACTTTGTCTTTGAAGCCGCAAGTAAATTGGATTTGGTTCATGGTAATCTGTCTGATCAGACTGACAGTACTTTTGAGCCTCTCCATCATGAAAGTCAGATGCCAATGCAGGAATTCTCAGAAGCAAGGCTTGATTTCATGCATTCAGCTGTTCCATGCCAACCGCATCACTGTGTCCCCTTCAGTCAACTGCAGGGTCCTTGCAGCGAGCTTTTCATGGTTTGTCATGCTTGCCAAGAGGAACCCATTAATGATTTGCCAGAATATGCCATTGGGGAGGAAGACTTAATGGATTGTCATGCTCATGGAAGGGAGGTAGCCAATGATTCGCCAGGCCACACCATTGTAGAGGAAGAAGGCAATGATTTGAAGGACTCTAACATGGCTGAGAAAAGCTCGAGTATTATGGATTCAGGTTCTTTTGTGAACAACCACCCTAGTGTGAACAGGAAAAGTGAGCCTGGGTTTGCGTATATATTTCATTATCCCTATGATAAGCCAGTTCTTGGTGTGGGGAACACTTTAATGCAGAATTGTCTGGATGAAATGTTGTCTGCGAGTAGAGCTGAATTTAACCAGTCGCAAGGTGATTGTAAGCAAATCATGGATAAGGAGATGTATAATTTGGTAGAGCAAGTTGCTGATACGGCTGAATCTTCCTCTCTTGTGGAGAATGTGAACACCCAGCTTATAGAAGCTACTGTTATAGCCAGCGCTGGCAGCTCAGAATCACAGGAGTGCTTGTTTGGCTCAATTGGAGCTGCTAATGACCAGTTGGAAGACAAGGATACAATTCTCATGGATTGTGGGGAAGTTGAGACTCTGCGTAACGGAGAAAATAGTTGTCGGGAATGTATTGTTTCGGTAGTCGCCAATGATCAGTTGAAAGATGACGTTGCAATTGTCATGGAATCTGGGGAAGGTGAATCTTTGCAAGATGAGAATGACACTTGCAAGTCAAACATTCTGGAAGTTGCTGTCTCCAGTAAAAGCCCACACAAGACTCTTTACACAAGCCCACCCAGGAAAGGAGACACCTCATTCTTGGCAAACCCACATAACCTTATGGAAGTTGCTGTCTCCAGTAAAAGCCCACACAAGACTCTTTACACAAGCCCACCCAGGAAAGGAGACACCTCATTCTTGGCAAACCCACATAACATATCTTCTGACGAAGAACTCAGCACACCATGTACCACAAAAAATGGTAAAGCTGAGCTTGTTTGGGTTCCTGTAGAGCGACGCGTGACAAGAAGTGCCTCAAAAAGAATGGAAGATATGTCAGAACACAGGTATTCACGACTGCCGCGAAGGAAAAAGAAATCATTAATTGAAGTCTAGTAATCTGTCCTTAAAATGAGCTTGTGCAGCTTATTATCATCGCCAGACTGAAGGCATGTCAAATATCATTGCACAGTTGTCAAAGTCTAGTAATCTGTCCATAAACTGAGCTTGTGCAGCTTATTATCATCGCCAGACTGAAGGCATGTCAAATATCAAACACAGTTGATCATTCAGGCGTTGAAATAGAGCTTTGGCATGAGGTGGCATGCAATCATCAAAGTATATGCTTGGTATCCTCTTTTTATTTTTGGGAGGAGAGGAAGGGGGGGGGGAGGGGGTTTGGGGGTGGGTTGGAGATAATCAAGATTTGTTGGGTTGCTCCTCGTGAACCCAAAAAAAAAAGCCTGTTTGAAATGTTCCCCTGAAGGGTGGGCCATCTTCATGGTTTTGTACTGGGCCTGCCATGATGGGGTCCAAATTGCCATATACATTAACAGTAAGTAATGCCTCTGAGGAAGATTTTCCTTTTTTTCTTTTTTTTTTGGGGGGGGGGGGGGGGGGGGGGGGGGGATGTTGGGGAGGGGTGACGGGAGGAAAGGGGACACCACTCTCTTCTTTAGCGATATTGTCAAAATCCATTTTTCTATCTTGTACACAAACCCCTAGTACCTTCGTTCACTGTATCTTTCCTTCATGCCCTACTTGTAATCTGAGCTGGTTGTGACCAAATATGTCATCTTGACCAGCCTTTTTTTTGCAAAGATGCATTGTAAATTTCAACTAAAACAGTCGTACTCAGACAAGCTTTCAACTATAATGCTTGACAATTTCAAATGCAACCTTCTTCATCTGGTTGATTAGCAGAAGACTTAGGAATGCTATACATCCACTGATTTTAATCGCTACTTTGATCTGAACTCACAGAAAAATCCCTCTAGGCAAGTGGCTGCCCGTGTGTTTAATACTAGGGCTGGTCTGGTAGAAAGGAGAAACAACGAGCATTATTCTGAGAGAGAGGTCTACGGGGCAACTGATGGTATGCCACAATTGAATTGTTAATGACTTAGTTGATTGACATCAAGGTGGAGGCAAATAGAGCAGGGCGTAAAAGGTATCTTAAAGATGGTGTTTTGTACAATGTCAGTGGCCTGCCCAGATCTGGCGGGTTTGGATTTGCTGTAAGCATCTCTTGTAACAGTTGCTAATGCCTCGGATTTTTTTTGGAAAAAATCAAGAGGTTGCTGAATTTTAGATGCCACTAGGGTAGATTCAGTTTCTAAAGGAGCATGCTAGGTTGTTGCAGTAGATTCATTCATCTCACCATTTAGAAATCTTGAGCTAAATGGTGTAGCCTTTTTCTTATGCCCCTAGTTATATTTTTGAATGAGGAGCCGATCATTCATATAGTAATGACATTATTGGGCATTTACCATGTTGAGGCTCATCTTTTCATTGCCAAGATTTTATGGCATGATCTTCTTTCATGAAAAAGCAGAGTTCATTGGTAATGGCCTTTACAGGGTTGTTGGATTGTGCTCGTGGGATATGTACTATATTTAAAATTGGTTTAAGTGATGTGTATCATGTTTATTCTTATATACAATCCATAACATAATATAATTTTGTTAATTAATTGTATGAATCACATTACATCAACAATCAAAAAGGAAAGAAGTCTTAGCACCATGAAAAACTTCAATAGATTCACAAACCTAAGCCACCTACTCTCTTCGCTTTGTTGAAAGACAAGTTGAAGTCTTGGACTTTGGTCTTGAAATAGCTTGTACAGAGTTACAGATACGGAACCTATTGCCCCATCAACCACCACCTCCGACACTTGACCTTTCCCATGTGGATTGTATCTCTATTTATGAGGATGTATTGCACTTGTATAGTTGAACGTGTAGGAGATAGTTCTTTCTGTTCAAAAGTGTGGTGCCATAGAGCACATGTAGAGGCAGGTAGTGAGTACGTGAGCATGGAGCCATATGGCAAACTAGATTATCCTACATGTATGGAACAAGCAAAGATGTACTCCAGTCATAAAAAAGGGTTTATTTTTAAGCAATGAAAAGTACAGGCACTTGCACGTATTTTAAGTCTCTTTATGAGTCCAATTTAATTTATCTTGAAACTAGAGTCTGTTTCATATACGCATCAACATGGGTGTAATTAGATACCATTTATCTTAGCTTAGTGTAATCACTTATCATTAGTATGTGATTAGTTTAATCCGCTTGCATTAGTGAAGTTACCATGGATTTTAACATGTTCTCATAGCTTTTCTTCATTCCATGAGCTTCGCTTATCCTCCATTGTATTAATCTCAGCTTGTATTAGCACTAATACGTCATTAGCTTTACTAATTCCATCTTATCTTCTTCTCACCTCGTGGCCTAAATTTGCCGAGCTGATTGCTCTCTATTCACTCAACCATTGGCCAAACTCTTTTAGGAGCACATTTTTCATGCTATTGCTAAGCCACACCTCAAAGCATTCAACCCCGAATCGATCCCAATTAAGCGTAGCAAGTGAACACATTAGGACCTCAATGGAAGGCTTCTTGGGTCCTTTTATTTGGCAGTTTTAAGGAGTCCAACCTTTTCTCTTAAGAAGAAACGTTTTCTAATTAGAAGCTTCAAAACAGCTACTTTATTCGAATTTGAATTTTGGAGGAAAAATAGAATTTAAAATCTAGCAGACAAAACTATATCATGTAACATATCTATGGAAAGCTCTTGATTTTTTAGATCACGGATCTATAATCTCCGCTCAAATCGAAGCTAATATGTAGAAGTTATGGAGGTCCGAAAATTGTAAAATTGTCTCCCTCCTTTTTTTGGGAAAAAGTGTACCCTTTGATCACTCTTACACCTCTCTTACAAACCCAACATTTCAGTCCACATGGCAACTCCCCATTTGGTTATTCTTTAATCACCTTGATTAGGCTTGGGCAAATTAAAGGGCCCAAGAAGACCCCATTCACTTCCTAATGTGGTGATTTTCTTCTTCTTGTCCATTCTCCCTCTCTGCTCACAATTGGTCTAATTTCTTTCAAGGGATGTTTAGCAATGCTATGAGCTATCCATAGCCCAAGCCTCATGTTAAATGATCCACCAATTGAGCCACAACACACATTATGAGTTGGGATCTTTTTGCTAAATCTCAACGATTTTTATATGTTTTGAGGTAGTTCTTGGGCTCTATCCCTTGCTCCTCATCAAGAGCAATATTAAGGCTATGAAAAAAGCCTTATTAAATTTCACTTCAATTAGCTCTATGGCCCAAGTGACAATGCTCCATGTAATGATATGGGGCAATGCCTTGTCCATAGTGAAGATGCGAAGAATCCGTTGCTGAGCCTTCGGGCAATCCCAAAGACAATGTCTCTGAGACTCCTGAGGGTGGTTGCACCCCGCGCAAGCTACCGACCGACTAACTACTAGCCAAGTACCGACTGCCAAACTCTTATGTGCCATTAACCAAAGAAAGAGGGTGATCTTTCTAGGTCGAAAGCTGTCCCAAAGCCTCCTCCAACAAAAATTTGAAAGAAAGCGCTATGATAGGCCCTGTGATGAGGACTGCTAATGTGTTGCTGCTGTCTATATGCCATGTATCTCTGGCATTTGGATCCTACGGCCTAGTCGCACTGTATATGCAAAGATGGGGGGCATCCAGAGTCTCCTCTCGATCCGCGGGATTGCGGCAAGTCCATACTCCTAGGTCTCCCTATAGGTGCATGAGGTTAGCACTCCCATACCCATAGCCGCCAAAATCTCTCCCTCACCACCTTGGTCGGTGCTGGGTCTATGTGCCACTCCCGTGCCTGAAAACCAACCACCCTCGCCCTCTGCAAGGTGCAACCACTGAAATCATCTAAGGGAAGCTCATATCTCTCTAGTCTGCCCCATGGAATCCAATAGAAAAAGTGAGCAAGCCAGTGCTCTCATCTGCTCCATGGACCGCCACCAAGAGAATATCGTGTTTGGTAAACATGCCTAGCCACAGAGGGGGGCCAGGGCTAGGATATGAGTTAGCCACTTTTGAGGGATAGCTAAGTCAATGTCGATGCTGAGCCTATCTCTACCCCGGATCCCTCTCAGGCCTCTCTCCTGCACCTCCGGGAGTAATTGCCTATGTGCAATTCAATCTCCAAGAGACCTCGCTGGTGCCATGCTTAAGGCCTTCCAAGGTAGATGCGGTTGGGCCCCCAACATGTGGCCACTAGGTAAACGGATTAGGGGGTTCAAGACCAAAGGCAGCCAAAACCACTCCGCTTAAGGCAACTAGAGCTAGCTGTTGGAGAGCCGGCCTGAGATGATCCCAAGCTCGAAGAAAAGTGGTTGCGAATCTATCCTCAAAAGCTGGACTAAAACCGCGGGCTCGCATCTATGTGAAGATCCATGTGCTACTCTATAGCCAAGGGTCTCTAAGTCTCGGAGTGCGGGTTGAAAACCGACCCAATAGGAAATCCTTTCAGGGCTCACCACTGGGAAGAGTTGTCTAACAATGCTTGCCCCGCAGGGCACGGCTCAAAATAGCAGGGTCAATGAGACCAAGCCTCCCTCTGCGACGTGGCTGAATGATCACTCTCCATGTCACCTTGGCCTTGGCTGGCTTGCTGCCGTCAGTGCTAGCCCATAAGAAATTGTGGATCAATCGTTGTAGCCGGCCACAATACATGCTCGAGAAAGGCCGAGCATGAAGTGATGTACCACGTAGTGGCAAGAAGTACATGGTTCACCACCACCAATATGCCTTTCTGAACTCCAATATAAAATCTTGTTCTGAATACTCAGAAAAAGTGGGGTGAGCTGCTGCTCGGGAGAGAGATCAATGCCAACCTGGCAACTAAGATAACGAATTGGGGTGCCCCCCTCGGGATCCACTGGAAAGTCTCAACTGGCCGCCAAGTTGGGGCAGATGATGCTGAGCCCTTCAAAAACCAGACGACTTGTGCTAGTTGATCTGGGCTCTTGATGCGCGGTAGAAAATCTCGATCGCGCCTTCGCGAATCTCTGAAGATTTCCCACATCTCCTGCAAGGAAAGCTGTTGTGGCGTCTGCAAACTCTAAGTCAAGCAACTCTTTTTGCGTGGAAAGGGAAAGACACAATCCTTGAAGCCCAGTCTCCTTGAGCAGAGAGAAAACTACTTATGGACTGGGCGGCGAATAGGAAGAGGTAAGATGCCAGAGGACATCCCTCTCGAGCCGAGCGGGAAGGGGGAATCTGTCGCCACACGGGCTCCCTGGATGAGAACCTAACTGTGAGAGACTGAGTAAAGTCTTGAGACTCCACAAATCCACTCCATGGGAATCCCATCCAGCTCGTTGTGCCCTCTAGAATGTTCCAATCCACCCTATCATAAGCTTTCTCAAAGTCCAGGAGTAGCCCAATGAGGTCTTGTTGTTGCATCCTGGCTAAAGTCGTCGCCTCCCAGAAGATAAAGATGTTGTCTAGAATGCTCTGATCTTCAGCAAAGCCAGTATGAGTGTCGTGGATCAAGTCTTTGAGAAAAGGCCAAGATCTTATAGGCTGTCCCTAGAAGAGTGATGGGTCTCCATCGCTGGATCTCTAATCTGTCACCACCCTCCTTACCAAGTGAATCAGGCCCTCTGAGAGCCTCTCTGGCATGGCCCCTGTGATCATAATCTCATTGAAGGTAGCTCAAAGGCCACCTTCCATGAGGTCCCAATGACGAAGAAAAAGAGAGACTGGAAGCCCATCCGTTTCATCGAGCATTTTTCCCTGGGAAGTGTCGTCAATACCTCTGCCTAGCTCATGAGCAATGAATGGTGTCACTAAGAATGACCAAAGAGAAGGGGGAACCACTTCCCTCATGTGCCATCGGACCCTCTCACACGCACGTCCACCACTTGTGATAATGGGGCATCTGTGAGAAGAGATCGAAAAAAGTCTATGGCGATGGCTCGCACTTGGGGGGGGAAACAATAGCTCCATCATGGCCACAGAACCTGCGAATGCCATCTCTCCGCCTCTGTGGGAGACGACTATCTCAAAGAAGTCCCTTGTAACTCTCTCTTTGGCCTGAGTCTAGAGTGAGGCCCTGGCATGATACCTTTACTCCACCCTCCTCTCCTCGATGGATCTAACCTCCGTGAGGGCGGCAGCAAGCTAACTCTCAATCCACTGGTATTGGGGGACCTCTCTGAAGCCGCTGTAGAGAGCCTAGACTCCTTGTGATACTCCTCTCTTGTTCTCGGAAGCCCTCCAATTAGCTGTGAGTTGCATCCTGCAAGAAATTGTTGATCTCCCCTAGGTCCACATCCAATGTGCATGGAAAAGTGTAGCAAAATAATTATGCATCCTCTAGCCGAAGTAATGAGGACAATGAAAGGTTGTTTGTTATGCGACATGTACTTATGCTGTGTCAAAAAATAATGTGTCCGCATGCAATGATGATGTATAGTATGCGGATTGAGGTGCTTCGAACGATATCACCAGTCATGGTGGTGAGTGATTCAATGATATGAACCACTCGCCATGACCCGTCATTGGTGAGTGGTTCAAGAATATGAAAAATCCTGAAAAAGCCAAGTTTTGTTGAAATAGGGGATGATACTACTCATCCAATTTTCCATGTTGAAAATGTGCCATTGTCTATGCAGAATGGTAAGGTGAAGTATCTTGCAGATGTACTTCAGGCTCCAAGTATTACAAAGAATTTTGTTTCTGCTCTGTTGGCCAAATGATTGAGCAGGGTTTGCAAGTGCGCTTTAACCGTGATGGTTGCTCTATCGAAGACTTTAAAGACAAGTGCAGATTGGTTGCAAAGGATAATAGATTAGGTAGAATGTTTACACTAGATGCAAATATGTCTGAAGTGAAAGCTGTAATGTTTGCACAGGAATCAAGAGTTGTTGTAGATACAAACATTTGACATAGGAGAATTGGGCATGTAAATATGCAAAAAATGAAGTTTATACAGACTAAAGAAATTATAACAAGGCTACCTAAGTTTAAGGTTGATAGTATGTAAAGTATGCCAATTTAGAAAGCAGAGACAAAGCATGTATTTCCACATGATAGAAATGTGAGCAGGAATGTACTAGATGTTGTGCATTTATATGTATGGGGTCCCGTAAAAATTACGTCTATGGGTGACTGTAGGTGTTATGTAACAATTATTGATGATCACAGGAGAAAAGTGTGGGTGTATTTCATGAAGGAGAAGAGTGAGGTTTTCACTCATTTTTAGACACTCATTTTTAGAATTTCGGGGATGAAAAGCATATAGGAAAGCATGTGAAGTGCCTAAGGTCAGATGGAGGGGGAGAGTACTTCTCTAATGATTTCTCTGATTTTTTGGAAGAATGGTTTTCAGAGATAGTTTACATGTAAATACACTCCACAACAAAAGGAGTTGCTGAGTGGAAAAACAACACATTGCAGAGATAGCACGAGCATTGATGTGATAGTGAAGAATATGCCACATAGCTATTGGGCTGAAGGTGCTTCTATAGTAGTTTATATCATGAACATGACCCCTACTATAGCTAAACATAATGTAATGCCTGAGGATAAATTCAATGGTAAGAAACCTGATTTGTCTCACTTGAATGTATTACCTATGTGCATGTGCCAGAGGAGTTGCGTACGAAGCTGAATCCAAAGAGTGGGTTAGAAAGTAAATTAAGCTATAAGGAGACTTAATGTAAGCATGGAGAAACTATATCTAAACATTATTATGGCTACAATTGCATGAAAAAACATGATTTATACGAGTTTCTAAGGCCATTTCTAGTCAAGGTAGAAGTTTGGAAATTCCTCTTGTGTCTGGATGCCTGGCCTTGCTCATGTGGGCTTGTGGGTTTCTCAAATCTTCGATATAATCTCTCCAACCACTTGATTTAAGATAATTGAGTGAATAGGTAGAAGAGAAAAAAACTAGAGTAACAAATCAATTAAGACTTAACGACATTTACTAGTTGGGCATTCTAGAGTGCTAAGAAACGGTCGTAGCTTTGATACCAACTTGAGGCTCGATACTATTTGGGAATCCTAGAGTGCTAAGGAATGGTGGTGAGCTTTGATACCAACTTGAAACTTGCAAGTTGGGAGTGATTAGAGTGGAGTCATCACTATGGTGCATACTCCCCCTCTACCCTTCATCACTTATTTTTTAACAAAATCAAGGAAAACAACTCTAAGGAAAATGGAATAATTGATGTATTTGGGGTATCAATGACTTAATAATCATTTGATGTGTGTTTATGGTCATGCGTTAGAGTGGTTATTAAGGGTGGGATGATTAAGTGGTGTTTGTGGTTAGTGTTGGGGTGTTGGTGTGATAACTTGATTGATTACCACTTGACACTTGAGGGCCCAAAGGTCGTACTTTGATTGTGCTTCATCTCACAGTAGATCAAAGCTATAATAGATCCATTCTAATAATAATTTGAATATAGTAATAAAGTTAATAAACAATAATAAGAGAGCTTAAAATCAAATTTGTGCAAACTCCCTCTTGTAAATGATCCCTCCAAGTGCATAACAAAAAGGTGCCACACTTAGCATGCCACCCATGTGGCCCCTAAAGTTTTTACATATCCTTCTTCCTCAACCATAACTTTTAGTCTTATTTTAGATTTCCTCTTTTTACAAATCAACCATCCAAATGAACCTTTGCCAAAAGAGCCATACAACAACATTTGGAGGTCTACATGCCCCTAAATCAGCAAATCTAGGAGAAGAACTTGCCTCCCCTCGTATTTATATGAGTGAACCACCTACCACTCACCCCAACACGTACACCCAATATTCCAAAAAAGAAGAGGTGGCATCCTTTTAGTTTGGTTCTAAGACATGATTACATTTAAGGATTTGGGTGCCTTTTTACAACTTGTTGGTATGATTTGTGTTATCCTTTTGGACTCTGCATTTGTTCTTTTAGCCTCCCTCCTAAATCTTGTTCCTATATCTCATCACACAATCTCTTCTATATAGCTATCAAGTTCTTCTTAGTTGTTCCTCAAGGAGTTTCAATTCTTTGTTTGTTGAGGTTAGTTTTCTTTTAGTTGTAGTTATTAACAAGTGGACTTTCTACAAAAGTGAATAGACTAGGAAAACTTTTTCTTTTGGTTTACTTCTCCTATATTCTTTAAAATTGGGGAGACTTATGGGTGTGCCTAACAAAGACATTAGTACTATTATGTTTTTGATAGGGTTTTCCAGATCCCATAGTTGTAACACATTATGGGCTTCAACCAAGTGATCCAAGTGAGTGGATAGCTTTGTATGTGTTTCTTGCACTATCAATTCTTTTAATTGAGAAGTTGAGCCAAGTGAATGGATAGCTTGGTATGTGTTACTTCATTTTCTTGTCAATTATTTTAATTTGTAAATGAGACTCCATTTGGAATTGTATGTCTTGGCTTCTTCCACACATTTTTCCACTTGCAATAACTTACATTTAATATTCTTTATCTTGGATGTCACTCTCTTTGCAATGAAGGCTAGTTTAACCTTGTCTAAATGGTCATTCAAAATTGCACAGCCAATTTTTCTAATTTATACATAAATATGGCATCTACTTTGCTCATTGTCTAGGAAGCTTGAATGTATCAATTATAGTGTCTAGGTCTAGGAAGGTCAAATTACCATTCAATATGATTGTTTTGATAGAGTTATATGATTCCATTGCTTGCAAAGAAGGGTCAAGATTTTTCTTTCCCAATTTAGCCTTTCAAATTTCTTTATAGAAGACCATGTATGGTGCACAAGGACCTCCAGATTGATTGTCCTTTCATGTCCAAATATGTCATAACTATTGGATCTTCTAGAATGGAGAGCTGGACTCACACACACACACACACACACACACACACACACACACACACACACAGAGTGCTCAATGACAAGAACACAAGGGTGTAGAGTGCTCAATGACAAGAACACAAGGGTGTAGAGTGTGACAGAGAATGGCAAGCTCAAAGGAGAGAGAACAAAGCTCTCTACAAGTACAAATAGAAAGTAGAAATAAGCAAGCAACCCTAAAATGTGAGTAAGGTTGCTTATATACTAGTTAACTCTATAGGTTCTTATTCACACCTGGATGGCCATGGGGAAAAATCCAATGGAACAAAAGTGCCCATGGCATAAGAGCAAGACCTCTAGATATTTAACAAACCTCCATATAGTACAAATGTAAGGTGTGAAAGGCCTCAAATTTTTATGTGATAAGGCTTTAGTGAAAAGATATGCCACATTATCATGTGTACGACAATAGATCACTGACAGATTGATCTCTCTTGCATGGAGTCTCTCTCTGGCATAGTAGTAATGCACTTCAATGTGCTTAGTCCTAGCATGAAAAATAGGGATTCTTAGCAACTGTAATTATGCTTTGACTATCAGTGAGAATAGGAGTAGCGGTGTCTAAAGGGACACAAAAATCCTCCCCATCAATCTTCTCACAATGAAGGACTACCATATATCTGCCAAACCCCCGTGCAGTACAAATGTGAGGTTTACAGAGACTAGAGATCAGTATTTGAAAGGGAAGAGGCCCAAAGCCTTGTGGAAGGCCTCAAACTTTTAGTGAAAAGATATTCCATGAAACTATCATGTTTACTATAATAGATCATATTGATCTCTCTTGCATGTATTCTCTCTCTACTGACATAGTGGGTAATGCACTTCAATGTGCCCTATATCGAGTCAAACAAGCATAAGTCTTAAGGTACAAAACTTTGGGAGCTTGTTTCAAACCATATAAAGCTTTATTAAACTTATAAACCATCTGTTCTTGACTAATTTGGGAAAATACAGCTTACTACAAGTCACCATTCAAGAACGTTATTTTGATGTGTTGGTGCACTTCATGATGGGCTGCCAAAGCAATAACAAATCAAATAGTGGTCATATGGAAAGAAGCGGAAGAAAAAGTTTCATCATAATCAATCCCTTTCTATTAGGAAAGACCTTTTTCAACAATTTTGGCCTTGAATCTATCAACTAGTCCATCTACCTTTCTTTTAACTTTGAAAACCCACTTAGTACTTATAGCTTTCTTGCCAAGTGGTAGATCCACTAAATCCCAAAGTACAAGTTTTTTGAAATGAATGAATTTCATCTTACATGGCTTTCACCCATTTTGGATCTTCTTAAGCCTCTTTAAAAGACTCGAGATTATCTACATCATATAGAGAACTAAGAAATGAAAACTCAGTAATATTTGCACCGGTTCAAGCACCAAGGATCTAGTTCTATTATGCTATCCTACAAGGTGCTTCTAACCCATCTAGGCATAGCCCTAGATTCATTGATTACTCATCTTTCAACATTTACTGTATCTTCTAGCCGATCTGAAGTTGATGCATCAATTTCTTGAGCATTCCCCCCTTGCAATAGGAGGTAAAATCTTATGAGAATTAGTAGATACTAGCATAGGTAATAAGCCATCAAATGTGTCTATTGCACTCTGTTTCTATTGCAGAAAGTTACCTACAAACATAAAGTAAGCAATGCTTAATTCAGGCGTTAATCTTGATTTGCTTTCTAACCCACTGAAATAATTAATTTTCTCTCCGTTTTCATTACAAAAAAAAAATCAACAAACATAAAGTAATTAATGCTTAATTCAAGTATTAATCTCAACCATGGAGGGTTCAAATCTCTAATTGGGGTGTTGCTATTCCTCTATTTTACATCATATAGTACTCCAACATTATGAGCCTGGACTTGAGATGAATAGATGGAAGATGAAAAAGATTTATCCATCATTCCATTGGGGGTTTGAGTGATGCATTTATACACCACATTACATCGTACTCTAAAGGGATAGGGGATGAATTTTATAAAATATTTATGACAAAGGGAAAGGCTCTTAAATCAATCTTAAATTTTAATTTAGTTTGGACATAAAAGTGATGATTCTTTTCTCACATATGTCAATAAAAGAGCATCACATGCAAGAACTAGCAAGTATAGGCTACCCTATAGAAGAAGAAGATGCCATTGCCATCCTATCAAAAATAAAAAGCATGCCAAGTGAATAGTTTGGGCCATTGAAGAATGAGAGCATGCGCCTTAGAGTGATACATACTTCCCCTTAAATGATGAAGGGATTTATCACTTAAGGGGAAGTGTTAGAAAATAAGTGATAAAGAGTACCTAGAAATGAAAGGGAGTATGCACCTTAGAATGATTCATACTCACCCTTAAGTGATGAAGGGAGTATGCACCTCAGAGTGATGCATACTCACCCCTAAGTGATGAAGAGATTTATCACTTAAGGGGGAGTGTTGGAAAATAAGTGAAGGCACCTACTTCAAGTGGGCATGTGATGTGCACAAAAGACTTGAATCAAGGGGTGGTGGACCTAGAATCAAGGGAGATGATTAGGGCATGTTAGATGAGGATTAAGATTAAGCCATGGGATAATGATGATGATATCTAATGGAAAGTTTTTGTGTGTGTGTGTGGATCAACTCTTAAGCATTGTCATCTTATCATTAGTGCTAATTACTTTTCCTCTACTTAGATTATGCTAAAAGGTTCAACCTAATCCATTAATATCCACACCCTTATCATTCCCAACTTGTAAGTTTTAAGTGATTTCCATTAGCCAAGATTCTCTCTATATGAATTCAACATACATGTTATTTTAAGTAAAACAAATATTTAAGAAAGAACTACTATGCTTTTTTGGCTTGAAGATCCTCAATTTAAGATACATGCTATTTTAAGTAAAAACATCATTTAACAGCTATGCTTTTTGGCTTGAAGATCCTATCAATTCATTATGAATGTTATTTCATTTTAAATAAAAATATTCTTTAACAAATAATTGCTATGCTTTTTGGCTTGAAGAGACTATTATTCTTCATTTTCTTGAATGTGCCCTTTCTCATTTGAATATGCCCTTTCTCATATTGAATGGTTGTTGATGATGTGTCATGGTTCACTTCTCCTTTCAATGTTTCCTCAATATCTTGATCTTGAAATACATATTTGATTGAGGAGCACTTGTATAACATGCCACCATTTTAATGGATGTCAAAAGGGTTTGAAGTAGCCTAGTCCCAATAGATCCAAGTCTTTTTTATCTATACATGGAGACCACTAAAAGAACACACTTGCAATCTTCCCAATTTTTAACACACTAAAGGAATCTCCTTCCATAACCACATGGATCTGTGAGGTTTTACCCTCCAACACCAACACCAACACCAACACCAACACCACCTACCCTAGCCCTACGAGGCTTTCCAATGATTATGTCTTGTCCATGCATTACATGCATTCTTGGTTATGCCCCCATCCACAAGTCACACAACATCCTTAACACATTCCTCTTCTTCATCAAAGAAATGCATTCTTGGTTATGCCCCAATCCATAAATCACACAACATCCTCAACACATTCCTCTTCTTCATCGAACATATCAACCTTAGGGACCAAATCGGCGAAGATCTTTCCTTAATAACAAATACCTGACTGTAATCTTCACATTAAAATAAAAAGGCCAATTTGACACGATCCTCTGTAGATTCAAACACATTCACTTACATGGTCAAGAAGACCCAAAGGGAAGTACGTCATCCTTCACCCTTGAATGGAAAAACATCCATGCCTACAGTCTAAAAAAGACCCAAAGGAAATACAACATCCTTCATCCCTTGAATGAAGGATCATCTTTACTTACAACCCTAGTGTATTTCCCTTGAATGAAGGATCATCTTTGCTTACAATCGCTAGTGTACTTACCTTGGTATCCTAACTCCCACTATCAATGGCATCATCCACCTCTTCTTTGCATTATCACCATGATTACTATTGTCTCTCTCACTTTGAGCACCGAGGTTGTGTACTACCATGGTGGTCTCCTGAGCCTTCTTCATATTTCTCTTCATAGCCCCTCTTTGCTCTTTTGTTAATGCATACTCCGTCGAGAATGAATCATTGACCTATTTACAAAAGACACGTGTGATTTTCAAATGCAATGCAATTTTTTAAAAACTACCTATTTTTTCAACATGTGATTTCATTGATTAAGCTAGCCATGCCATACCTCATAAATACCTAAAATCTATGCATCTCCATGGTACATTTTAATAGACTTTTCACAGGCGAGAATCGATCAAGCATGAGGTACTCTTAAATATTGAGAGAACCTATTACTTAAGTGGTCACATAATAAGACCACTTAAGTAATAGGTACTCTCAATATTTGAGAGTCTCAAATATTGAGAGTACCCATTACTTAAGTGCCATGCAACCACTCCCTCACCCATTGTATGCCTCCTTCATCTTTATCACCTCATCCCAATATACACTTTCTTCATCTACCACCTTCCCTCATGCTGATTGTGTATGCTTCCTTCGTCTAGCCCCTCCATCACTACCCCTCTTCCACTGTGTATGCCTCCTTCACCCACACCCTATATGCATGTTGTATTCTTTGCTTCAATTCAGGCATAGGTCCTCACCCACTCTTGGGGGTCATGACCAACCATGCTAGACATGGTCGCCCACTCTAGACATGGTCGCCACCCCTGTTCATCGCGCGGGAGTGCATGAGAGAGAGAGAGAGAGAGAGAGAGAGAGAGAGAGAGAGAGAGAGAGAGAGAGAGAGAGAGAGAGAGAGACTGTCATCTCTTCACTCCTCTCGGAGAGAGAGACAAGGTTGGATATAGCTATAGAGGGCATGCACGTAGTTTGATGGTAGATAGTAGAAATTGAGAGAGAGAGAGAGAGCTAGGTCAAGAAAATCCAAAGATAGAGAGGGAGCTGAGTCAAGGAAATATATACATACATACATACATACATACATACATACATACATACATACATACATATATATATATATATATATATATATATATATATATATATATATATATATATAGAGGGAGCCTGGTCAAGGAATATATATATATATTCTTTGACCAGGCAGGCTCAAGGAATATATATATATTCTTTGACCAGGTAGGCTCAAGGAATATACATATATACATATATATATATATATATATATATATATATATATATATATATTCCTTGACCAAGCTCCCTCTATATATATATAGAGAGAGAACCGGGTCAAGAAAATCCAAAGAAGAGAGAGAGAGAGAGAGAGAGAGAGAGAGAGAGAGAGAGAGAGAGAGAGAGATAGAACTCTTGGCTTGTCTTGTGTGTGTGTGAGAGAGAGAGACAGAGAAAGAAAGAGAGTATGTATTGTAGTGCATGTGCCTCTTCTATGCTTGTGTGTGGGAGTGAGGGGACAATTTCCTTGCATTGTGGTGTGAGCAACTCCTCAGGCACAGAGTGGAGGTGGAGATTGGAGGATTGGAGCTTCTATAAGCGAGCTTGGAGAGCCTCAAGGGATGTGAGCTCGGAGAGCCTCAAGGGATGTGAGCTCGGAGCATTAGTAAGTACTACGACGATTGTTGTCTATTGCTTATTCCATTGATGAATGTGTTGAGTTCTCTTGGGAGGTGCAGTAGCACATAACATTTTTGGCACCGTTTTCGTTTCTGTGGAAACCACCATTGTTTCTTCCATCTTCTTAGAACTCTATCTCCCACTATGCAAGATTCATGGTTGCCTTTGCATTCTGGAAGTGCACTGTGAAAAAATTGTGTGGAAGCGAAGGAATTGGATTAATTGTAAGAATTTATGTGTTGAAGTGTGTGTGAGTACTTGGTAATGCTTGAAGGAATGCACTTGGATTTTCTTTTGATTTTGTTGTTTTTGTATCACCAATTTTGTCATCATGAGTAAGCAGTTTTGGTCATACTCCTTTATCTTTTTTTTAAAAAATCACAAAAATAAGGAGCCATTGGTTGCATTACATTCTTTTCACTAGGCACAAAACACCATATTGGGGAATATGGGAATTTCCCACAAGTTTGGGACACGTGGTCAAAAGTTTGGATTAACCATAACTTGAACACCACTAATCCAAAATGAGTGCTTTATAGCTCTTTAGATTCCATTTTTCAAGCGCTTTCCAACGATAGGTCATATGATAGGGTTTTGAGAAACTTACAAACATGTTATCCATGTCCCCTTTTTTAAGTATTCAAAAATGGGAATTGGGAAATTCCCAAATTCACTAATATGGTGTTACAACCATTCTGGATTCATTGGGCAGGGAAATCACACTTTAAATCACTCAAAAAAGCATTATGTTGGCTCGACTGTTAAACACATGAAAGTGCAAGAAAGCATTTTACGACATGAAATCCTACCCGTCTTTGCGCGAGAGATCTCAGAATTCCCTTACTAAAATTGGTGCATATTATCTTGACATGACTGACACAAGGAAACGGAAAAACCTTCTCATGAAAGTGCAGAGTGCATTTCATGCCATGAAACGCAGTTTGCTATTTCACGGCATGAAATAGGTTGATTTTATGGATTGAAGGAGATCAAGGGAAAGAGAGAGACATAAGTGCACTATAGTAATCTCTCCGACTCAAGTTGCTGCAATTCTAGCTTGAAATTTCAAGGCATGAAACACAAGTTGTTCACGATGTGAAACACATTGCCATGAAAAAATAGAGTAAGCATTTCATGATGTGAAACACATTTGCATTTCATGATGTGAGGTAGAACTACCATTTCAGTGCGTGAAACGTCAGTCCAACAGAAAATCGAGCATAATAGTTGGAGTGGTGAGTTGGCCTGTTAAACTGTATTCTCATGCACTTGAGGTTAGGAAAACTTATTGGAGATGACCCTACCCTAACGACAATGCATCCAATTACCCAGGATCTTCCTATCAGAAAAGTGTTGGTTCAAGCCACTCGACGAGCACTCAATTGAGTGTTGTAGCTTGGAGAAATCTGACCACTGTGTGGAAACCAATATAGTGAAGAATCCATGGAAGAAGGACTAAGGTTCTCCGAATTTAGAGAGGAAGGGAATCCCTTTTGTCCTGCGAAGTCCAGTGGAATCTTTGATATGGCCAAGGATTTCTTTTGTCTCCAACCTGGCACAGATGATGAAGCTCAACTGCAGGCAAGGGTCCATCAATGAGCGCGGGGGACATGGTCCAAAACAGGACTTATCAACACCTACAACCCAACACAAATGGTGTACCAGGCTGAGGTGGTACAGCACACTGTCCCGATCATGGAGGGATTGAGACCATGCAGGAAAAAACCTTACCAGATGAATCCTAAATACACAGCTATTTTAAAGGAGGGAATCAATAAAGTCATAGGTGCAGATTTCATCTACGATATTGAGCACATAGATTGGCTATCACCAATCATGATTGTGCTAAAGAAGAATGAGAAGCTTAGAGTGTGTGTTGATCTCAAGAAGGTCAACAATAAGATCACTACCAATTACCATATACGGAGAACGTATTAGAACAGGTAGCAGGTGAAGAAGCCTATAGCTTCTTAGATAGATTTTTAGGCTACAATCAAGTGTCCATTGCACCAGACGACCAACACAAGATAGCATTTAGCACAATGTGAGGGACCTATTCTTATAAGGTTATGCCTTTTGGCCTCACTAACGCCCCTGCAACTTTCCAACGATTAATGTGCACAGATTTCAAGGACTACTTACAAAAGTAGCTTGAGGTATTCATTGATAATCTGTGTGCACACTCACGATGGATTGAACATCTGGTTTGCTTAAAAAAAGGTTTTTAAGAGATGTCAATTATATCGCATCTCCTTAAATCCTTTAAAATGCCAATTTTGGGTCAAGCAACACGGTGTTATATTAGGGCACATTGTGTCTAAGAATGGTATTTCTATCGATGAGAGCAAAGTAAAGTTGATTTTGGAATTACCACCACCAACAAACTACAATGGTGTACAACGATTTATGGGGCATGTTGGGTACTATCGAAGATTCATCATATTCTATGTTGAAATCGCTAGGCCATTGTATAGACTACTCATAGTCTTTGAAAGGACTGAAGAATGCCAACAAGCATATGATCAATTGAAAAAAGCATTGGCAAGTGCACCAATTTTGAGACCACCCAACTAGGACCTTGTATTCCATATGCACATCGATGCATCAAATTTTACTATAAAATGCATATCGGCGCAACCTAGGGGCCCAGTTTGCTTTGTCAGTCGATAGTTAAATGATGCAAAAATCAACTATACCACAACTGAATGTGAAGAGTTGGCCATGGTATATGCTGTTAAGAAACTTACATTATTCATTGGCTAATAAGTTTGTATTCTTGTAGATCATCAAGCCCTATTGTATCTCGTGAACAAGCTATGCACCACAGGGAGGATCACATGATGGTTAGTCTTACTTTTGGAATTTGACTTTACGATCACGGTAAGAAAAGGATCACAACACATGTCTTGGCAGACCATATGTCAAGGATTCCAAATGGAGAGCCTGCAAACCGGTGTGGATGATGATCTTCCACATGCATGTCTGTTCAAGATTGACATGGTGCCTGAGTGGAGTGAGGAAATATCCGAGTACATACCTTATGGTTTTCCACAGGATTGGCCTTTGAACAAGAATAAGATGCGTTGGGTTATTAATTTGGCCACACCATATCAACTAATTTTGGGAGAACTACATAAGCTGGGCAAAGACGATATCCTCAGACGATGTGTGCAAAAAGATGAATTTGTTACAATATTAGAAGAAGCACACTTGGGAATTACCAAATGACATTTTGCTGGAGAAGGCACAACTCACAAGGTTCTTCAAGCAGGATTATGGTGGCCAATGATGTTTAGAGACGCCATAGAATTTGTGAAGAGAGAAGTGAATAATGTCAATGGTTTGCTATTCCGTAGTAATAAAAAGACAGGATGCTAAATACCCCTGTAATTGTGAGACAAAGACCTTTGTTTAAGAGATCTAACACTAATACATCAAAACACAGAAAGAGATGTAGATTCCACCTTAGTAATGGGTATCCTTAAAGGAGATGTGGTACTAACTAATCCCACTACCATTTTATTTTTCCAACTACATCCCATAGTGCTCAATCTTAGGAGTTGGTGTCGGGTGCTGCAACCACAATTGACCATCCTGAATGACAGTGTCAAAAAACTCAACCTGTTCATGCACCTGATGACATGCCATCCACACCACGAGGTTGTTGCTTGCTTACCAGTGGCCATGGGTTGGTTGAGGTTTATGATACCCATCAATATCTAAATCTTTTTGAATCTAAATTATATCATCCCTTGGGTATCATAAAACTAAAAATCATAGGGGCTTACCGATTTAGGAAATTGGGAAAAAATAAAAAAACCGATTTAGGAAATTGCAGGTTGACTAAAAAGAAATTTGCGCAACTATACAAAACCTTAGTATATACTTCTGGGTTAAACATGACACCCGAAACAAGCGTCTTTGCACGAAATGGTTGCCTCGACCTTTTTCCTGTTGGTGCGACGCGCCTCCTCGTGGTACACTAGAACAATTCTCTTCCTGCACGACGGCGGCAGCGGAAGCAGCAGGCGTGCCTTCTGTACCTCCTCCTCTTCCCCCTCCTCCTCATCGTCAAGTGATGAACTGGCGGAAGCCGAGGTCGACTCAAAGAAGGAGCTCCTGCAGCAGGAAGGCTTCACCGAGCAGCAGATCAAGGCGGTTCTTGCAACGGACCCGCGGAGTGACAAGCTCGCCTGGCTGCTCACTCTGCTCAAGTCCCGCGGCATCGCGGGCACCACTGCTGGCGCCTTCCTGTGC
This sequence comes from Cibotium barometz, assembly GCF_041138505.1. NCBI lineage: Eukaryota > Viridiplantae > Streptophyta > Polypodiopsida > Cyatheales > Cibotiaceae > Cibotium > Cibotium barometz. Next base: position 29,504,206 of record NC_141064.1, on the reverse strand, counting down.
TCCAACCCCACCCTCTTTAAAGCAGACCTCGACAACGTCCGCCGCAAGCTAGAGGTCCTAGAGGACGCAGGCCTGGGGGCCTCCCTCCTCAAGGAAGCCATCTTGATGAAAACCAGCATCTTGTCGCTTTCCGCCTCCCCAGAAAATCTGCAGAAGCATGTCTCTTTTCTCAAGGAAGTCGGCCTGGACCCTTTTAGCATGTGCCTGACCATGACCAGATTCCCGGAGTTCGTCCAGCTTAGCATCGAGAAAAACGTGAAGCCCCGTTGCGAGCTTCTCTACAGCAAAGGGGTCTCCAAAGGAGGCCTCTGTCAGATCCTCCGAAACTATCCTAGGGTTTTCTCTGGTTCAGCAAACCCAGGCCTCACCAGAAAGCTCGAGCTTCTTCAGCGTTTTGGCTTTGATCTGGAGGCCAAGAGTGGGGTTCGGGCATTGGGTCTCTGGTCCATAACCGGCCATGTCAGCCTGTTGGCCAAATTCGAATACATACAGACCATCGGATTTTCACATGAGCTGGCTGTGGCTATGGTCCGCAAGCAGCCCAATATCCTGTGCCTGCGCAAAGAATCTCTTCGGAAGAAGGTTAGTTATCTTGTGCACTCCCTGCATCGTGACATCCAGGAGTTGCTCAGCTGCCCTAGCTTTCTCACTTCCAGCCTTGAGAAAAGGCTCATCCCCCGCTTCACCATTGTGAACCAGCTCAAAGAGAAAGGGTTGCTGGAGAAGCAAATACCTATATCTTCAATTGTTACAGTTGCAGACAAAGCGTTCAAAAAACGGTTCAAGGTATGAGTCACCTAGTTTTTTTCCCTCTCATCCTATGTGGTCTGTGTATTTTAAGAAGGAGAAGAGGAGGAATGAGGAGCGTGTTGGTTCCATGCTCCCTGTACTGAGCTGCTTGGTTTGACATGCATTTCTGCATGCAATACTATCCCAAAGACGATGGTAGGGACAAGGTGGTCTGTTTATGATGTTAACGCTTCTGGTTTGTCATAAAACACCACATAGGAAGTGTTGCAAAATTTGACATATGTGTTCCTGGCCTAATGGCTTCAAGGGCCTGTGGGGTAAGCCTGCTTTTGATGGTGACATGCATTTTCACCTAAAGTGTTAGGTACAAGGCATTGGTATGGGAATGTGGAATTGTTCATGATACTAACGAATTTGGTTTGAAGTAAGATGCTAGGTGCATGTGTTGTTGACATGGTAAGATGTTGTGCACTTCTTTTGACATAAAGAGTTACCATGTGGAAGCAGAGATTTTTGGCACAAGGCCATTAAGAAGGCTCGTGCTGCGAAAGCAAGGATGCACTCCTTTTGTGTAAAGTCAAGCGCCTTATAATGACAAGTTTAATGAAACCTCTTGTACATTGGCTCATTATTTTACTGGTTTTGCAGAATTTTGGTCAGAATTATATGGCTACATTTTTTTTTCGAGCTATTTTCCATTCCTTGTTAAAAAATTAGCGTCTTTGGGTGCACTCAAGGGAAGGGCCCTAGCATGACCCTTGTTGTCTTTGGATGTAAATCACAACCAGTCTATGAACTCATGGCCTTTCAGCTAAGTTTTAGGAAACCTATCATGTGGCACTGATCTCCCGTGCAATCTCCTTAGCAAGCGCTTTGATTTTGGCATCCTTACTTACTTTTACTTGTTGCCACGGCTATTCAGAGATGAAAACTTGGGTTATGTGCTTGGGCTGCAAGGAAGTGTCTTGGACAATCTACCACCAGGAGATGCCATGAAATTCAATGCTTAATAAAGATGTGGAGTTCTAACTACTCGACCCCCTGCACGTTTATGATACATGTGCGGTGAGATCCTTGATCTAATGGGTAGGGTGGATAGGAAGTGATGGCATGCTATGTTGCCACCAATCTTTAATTACCACTCATTGGATGGCTGGTCAGATTTTGCTGCTGCCTGCCAATCACATTGTTCTTGACCTTCATGACCTGCTTTTTTGGTTTTCAATGTTCCTGGCTTTAGTGAAAACTGTCCACCAGGCATCATTTGTTAATGTGTGTGAATCTTTTCACGGTCTTTTGAGGCCTCTCGGTATTTGTGTGTGCTCTTTAGTAAGGTACAGTAAAACAACGATGAGTTTTACCTCTGCTGGGAATGGGTTAGTGAGTGCAGTGGCTTCATGCATTCCCCTAGTCTTGTTGAAGAGTCGAATTTGCATGTGGTGGTCATGGAGCAGCAGGTCTATGGTAAGCTAGTGTGGGTGGACTTTTCAAGTCAATGTTTCTAATAAGTATCAAGTCAAAGAGCTCCTCGACCCTGCACTCAGAGGCTTTTCTAGTGAGTGCTTCAATATCAAAATTCAAAAATTACTCAGATGGTTTATTCAAAGGGCATGATTGACTCTTTGCATAAGCTGTGAACCTTGTAGAAGCTTTATACTTTATTTTCACCTTAACAGGAGAGGCATTTGTTCGATCATTCTACTTTGTAATTAGCATTTTGCCAAGATCATCCCAACATTTTGCCGTTGTGCTAACAGCAGGCTCCATTTTATGTACTTCATTTTGCAGAACGCTTGTGTCAAATTTTTCATGTTGCAGAACTTTTCTAGTAGCATCCGTTATTGTCTTCTTCTTTGCTCAGCCTATTTAGTGCTGACTTGTATTATGATTTCTTGAGAGGCTTATGTCAGGTCGATGGGCATTTCATTTGGTATTGGCATTGGGTTTGGGATAGGAGCTCCAATGATTTAGACTAGGACTCAGTGATCATTCCACTTGTTAGGATTTTGGTATTATTGAACCAGTGGTTGTTATTCAGAACTGGTTGTTATTCCATGATGATACAATTTGTGTGTTGAGGTTAGTGAAGAGATCTCTTATGATTGTCACGATGCTCCTACAATGCGTCATCCGAAGATTTGATGGACTTGTGTTTTTGTTATCATTCTCAGTCCAATGGGCAAATGATGAGGGTGGAATCAAGCTTGTAGGTTATGCTTTGTGGATACGACTCTAGGTGACCATATTAGGAGAGGTACGTCCCTATGGTCGAGTTGCCTATGATACTATTGAGCATATGGTTTTGGCAGCAATAGCTAGAATATGTTTGCTGGGAGTTGGGTCAAAACCCAGATTCCCTAAGAGTTTGATAGCTTAAAGGAGACACAATTGTGGTTCTTGATAGTTTTAGGAGTCTCTGAGAGGGGATGTATGATATCCCCTAGGTACAAGGATTTACTAGATTCTGGAAAGGATGGGTATGATGTTGCAGCTCTAGCAGATAGTTGTCTTGGCAATTTCAAGTTTCCAATTCCATGAGGAGTTGGAGGATTAAAGGATGATTTATGTTCTTCAAGGAGCTACGAAGCTCTTCTTTGTTTGTCTTGTTTCCACGTTCATATGTTGGAGAACATCAGCTTCAATTGAGCTCGTTCCTCGATACGTGGCAATGTGGATTTGATAGACATGTGATGGAAGCTCATATAAAGGTAAGATGCATGAGGATGAAGAGTGAAAAATCTGGTGTCAGACATCACATGTTGACCAAATATATCCTCACTAGTCAACCAAACACTACAGGGTGTATCTTTCTGGCGAGCATTTTTGAGCGAGCGCGTTTTGGTGTTCAAGCAAGCAGTTTCTCTTTGTACACTTCTTGTATCTGTCTACTCCTCTCTCTACTGTCACACCTACGAGATGTTGAGCACTACACACCATGGGCCACAATGTTACAACGCATTTACAAAGACACCATATTATGATCTGAAACTTTCATTAAATTCCAAAGTAAATTTTACAAGACCACATCATTACATGACAAATACTTACGAGTATTTGAACACATGCAAACAATACATGAAAGCATGTGTGTACACAATGTTATTTACTTCCATGGGCCACTATCATTACAACTCATTTACAAAGACACCATATTATAATCTAAAACGTGCATTGTATTCCAAAGCAAATTATCATAGCATTACATGGTAAACTTTGGCCAAGATGTTGAACAGACGTAACAATACATGAAAGCAAGGGTGTACACATTGTTCTTTACTTTCATGGGACACTATCATTGCTACTTCTTAACAAAGATACCATAGAGATGCAATTTTCGTTATATTATAAATAAAAATAGCAATATTGTAGCATATTATGACAAACACTTGTGAGCAGCTATGTTGAACACATGTAACACTATATGAAAGCATTTTGGGCCTTAGCTATCATCTTGGCCATCTTCATCTATCCTAAATTTGTAATGAAGGTGGCAACTTTAGCTCAAAGAGGAGCCTCCTTTGTCTCTTCAATGATGCCAAAATCTCTCCATATCCCAATGGTTGTTGCTACTTTCACCTCTAGCATGTTCTTGTCTTTGCAAGGTCTATAACTTTCTCTGTTGTGAGATTCTTGTAGAGCTCTCGCATTTCATACGTTGTTGTCCATGCTTCCATATGGGCATCTGATCTAGGTTTCTTTTCTTTGAGGTGCATGGAAGATTGAAGAGCTTTGCTTAAGATGCTTACAAATGTAGTAGTATTAGAGGGTTTGCTGGATAAAGCCATGATAAAAGAGTTTACAAAGAGTCTATTGTTTGCAATATGAAGATATAAGGGGAGGGTGAGATGGGATGTGTGCCTAGAAGAAGAGTATTGGAACATGAAAATCTCTGCTATATTTATAACTACTATATTTATAACTTATCATAAATAAAAATTACTATTTTAAACATAAAAAATAACTATTTTAAGCATAAAGGTAATTATTTTAAGGTCTGATCGAAACTCTCTTTCAATCACTCTCTCTCGTGTCGTCCTTGAGATCTCTATTCATCTTGCTCCATCTCTCTCAATTGTCAATTTAATTACCTAAATGATCACGGAAGAAGCTAAAAACAATGCCATTGACATAATTTGAGTGCACAACCATAATGTCTAAAATAATAGATTTTTTTCATACAAGCAAGTGAAATATATCAGTACGGACGTCGGGTGTGCTGGTGGAAGAAGGAAGGTGGTATGGGATAGGGAGCTCTACCAAATGGTGTAGGTGCGAGTGGGAATAGCGGCCTCGCAAGTTTGGGCCGTGATGCCCATGATGAGGGCATTGTAAAAGAACCCACAGGGGATATATGTGGGGGATATATGTGGCATGACATGTCGATATTGGGGCTCCCTTGCAACCCCAATAGCCATGATGAGGCACTTGGGTTCATGGGTACTAGGACGAGTGGAGGATATGGGTGAGGAATGTGTGGAGGCGATGCCTCGATGTCCATCTGATGCTCCCGCATCGAGCATACTCGTTGACCTCACTCCTGAAAAAATTGTTGACCCAAATCATCTTGAACGTGGGCAAGTGGTCGTAGACATGAACTAAGGCACACCTCATCGCTCTCCACGCTGATGCAATGTCAGTATCTTGTATGCTCTAGCCATGGTCCCAGTATTGGCAAAGCAATCTCAGACTCCATCTCCATGATCAGTGAACGTCCCGAGTAACCACCTGCCAACAATATAAAAGACGACGACTATATAACGATTACACTACTCGAATCGAGTTGTAATGAAGTGAGTGCTGTAATTACCTTGAGAAAGGCTCACTATGTTCAACATCTTCGATGGGATGCCCGTCCACATCCAATCAGTATGGCGAGTTTCCCTCTTGTGGTTTCATCTTCAAGAAGATATCATTGTCCACCTCAAAACCTGAACAATATGGAGCTACCTCACCTCCCTATCTCTCATACTTTGGACGATTGGATGTACTACTCTCACTAGGGTGTGTGAAGATAGTGATGACCAAAACAGTGACTTACGTGCATACACTATAAGTACGTTAAAGAAATCATTGAGCTTCACTTTTATAAAAACCACTCACTCCACTCCCCTCTTCTTGGCCATCTTTTGACATGCATACAAGTATTGCGCGGGAAGCACAAGAACAAAGTCCTTCGTAATGTGAAGTTCCAAGTTCTTGCCTCTCGCACAACAATCCCCAGGTGCTCCGCACGTAAAGTGCACACCATAGTGCTGTCAGCCTATAGGAACTCTACAGCAGCAAGCACAAACGTCGACTCCACAAGAACCTCCCTGAAAACATTCCATCCAGGAACCACAACCTCGTTCTTATAGAGAGAGAGATTTGTTGGAAAATTGGCCCACACCAAGCGTAGGCCTCCAAGGCTATCGTAGGCTTCCATGCTTTCCCACCTCATCAGAGATCCCATGAATCGTTGCAATACTGCAAGATTCCTAGAACAACAAATCATATAAGTGGACTGCAAACACTATAATGATGGCGAATGGAGAGAGTCACTACTAGCACAGAATAGAGCTCATACCTGTGTTTTCATACCTATACAAGAGGTGTCGTGCCATGCATGGCAGGTGTGGTTGTTGGTCAGGATCCAATATGGCACACATTCTCCCTTTCCCACCTTACAAGCGCCTTCTCATCAAAGTGAGTCTTCCTATAATATTTGAGGGCATCCATGATACCTACCCCCAGAGTCCACTGTGGCTCTCTTGTACATGTCGGCTATACAACGGGTGTGCCCGTCTCCAACTTCGCGTACAATTGTAGTCTGTACTTGGTCAATTGGAACCAGTACATGTGATGATGGATCCACATGAAGAATGCTTTGTCGGATATAGGGGGATCTGGGTGTCCCTCATAGCAAACTGTTCACCGCCAATATATCAATGAGCCTACATTTCCTGTATTGTGAAAGAGCGTTATGTTTCTACCTACGTATGAATAATATTTTAATGCGTTGAGGGAGTTAGAGATCTTACGCTTCATTTGGAATATGTGCTCGAGTGATCTCTGGTAGCCTGGGAGTAGTGAATTTGCTAGCCTTTTCACCCCAGCCTTGGTATGACATTACTTTCTTGAAAAACTCTTTTCCAAAGTCTGGGTTGGCAATTTGTGCTAGCTCATGTCCCCTCTTAGTAAATAGTGCGTAAGTCTCAGGGCATCTCTGTGATTCTTGTCGAACATTTCTACATTCAAAAGGTATTCTCTATTCCCTTCATTATAGGAAATTTTTTGACCCAAAGAGGGCCTCTTGGATTAACTTTTGATTAGGAATGGACCAATAGGAAGAGGACTGGGTGCACATTTTTGACTTCTTTGATCCTAGGGAGCTTAGGCTTTGGTTTGCTAATGGGGCCTAATTACTACTCTTGTCCCCTACCTCTTGGGCCCAAACTTAGAGGTCCCCCCACCTAGAATCGCGCATATGAAAAACCCTAAAAATTGAAAATTTTTAATTTTTTCTTAAAAGTGTGTTTTCCCTCTCATACTTTTCCCCAACATACTGTAGGTTTGGAAAGCTCATTTTGACCCTCTTTCTTCCTCTTCTAAGCTCTCCATTGCTCTACAGAAACTCCATACCTCTCAAGCTCTCCCTCCTTGTCAAGCTCCCTTAGTCTCAAGCTCCCTTAGTCTCAAGCTCCTTGTCAAGCTCCCTTAGTCTCAAGCTCCCTCTCCCTCTTTCTTCCTTTTCTAAGCTCTCCATTGCTGCAGAAACTCCCTCCTTCTCAAGCTCTCCCTCCTTCTCAAGCTCTCCCTCCCTCTCAATCTCCCCCCCCTCTCTCTCTCTCTCTCTCTCTCTCTCTCTCTCTCTCACGCTCCCTCCCTCTCCATTGCTGCAGAAACTCTATCCCTCTTTAGTCTACCCTAGGTTCAGGAAGCGCTTCACTCTTCTGTTGTAAAACAAGCTTTTCTTTTCTCTTCTTCTCTTTTCTTACTACCATGGCCTCTTCCAGTAATGTGAGAAGACCTAGGGAGAAGGTGGAAGAGCTTGTGCTGCATAACACAAGAGATGAGAATAGAGTTTGGGCTCCAACAAGATTCAGGGTGGTTGAGGCTTGGGTCTACATGCAGCCAAGCTCTAAGGGACCACATCGAGTGCGTCAACAACTGGGGAATATGCTACATCATTGGAAGGGGCGACTACAAGGCTTCAAGCATACTAAGGAAAGAAGGACTGGTTGCCATAGTGCAACATGTGTGTATCCTTGGAGACCTGTACATTGGAGGCCAACGACCAAGGTTTCCTTCAAATTGTCAGTGTAACATAAACACAGCTTTAACAATATGCTAATGGATTTTTTGTTTCAATTTTTCTTATGATTCTCCATTTTCTTATGTCTCTCTGTGGATATTTTTTCCTCTAATTATGTTGAGGAACAACCACTACAAAGCCTCACTGGAGTTTTCTATGCTATGCATGCATCCATTGGAGAGGCAATGTTTGTGGAGAGGCAATGTTTGTATCTCAAAGCCCAAGTGATCTTGTACAGAACAATATCTTTTTCTTTTCTCACTCATATTTTGTAGATAAAAAATTAGGTTTATTTGGCAAGCTAGAAGAGATCCCCAATCCCTCTCTTAACAATCTCGAATGGCCCAAACCTAATGCTTTGCCATCTTATGCTTAAAGTTTAAGATGGTAAGTGATATTAAGACATCACTCAAGTTTTCAAAGGCATCTAGGTCAGTAGGGCTAAATTGGTTTTGTCCTTTACATATTTTTGTACACATGTTCAATTCCATGCCAATGCACCAAACAAAAATAATGTATATTTGTAAGGAGATACGGTCTGACCTCATTCAAGGATTACTAGGAGAGGGTTGGAAGGTTAATGAGGGGTCACATCAAGGTGATGTGTACGAGTGCAAAGTAGTAGATTTTACAGTGTCTTTTAGGTTCTTGAAGGCACGCTCTATTTTGTACATGCGTCTGCACTACCAAAGATGGATGCAAAAGCACGAGACATGGATCCCACTTCAAGCCTCAGAAGAAGAAATTATGCCTATTGAGATAGTTGTGATGATGCAAAATGGATGGATTGAGCGAGTGGTAGCAAGTAAGCATTGGAGCCTAGTAGACCTGCGTCAACACTTTAGCATCATGGGCTTTGACAATGTGGAAGAGTCAAGTTTCAAGTTGATGAGAAGAAAGGTATATCTGATTCCACTACATGTTTAGAGTTAACCCTTACACTTTCTGGTTATTGTGCCACTTTCTATATTTTTATAGATTGGGAAGCGTAAGGAGGGGACAACCATGGTTTTAGAATCATGGCAAATGGGGGACCTTGAATTTTCAGCAGCTGCATAGCCCTACCAACACATAGTAAGCATGTGGAAGAGCTTGAAGATGAACTGAGTATATGAGAAAATAATGCACGTGAGGGGCAAGAGTTTCAAGATCGAGGTGATGACAAGCTTTCAAGTCAACAAGGAGATGGAGATCAACATGAAGTAAATGTCACAAGAGGGGTAAAAAATGAAGACATTACAACAATTTTAGATTAGATGACATGCTTGTAATTTTGTAGCGGGCTCTTTTTTAACCAATCTTTATTTAATTGAAATCTTAAAATTTTTACAAACTGTAATTTTTTATGTTTAGCGGTCTAGTGTGAAAAGGCCAAACTTTAAATTTTAACTATAAATAGCCAAAGGTGCCTTCTTTCTCATTTTCACGTGATAGAAACCGAGCACGAGCTCACACTATCTCTTTGCATTCACATGGCTACCCACTTTGACAACTTCTGTGAGTTCCTCTCCACCACCCCGTGCGGGCAAGAGCGAGCTCTTTGTCATGTTCTCTCGTGAAATCGACTTTGAAAAAAGTCGCTCGCCCTTGCGTCCCAACATTATGAGACGCAGATTGCATACATGGAGCAATACTTGGCTCCCCACTCCATCTCCTTTCCCCATTGCCCCAATGATCGATGGGTGCCTGGAGCTGCTTAAGTATATTCAACAATATGCCCGCCCCTACATCCAGCACCTTGAATGCTTCATCAACATCTGCATCCCCACGCAGGAGCTTAATGTATCTTCAATAAGCAGGAGGTGAAGAGGTTAGGGAAGGAAAATTTAGGAACTAGTTCGTCTCGTGGCTCGCCACTTTTGCGTTCCTCATCAGCGAGACGATGAGGATTCGAATGAGGAGGTAGAGATGCCTGCATTGCAGTTGGCAGGGTATTTGAGGGATGACAAGGAAGTGAAGGCAATAGGAAAACGAGCGCTGGTGTAGAAGAGCAGCTTGCATCAGAGCACTTTCCAGAGGGTGCATAATCTGCAGCTGAACAGTCCGCTGTAGTAGAAGATGTGGGGCCATCTTCCCCACACCAGGAGGAGAGCAAGCTGCTGCCAGAGCTTGAGATCAATCTCTTGAGCACCATTGTGGTGGTGGAAGGTGAAAAATACTTATTTCTTCATGACCTTGAAAAGACAGCTGGCTTGAGAATGGATGAATGCCTGGGCATTATATGCACGCGATGTGAGGTGGACCTTGATACGTCCAACCTCGGTCCTCACCTAGATAGTGCTATATTACCCCTTGGAGAATCTATCGCAGAGACAGTTGCTTTGGTCAAGGAAACTATGGTTGAGATTGCGAAGCAAGCCCTAGTTCTAGAGGAGGAATTCACAACCTTACAAGACAAGCTAGAGGCTGAAAAGGATACCCTGCTGAATCAATGGAGGAGACCAAAGCACCAAAAAGGATGAGGCTAAGTCCACGATTGACCTCTATGTCCCCACAGCACTTTGGCAAAAGAAGACATTGAACAAGAGGTAATAATCGACCTTTTACAACCTAGAAACATTTGTAATCATGTATAGAAAAATATTTTAATTTCTTAATTAGAACTATACATTTGGTGCTCTATGCCATAGAGGCTACAGAGACCAAGCCAAGGTCCATGGACATGATTTTGCGTTGACGCATTATCTTGGTCGACTTCCTGTGGATGGCATCGCCATTTAGGGACTACACCCCTCCATCTACCTTCACTCTCTTCTTTTTGAAAGCTCTCTCTAAGGTGCTCTCTGTAGCCTCTATGGCATAGAGCACCAAATGTATAGTTCTAATTAAAAAATCCCTTGCCTTCGATGTTTTTGGTTCTAGATTTAGGGGTAAGCTTCTTGCTCGTATAGGTATAGTTAAAAGCATAGGCATAGAGGATCCTCAAGAAATAGCCCAATCACTCCTTGAGCACACTCTGCCCAATAACAAGAGAAGGAAGCTCAATATTGTAAAGATGATGTATCATTTCTTATTATGAATACAATACAATTTTGTAAGAAAGCTTTTGTAAAGATGATGTATCATTTCTTATTATGAATATAATATAATTTTTGCAAACTTATTTTCATCAAGTATATCATTATTATTTTTAGTTTGTACCATCAATGTTTTTGTGAATGCATCAGAAATGACCGTGGGAGCCTAGGGGAGTAGTGCATGCTAGAACAACTTTCCCAGCCCTTCAGCAGCAATTCTGATGCTTGGTGAATGATAAATAATGTATTTTTACACATGATTAAAGGTATTTTTATCTTGTAAATTAATGTGTCATAATCAATGTACTCAACTTGATTATAAATGCATCAAAAATGATTCTAAGTGGCTGGGGGAGCAATGCCAGAACAGTGCGAATTTTGAGCCTACACCGCTGCTGTGTAGAGCCCAAATTCTTACTATTCTGGCATAGCTTCCCCAGCCCTCCAGGAGCAATTTTGATGCATTGGATGACAAATAATGTATTTTTATACATGATTAAAGGTCACTATATTTTTACACATGATTAAAGGTGTTTTTATCTTATAAACTACTGTTTCTCACAATTAGTGTGCTCAACTTCATTATTATAAATGCATCAGAAATGATCCTGAGTGGCTAGGGGTGAAGTGCCAGAATAGTGCAAATTTTGAGCCTACATCGCTGTTTTGCAGAGGCCAAATTCGCACTGTTCTGGCACAGCTTCCTCAGTCCTCCAAGAGTATTTTTGATGCCTTGGGTGACAAACGGGCACATGATAGACACTCCATGTTAAACAAACATGATGACACCGAGACATTGTAAGAGAAACTTAAAATTTTAATTATCAAAAGGTTACAAATGAAATCCATATATGCTTGTTACAAAGGGGGGTTTGAAACAAAAGAGTCTTTGCATGTATTGCAAGGAGGTTGGCGTCTTCAAAAAGCCCAACAAGGTAAGCCTCGGAGGCTTCTTGCAATGCTTCAAGGGCAATCCCCTGCACACATGGAACTCTGTTCTATATCCTTGGTGGAGAATCTCCTTCATTGTGTGCGAGCAAAAGGGGATCTTATTATGAGCAACTTAGTCCTCTGATAAAACTTGATTTCTTGTAGAGCCCTATGCCCTTGGCGCATCCTTCTCCTTGGAGCTCTCTGTGTTGTGTTAGTGCGTTGGCGAGGTTGGGACTTCCTTGGCTTGAAGAGCTTGACCTTTCTACGCTTGCGCGCACTTGCAGGAACCTCCTCTTGGTCTCTCTCTCATAGTCTGAATCCTTCTCCTCCTGTTGCTATGGTACCTGTGTATAAAGTTCCTCCCGAGTAGGTAGGGGACCCTGTCCTGGCAGTAGGGTCTTACCACCTATGGTGCTGCGCAATGTAGGAATGTTTTCACCAACCCAGTCAAACTGCTCATCATTGGCCTCTCTGTCTTGATCTCTGGGGTGGCTGCATTGTGGGGTCTTCTTCACACGCTTCCTCCCACTAGAGGGCCTACATGTGTGTGCACTGGTGTTGCTGTGGGAGGAGGGTTGGACTCTGGTGATCCCATTGGGCGTGTCCTAGAATCCAAGGGGTCACTCTCTTCTGTGGTGTCGCCAGTATGTGGTTGTTGGGTGCCTTGCACTGTGTTTTATGAAGGCATGGTAACATGTGCGGTGTTCTTGGTGCATGCCATATCCATGTACGACTATGCTAACATGGTGATGTGCTGGTGTCCTTACGTGGGTGTCTACGTAGATCTTGAGCTCAAGCTCTCTAAAAAAGTGAAATGAAAATGAAGTGAGAGAAGGAACTATTAATAGTTTTTTTAAGGGGAAAAAAAACCTAACTAAACTTATTTTCTTAGCCTTATTACATCTAGATTTATGCTGGTGCGTGCACAACCCAACGCCTCCCTTGTCTCCTCATTTGTGCATGCCAAGCACCATGCCTATGGGGAGCATTGGGGTCTGCAAGCTTAGATTGTTGGGCCCGCTCCCTAACCAATACCCTTCCAAAGATTGTGCGATAAAACCAATTTAACATCTCTTGTAGATAGTTTGTACGTGTTCCTCCTACAGAAGCTCCACCTCCATGTCTTGTATTTTTGAAATAAACCCCTCTTGCTTTATAATGTGATTTCTCCATCCCTTGGGTACTCCACATGTCGAGTGATCCATACTTATTCATGAAATATGCACCATGCGCATAAACTATGTGTTGTACACATGACAATAGAATTTATTTAGAAAAAGTCAAGGTTAAAACACGAGTTTATTTTTTTACTATACAACTTACCATATAGTGTGTTACTTTACTCTCTCCCCAAGCACCTAGCACACTTTTGGTGAATTCTATGATATGTTGTTGGAATGATGCTCGTTCTTGGGCAGTTGTGTTGCTTTATGCAAACCATGTTATTGAAATTTATCCAAAGCTGTTTGCGCATATTTACAAGAAGAGCTAGCATTGGACAATCTACATTTGTGGTGATTGCACACAGTGATGAAAATACAAGTGAATAGGGTGTGTGCGGGAACAAGCCCTTGGCTAGAGGCTGTAAAAGAGAATGTGTAAATGTGAAAGAACTTGTGAAAAGGTGAGAAGAATCTACTGGGAGAGAATAAAGGGTAGCATGAGAAGATTTAGGAAGTGTGGAGATATTCTGGTAGATATTTTGGGAAAAGTGAAGAGGTGGAGAGAATCAAGCAAAAGAGGTGGAGTGAATCAAGGAGAAATCAGTGGGGTTTGATGCTTGGATGTAAACTCTATAAATTGAGGCATTGGCCTAATGAGAATTTGCTGGTTTTTGATTATCCATGCCTACATTAAGCTATTTGTTAATTACTAATCACGTCTTAATTATTTGCTATCACTTTGTTAATGATATTGATTCTAGTATTTGATCCACCATAGCTCATCACATTGCTCTAATTTCAACATGGTATCAGAGCCATGCCTTTATGAGCCCATTATCTAATTAATTAGGATTAGTAGATTAGAAATTAATCAAAATTTTAGTTAGTTTTCAACTAGCCTCTGTACCCCCACAACTGGTGGAGGAGCTCTAGCTCCTTGCACACTCAACATTAGGCCAAATCCTTTTAACCCTAGCTAGCCATAACCCTTGTGCTCCAGCCACTTCAATCAGAAGCGCAAACGGCCGTGTAGAATCCCGATTTTTGCTGATTAGTGGGCACCGTTTTTCTGAGGAGATTTTGACATTGCTGCTGCTCCAGTTCAAATGGGTCTAATTCCTCTTAGTCCCAAGTGTTTTCAAGCATGCTCTACAAGCTAGTGAAGACAAAATTCAATTTCATCAAGTCTATAGTGAGATCCAAGCTCTTCATCAAATCTGCCAGCAGCAGCAGTGAGCGAGATTACCACCTCCATCGATTCTTCATTAATTCAACATGCTTGTGATGTAACTGGAATCAGCATGAAAGGGTACCAAGCAATCTGTCAGGTTGTAAAAGATGCATTTTTAAGACAAGGAATCACTGGCACTTTATTTCCTACACTCAAGGTGATTCACAATGTCAAGCGTATCAATAATGATGATGTGCAGCGAGCTATAGGATAGTTTTATCACGTTGAGGACACACTAACATTAGACACAGGGTCGAGCAGAAAGAAAATCAAGACAAAAAGCACAGAATTTCACTATGATGTTTACAATAACATCTTTGTTCATATTGAGAGACTACAACAAGCTATAGTGAAGTTCTATGGTCTTTCATCAGAAGGTGAGAACTTGCAATTGCTACTATTCATGTTTTTAAGTAGAAAATGAAGATGATTATTTTGTTTTGAATATTATAAATTACCGTTTATTTGCAGTTTTGGGGAGCACACTTTCATTTGTGCTCAAGCTAGATGAGTGCCAAATTTTGAAAGGTTGGAAGCTAGAACGTATGAGCATTATGCTCATGAATGAGGCCATGATTTGTGCATGGAAAAAGACTACCAAACCAAGTTTTAGTGTGCAATCTGAGAAAGAGGTCTCGTGGCTTGGTGTATTATTCAAGGTACCGAAGGAGACACATGAGGTATTGACATGGATGTTTGAAAGGACTCCCTGGATAACAGATGTAATCAAAAATCAAATTGATGGTCAACTTTTAGATGTAGAAAACATAGGAAAGTTTAAGGTGGATTGGCATCTTGGGGGAGATTTGAAGACAATTAAATGCATGATGGGTCGTGCTCAAGGCGTGACATCAAGATGGCCTTGTCCATACTGCAATGCTCAGATTGATATTCTGTTGAGATATCGAGCTCATCTAGTGAGGCGGTGGACACTGATGACCCGCCTGGGGGATAGGCCCCACACTTACACCACTGGCATGGTTGGTGAGATCTTGGGTGCCATATGCGGCCAGTGGGATGATAGGCTATATGACAGCCATTCTAGAGACTGGCATAGTTATAGCGCTAACTCATTTAGTCGGGTTCACACTATAGAGAACCCGTGTATGTATTGGTTGAGTACCTTTCATATTATGTGTACTCTTATCTTGCATATGGTGTGTTGAGTGTTGAGTAGAGAAGAAGAAGATTTTCAGCCTCTCACCTTGTGCGTTCTCTATTAGGGTTTTGTGAGTGTGTGTGTGTGCTTGCAAGAGCTCAAGCTCTCTTCCCCCCTGCATCTTTTCATGGTATCAGAGCCTGGTTCGTGCTAAGGGCTGAGCTGCAAGCAAGAACCACAGGAAGCGGTACGAGGGTAAGAGCTTCAACTACTCTTCCCTATTTGTGTTGGTGACTACACCCTTGTCGGGAGCTCTACGGGAGGCACCGGCAAACGGTCTCTGATTGAGGAGCTTTCTTCGTGGGAGTAAAGCTATATGGCAACTGTACAGTCCTATCGGACTATATTTTTCGGGCCGAAAATGCGTTTCGGGCGCGTCTGGACCTCTGTTTTTCAGAAAGCAGGCGATTTTGAGCACTGCGGGTAAGTCATCGATTCTCTGCAGAACTCTGTTTTAAGAACTGTAGGAAGACAGATTGACTGTGCAGACACTGTGGTGGGTGTTGCAAAGAGGTCTACAGTTGCCATTGGGTGTATGTATGCACATTGAAGTCACTGGTTGTGACATTTGAGAGTACTACCGCTGTGCAAAAATATTGCAGGTTGTGCAGAAAAACCAGAGTGCAGTTTCTGGTGAAATTGTGTGTTTGGCAAGATGTCTAATGATGGCATAACACAGATTGTGGCTGAGAAGCTTGATAAGAATAACTTCCATGCGTGGAGGTTCAGGTTGCCGAATTTCCTGATGGGAAAAGGCTATTGGGACTACATAGAAGGTGAGCATGAAGAGGCACCGGAGATACCGGATATAAATCCGACTGCTCTGCAGATGTGAAAGAGTTTAAAGACCGGAACCAAGGAGCCAGGAAGGTTATGTATTGGCTCTCCATTAGTATACAGGACACCATGATTGGGCACATTCAGGATGCCAAGTCCCCCAAGGAGGCGTGGGACACCTTGGTAAAGCTCTATGAAACAAATACCAAGGCACGTAAGATACAGTTGAAGAATGAACTTCATACTGTGGAGAAAAAGAGCATGTCTGTGAATGACTATGCGCTGAAGATAAAGGGTATTGTGGAATCCCTTGCATCTATTGGTGTGTCAGTAGATGATGATGATAAGGTGGAAGTCTGTCTACGTGGTCTCGGGCCATAATACAAGGCGTTCAAGACGTCCATTCAGACTCGAGAAAACATTCCCAACTTTACAGATTTGGTGTCTATGCTGATTATCGAAGAGAAGAGCTTGGGTGAAGACCAACAGTCTTCACAAAGCAAAAACAGTTCAGAGCAGCAGGCCTTCTACACGAGTTCAGGAAGAGGACAAGGTAGAGGAGGCTGTGGTGGTGGACGCGGTCAAGGAGGTGGCCGAACAGGTAATCAGAATTATGGTCAGCACAGTAGCAACAACAACAGTCCCAGAATCAACAACAACAACAACAACACGCAGGTGGAAGAGGCAAATTCAGAGGCAGGGGGAGTCAAAGAGGTCGTGGAAATTGGCAAAGGCAATATAATGATGCACGTGAATGTTATTATTGTGGTAAGCCTGGACATGTGCAGGCAGAATGTTATAAGAAGCAGGCTGACATGCAAAATGGGAAAGTGCAGCAAAACAACTATGCATCCTCAAGCAGAAATAATGAGGATAATGAAAGGTTGTTTGTTATGCAGCATGTCGTGAATGCCATGTCTAAAAATGTTGATGCAGCACAAAAAGATAATGTATGGTATGTGGATTCAGGCGCTTCGAACCACAGACGAGTCATGGGGAGTGGTTCAAGGAGATGAAAAACCCGGAAAGACCAGGTTTTGTGGAAACAGGGGATGACACTGCTCATCCAATTGCCCACGTTGGAGATGTGCCATTATCTATGCAGGATGGCAAAGTGAAGTACCTTGTAGATGTACTTCATGTACCGAACATAACAAAGAATCTGGTTTCAGTTGGGAGCAGGGTTTGCAGGTTCGGTTTAACCCTGATGGGTGTTATGTTGAAGATTTCAAAGACAAGTGCAGGTTGGTTGCAAAAGGCAACAGAGTGGGCAGAATGTTTACGTTGAATGTAGACATGCCTGAAATGAGTGCTGCGATGTTTGCAAATGGTTCAGGAATTGTTGCAGACACAGACATTTGGCACAAAAGGATTGGACATGTAAATGTGCAGAGATTGAAGTCTATGCAAACAAAAGGAATTGTGACAGGGCTGCCAAAATTTAAAGTGGAAGGTATGCAGAAAATATGTGAAGCATGCCAATTCGGGAAGCAAACAAAGCATGTGTTTCCACGTAACAGATATGTGAGTAGAAATGCACTAGATGTTGTGCATTCAGATGTATGGGGTCCTACGAAGACCATATCTATGGGAGGCTACAGGTATTATGTGACTTTCATTGATGACCACACAAGGAAAGTGTGGGTATATTTCATGAAGGAGAAGAGTGAGGTGTTCACTCACTTTCAGAATTTCAGAGTTTTGGTTGAAAAGCAAACAGGGAAATATGTAAAGTGCCTAAGGTCAGATGGAGGGGGAGAGTACTTCTCCAATGAGTTCTCTGAATTTTTGAAGAAGAATGGTATTCGGAGACAGTTTACATGCAGATACACTCCGCAGCAAAATGGAGTTGCTGAGCGGAAAAATAGGCACATTGCTGAGATTGCGCGAGCATTGATGGAAGAGAAGAATATGCCGCATTGCTATTGGGCTGAGGCTGTTTCTACAGCAGTATACATCATGAATAGGACTCCAACTGAGCCATACATGATGTAACTCCAGAGGAGAGGTTTACTGGCAGAAAACCAGATTTGTCTCATGTGAAAGTCTTTGGATGCATTGCATATGTGCATGTGCCAGATGAGCTGAGAACTAAGCTGGATCCAAAAGCTCAAAAATGTGTGTTTATTGGATACTCCCTTGAGCAAAAGGGATACAGGTGTTATAACCCTGCTACACATGAGTTGAGGGTAAGCAGGGATGTCTTTGATGAGATGAGCAGCTGGTATGCTGCTGAAAAAGAAGCTGTTTGGGCTGATGTGAGTGGAAGTGTGGTTGCATAGAACCGAGCATGTTTGCAGGTTGAAGAAAGCCTTGTATGGCTTAAAGCAAGCACCAAGAGCATGGTCTGACAAGATTTTTGAATATCTTGTCACTATTGGCTTTCATGTAGCCAATGCAGATTTCTCATTGTATGTGAGACATGGTGATAGAGGAGTTGTGCTTGTTGTCATCTATGTAGATGACTTGATCATTACAGGGGACCATGATGCAGAGATCTTTGATGTAAAGATCTTGCTTAGACAGAAGTTTGAGATGAAGGATCTGGGGGAGCTCAGATATTTCTTGGGCATTGAGGTGATTAGGTCTCCACATGGTATTGGATTACTGGAGAGACAGTATGGCTTGGACATGTTGTCCAAGTATGGTATGACAGGCTGTAAGCCTATTTCTGTGCCATTGGATCAGAATGGCAAGTTGAGTGTAGATTCAGGAGAGATCTTGGAGGATCCTACTATGTATAGGAGCATAGTAGGAAGTTTGATCTACATGACGATCACCAGACCAGATTTGAGCTATGCTGTTGGGTTGGTGAGTCAGTTTATGCAGGTTCCACGGAAACCGCATTTGGATGCAGTGAGACGCATACTGAGGTATGTGAAGTCTACTTTGCATTGTGGACTATTCTATGAGACTGGGACAGAGATATGTGTACATGGATACACAGATGCTGATTGGGCTGGTAGTATCTCAGATAGCAGATCTACCAGTGGATTCATGTTTTCTTTGGGGAGTGCTGCTGTGACTTGGAGCAGCAAGAAGCAGCCTACGGTTGCTCTATCCAGTACTTACAGAGGCCGAGTACAGAGGAGCTGCTATGGCAGCATGTGAGGTAGCTTGGTTGAGAAAGCTACTTGCAGATTTGGATCTATCAGTGGATAAACAAGTGGTCATTTTCTGTGACAACATTAGCAGTATACAGTTGGCCAGGAACCCAGTCTTTCATGCTCGTACGAAGCACATAGAGGTCCACTACCACTTCGTTAGAGAGAAGGTCTTGGCAGGAGATCTTGACCTTGTTTATGTCAGCACAAAGGATCAGCTAGCTATCTTTACCAAAGCATTGGGTACGGAGAAGCTCCGCAGATTCAGGGCTTCGCTTGGTGTACATGAGATGGAGTTGAGCTCGAGGGGGAGTGTTGAGATATCGAGCTTATCTAGTGAGGCGGTGGACACTGATGACCCGCCTGGGGGATAGGCCCCACACTTACACCACTGGCATGGTTGGTGAGATCTTGGGTGATATGCGGCCAGTGGGATGACAGGCTATGTGACAGCCATTCTAGAGACTGGCACAGTTATAGCGCCAGTTCATTTAGTCGGGTTCACACTATAGAGAACCCGTGTATGTATTGGTAATCTTGTATATGGTGTGTTGAGTGTTGAGTAGAGAAGAAGAAGATTTTCAGCCTCTTACCTTGTGCGTTCTCTATTAGGGTTTTGTGAGTGTGTGTGTGTGCTTGCAAGAGCTCAAGCTCTCTTTCCCCCTGCATCTTTTCATATTCCTAGGCAGAAAAAGACAAATGAAAAAGGTATACAGAAGGTTGGTTCTATTGGGAAGGATGCCTCAAAAGGTCCCAAGAAAGGGAAGAAGCAACAAGAAAATGCAGTAGATCCAACCGAGTCAACTGATGATGAAGATGAGGAACAACCAAATGCAAGATGGGTGGAAGGTGTCATGTCTCGTGATATGCTAGGAGAACCAAATAAGAATTCAAATTGGAGCCCCATCGTTAATTTTCCACTAAAGAATATTCACTTTTGCACACTTCATGCATTCATGAGAATCTTTGATCGATTGCTTAAGTGTCATATCGATTATGCATTCACAATGCCTACACAAGAGAGGAAAGTTGCAGCCCTTGGTAAATTAGAGCATCTTCTGAATTCTCTGGACTGCCATGGCGGAAACGTGAAAATTGGAGTGAATAAGCAGGCCTCTGGTATGTCATACGAGGTTTCTCAAAAGGTCTCCATGACTGGATCAAAGGCAAGGAGATTTTTGGAGAAGCCAGCAAACATAGAGAATTCAAAGAAGACTTGGGGACTCTGGAGAGACCTGTGTGTTGAAATTAGAGCAATGTGATGAGCTATGGTGGATCAAATACTAGAATCAATATCATTAACAAAGTGATTATCAAATAATTAAGACATGATTAGTGAGTAAGTAACAAATAGCTTAATGTAGGCATGGATAATCAAAAACCAGCAAATTCTCATTAGGCCAATGCCTCAATTTATAGAGTTTACATCCAAGCATCAAATCCCATTGATTTCTCCTTGATTCACTCTACCTCTTTTGCTTGACTCTCTCCATCTCTTCACTTTTCCCAGAATATCTCCACACTTCCTAAATCTTCTCATGCTACCCTTTATTCTCTCCCAGTAGATTCTTCTCACCTTTTCACAGGTTCTTTCACATTTACACATTCTCTTTTACAGCCTCTAACCAAGGGCTTGTTCTCGCACACACCCTATTCACTTGTATTTTTAACACCTCTCCTCAAGTGAATACTCCTAGTACACCTAGACCCTATACCAAGTTTCCCTCTTACTTGATAGTCCGTGACCAGTGTCTAGCACTCCTCCCCTCAAGTTATCTTAGCACACCTGGACCCTGTACCAAGTTTCTCTCTTACTTGATAGCCCGCGACCAGTGCCTCAAGTCCCTAAACTCATAGTCCTTGACACTCTCTCTCTCTATGTGTCCAAGGCTTACTATAGTTGCCCGTGACCTTGACTAAAGTGCTCACACATACATCTATCTACCACGTGGCCTACATCATCGGTGGCTCAAAGGTGGTTTTACTTTGTTGGGGCAAGTTACATTGGGTTGTGGGGTTTCTCTCTCTCTCTCTCTCTCTCTCTCTCTCTCAGAGATTTTCACATGGCTCCTCACTCTTTGGAGCCTCACATCTTCTCTTGTCTTCAGTCTTCTTGTCGTTGGCAGCTTCTCTTCACGCGTCCATGTCTCCCTCTTCTTTCAATCTTCTTGTGGCAGCTTCTCTTCTCATGTCCATGTCTTCCTTCAATGCTTCCTTTAGATCTTCTTGGTGTGGATCTTCTTCTTGGAAAGAGATGTTCTTCTTCTTTCATGGCTGGGGCCATGAGCTTGTCCGTCAGGTCTTCTTGCTCCATGTGAGCAGCATGTTTAAATGTTTTGCTGTTGACAGTTCCTTTGGGCTTTTGATGTTTTGTCTTGTATCATTATGCAATGCAAACCCAAATCTATGCGGGAGGTCTTACCTCTTGCCTTATTCTGGACAAGGGCAATGTCTGATCCCATATTTACACTGATGTAATGTGCCCAATACATAATGCATATAGCATTCATTCTCATGCTCATTCCCAAATGCAACTTTGGCTGTGAATTATCTTGAATTTGAGTGAGATTTATAGGCATTAACCAAGGGTTAAATGCAAAATGATGATACTTGGCGTATTTTAGGATGATGAGGGTCAGTAATAATTGAGAGAATATCCTTGGTATTCAGAATGGCTTTGACCAAATCTTTCCATCCCTCTTCATTAGAACCACACACCTCTTGTTGCAGAAAATTCCTGGCAGAACACAAATCATGACTATTTTGTTTAAATCATTGAGTGCATAATGAAAGTTTATGTTACTTACTTTGTTGTACGAATCCTTTTCTTTTGTGCTCCACCTTTAAATGCAAGAGATTCTATACCAGCCAATGTCTTTTTACGTTCACGAGCACCATTTGGCATTGCTTTGAGTCGTTTAATAAGTTCCTCTAGCCTTTGAATCTTTGCATCCTTCTCCACATTCTTTGCGAGGATCTCTTTCATTTTATTCGATGATGTTTTAAGTCCTTCTTAACATTGTAAAAGGCTGAATTGTGATGCTTGCAATTGAGATTGGAGAATATGGGTTTGTCAAGCTCCACTTGTAGTCAATCTTCTGCAGTATCCTAACAAGCTAAGCTCTCCTTCACCAAATTGCATAAAAGACGATAAATTACGGAAAGGAGGGTTTTCTCTTAATGGAGGGTCAATTGGATAGAGATGCCCATCAACCTAAAGATCTACATTTTCTCCTTAGCTATCCTACGAGCTTGGATAGATTGTGCATGAGTAGGATGAGTTTTTTTAGAGTTGCCATACTCTTCAGGAATACAAATGTGTAAATCAACCTTCCGTTTTCTAGCTTCACAAGGGACTTTACACACAGCTTGCAAAGGCTCCATAGCTGAGCAGAGGAAGAAACTAAAGCAGAGAGAGAGAGAGAGAGAGAGAGAGAGAGAGAGAGAGAGAGAGAGAGAGAGACTGTTAAAACTTTGCTGTTGGCATTTTTCTAAGTAGAAAATGATCTTGTTGATATACAAATATACTAACATGGAGTTTTTTATCAATAAATTATATTTATGAGAAAAATTAAATAATAATAATTTTTGGAGTCCCCACAATTTCGGGATCTGACAGTTAGTTATGTTTATGGGGTTGTGGGGACCTGACAGTTAGTAGCACATGAAGTAGCAGAGTTTACTTCATGAGATAGCAGGTTTGGTAGGTCATGCTGTTAGTGGAGAAGTGGGGTTAGTGATGTAGATTTTGTAGGAACAACTAATTTCAAGGGTTTGGTGCAGTGTTATTCCTTTTGAGGGGTTAGTGTGAACCTCATGAAATAGCAGACTGCTATTTCACGGGTTAGAAAGCACATATACTTGTGAATTGGTTTGGGGGGAAAAGATGAACATTTTTACATGCATGGATTATAAAAAACAACAACAAGGAAAGGGGATGTGACATATGTAATTGATTGATAAGATACAAATGATTTATTCTATACCCACTATGATTTATTCATACGAATGAAACAAACAAGGGTGGATATCGTGCTCCTACATGAGAGTGATGGGCAACAAGCAAGGATGAAAGATTGCACACCGACGTGGATGCAATTCAACAACGATGAAGGTTGGTGCAAACCGAATGCAGGAAGATCAAAAGGCGTGGGTCGATAAAGAATGCACAAAAAGGGAAGAAAAAATATTTACGATTCAGTCGTTGGCCTGACGGCTAGCTTAATTAGGAATGCCACGTGTCATCTTGTGATAGGTGGAAGGCTTATGACCGTTTCACAATGTGAAGTGTCAAATTGGTTCATGTCGTGAAGCATTTTAGAGTGTTTCACAGCATGGAACGGTTTTGAGTATTTCATGGCGTGAAGTAGCCCGAACCCGTTTACTCGTTCACAGCGTGAAACTGTCTGATCTCTTTTTCATGTAAATTTTGATACCCTATGGCTTCCTATATACTCAATCAGTCAAGGCCACATATTATGCATTCAGAGAAGGAGAATAGTGCACGTGAAACGAATGAATGTGTCTCACGGCATGAAAGGAATACTCTTTTACCTTGTACCCACTTGCTTGGGGATGGGTACCTTTATGATTCTTCTCAGTTTATGGCCATGTGAACCAATGGGGTACCTTGGAACCTGTGGGTATTTGTTGTTACAATCTTTTTAGTTTAGAGTGAGAGCTTCGGATTTTTCCCTCCATCTAGTTGAGGAGTGTATCTAGTGAATCCTGGTGAACCTGTTCTGTTTCTGTATGTGAGTGCACGTCCTCTTTAACCCTGGTCCATAATTTTGGTCAGCACTTTCTCTTTGGTTGATGACATTGGTGGTGGCGCACTTCCCTGTTTACGTGATTGAACAACGTTCTTTTTCCAGACCAATGTTGGTTGTTCTTTAGCACTTGATGTAGCAATGGATTGGTTTTATTTATTCTTGGTCTCTTCCATTGTCCTGAAGGTGCTCACAAAATAGGGTTTTGGTAGGGCCATACTGTTGCATTCCCTTGATAGTAGCCCTGTGTTGTAAGTAAGTCTTTACGGACCCATCGCTTTTGAATGTTAAGTTGAGTGCAGGCTTCCTGTGTCCTTGGGGTACCTTCCTAGTCCCTTGCTTGTAGCATGGCATTTTTGGCTGGATTCGCATGTGGACTTGTATGTTTCATAGTATCCTTGGGCTCGAAGCTAGTTTTTGGGAATCTATTGTTGACGTACTAGGTACTTGTGCTCCTTTGCTTGTGGTGTTCTTATATGGAGATGAGGCTGACGTGGATGCTTCCTCTGTTATGGCCTCTTTTTTTTTGGTATTGGCTACTCCATGTCAGATGTCATTGCTTGTTTTCCTTTATTTAATGGACTCCATAATAGCACAGTGATGGTATCTTTGCCATCATTGAGTTGCGCTACCCATTCGTCCCATTGGATGTGACAATTACTGGGTCATATCCAAGATCTTCCCAGAATCAACTCTTCCTCCTCATGGATCCTATAGTAGGCATGACAAATACCTTTCCAACCAAGGGATTATTTCTTATAGAAATTATTAACACTAAAAAATCCCATAGTTTTTGTGGTTGACAAATGCAAACTGCGAACTTGTGCATTAGATTCCTTGAGGTGAGTTTTGCCTAGAGCTACCCATGTTTCATAGGAGATCAAGTTATGACTTGATCTCATATCAATCAATGCAATGCTTTTGGTATGACTCTTTTTCATAGAAACTCTCACATCGAGATGTGCAAGCTTAATGTCCAAGTCTTCCTCATCAAGCAAGGTGAGTGAAGCTATGTTCACATGCAACATTTTTCCTTGGAGTCTCTACTTTGCCTTGGCTTCCCTTTCCTTGGCTTCTTCTAGAGCTTGTTGGATTTTTTCTTTGGCTAGCTCCTTCTTTAGTTTCAGAAGATGCTCTTGGGTCAGGGGTCCGTAGTACTTTTTAAATTTTCTCCCATTGATGTAACCTTCCATTTCTACTCCCTCGATGGTTTCAATTTGGATTGACCTTTGAGGGGTGATTTTGGACACTCTGAAGGGTCCTAACCCTTTGTATTTGAGTTTCTTTTTCTTGGTGCCTCCAACTCCATACAGGAGGATGAGGTCTCCCGTTTTTAGTTCCTTGTGTTTTAGGTTTTGTCAAACCAACGTTTTCTTCGTAAATTATTGACCATAAGCCCATGTGATGCAATTAGCCTGGTTTCATCAAGTTTTTCCAAATTAATCAATGTCTCGACTAGTGCATTTTTAGTAAGCCTTTCTTGTACTGCAATTCGCAAGCTTGGAACTAAAAACTCCATTGGCATCACCACATCAACGCTATAAGTTAGGCGGAAGGGAGTATACCCCGTTGCTACCTTATGTGATGTACGATAGGCCCATAAAGCTGTAGTCAGTTTGTGTTCCCAATCCGTGCGACGAAGGTTTTTGTCAAATAGCACATAGAATCTTGTTTGGTGCTCTCTCTGCTTGACCATTTTCTTACAGGTAATAAGGTGATGATTTGCGATATACTATAAGGAATCCTATAAGTAAGTGTTCAATCACCTCATTAATGAAATGTGAACCTCAATCAACTGACTACCTCAAGTGGGCAACCAAATCTATAAATGATCGATTCGTAGTATAAGAACTTGGATGTGGTTCGAGCATTGGCTCGTTTAGAAGTCCTTGCCTCTGCCGACTTTGTGAAATAATCTATGGCCACGATCACGTATCGGGCTTTGGTGTGATAGATGCGCTGCTGGACTAACGGGTCCAACAAAATCAATCCCCCATTTCTCAAAGGGTTGTCTTACAATTATAGGGGTGAGTGGCATCTTGTCTAACAATTACAGGGGTGAGTGGCATCTTATCTTTTTGTTGTGGAATAGAAAATCTTTGACATTCCTCGCATCTTTTTACAAACTCTATGGTGTCCCTGAATAACGTATGCCACCATAGACCTGCCTGAAGCACTTTGCGAGGAGCTGTAGATTCTCCTGCGAACTGTCCTCTGGCTATTCTTGAGTGTGCTTCTTCTAATATCATGACAAATTCATCTTCTTGCACACAATTTCTCAAGATATCATCTTTGCCTAGCTTATATAATTCTCCAGTAATCAATTGATAAGGTGCGGCCAACTTAATGAGCCACGCATTTTATCCTTGTTCAAAGGTCGATCTTGCAAAAAACCATAAGCTAGATAGTCTGAAATTTCCTTGCTCCACTCCATGTCAAGTTTAAAAAGACAAGCATAAGGGAGGTCATCACTCATCAATGCTAGTTGTAGATTCTCTGTTTGGAATTCTAGACATATGGTTAGCCAACACATGTGGTGTACCCTTTCTTATTGTGACCGTAAAGTCGAATTCCAAGAGTAGAAGTAACCAGCATATGATTCTTCCCATGGTGCAGGGTTCGTTTACCAAATATAATAGGGCCTAATGATCCACAAAGAGCACAAACTTAATGGCCAGTAAGTAATGTCGATATTTCTTTATAGCATAAACCATGGCAAGCCCTTCACGGTCTGTTAGTGGTGTAGTTCATCTCTGCATCGTTTAGTTGACGACTTGTAAAGAAAACTAGGTAATCCAATTTTAATTCCCCAGGTTGCACCAATACACATCATCCTATCATAAAATTAGGTAATCCAATTTGATGCAACGATGTGTACATGGAATACAAGATCCCAGTTGGGTGGCCTAAGAATAGGTGAACTTACCAGTGCTTTCTTCAACTTATTGTACGCTTCTTGGCAGTCATCACAGTCCATTCAAAGACATGAGTAATCTGTACAATGGTTTGGCGATTTCAGCATAGAATGATATGAAATGATGATAATACCCAATGTTTTCCATAAAACTCTATACACCCTTGTAGTTGGTTGTTGGTGGA
Organism: Cibotium barometz; assembly: GCF_041138505.1. Taxonomy (NCBI): domain Eukaryota; kingdom Viridiplantae; phylum Streptophyta; class Polypodiopsida; order Cyatheales; family Cibotiaceae; genus Cibotium; species Cibotium barometz. Next base: position 29,476,913 of record NC_141064.1, on the reverse strand, counting down.
GGTAATTCCAAGATCAATTTTACCTTGCTCTCATATGTGGAAATACCGTTCTTAGACACAATGCGTCCTAAGATTACACAATGTTTGACCCAGAATTGACATTTTAAAGGGTTTAAGGATATACGATATAATTGACATTGCTCAAACACCTTCATCAAGGAAGCCAAATGTTTAATCTAGCGTGAGTGTGCACACAGATCATCAATAAATACCTCCAGCCACTTTTGCAAGCAGTCCTTAAAGGCTGTGCACATCAATCTTTGGAACATTGCTGGGGAATTGGTGAGGCCAGAAGGCATAACCTTATAAGCATATGTTTCCCACATCGTATTTGAATGTCATTTTTGTGCTGGTCTTCTGGTGCTATGGACACCTGATTATAACCTAAAAGCCCATCTAAGAAGCTGTAAGGTTCTTCACCTGCTACCCATTCCAATACATGTTTAGTATACGGCAGTGAGTAGTGGTCTTTCCTGGTGGCCGCATTGACCTTTTTACGATCAACACAGACCCTTAATTTCCCATTCTTTTTTGGCAAAATCACGATTGTTGAGAGCCAATCTGTATGCTCGATTTCATAGATGAAATCTGCAGCAATGAGTTTATCGATTTCCTCCTTTACAATTGTTGCATATTTCGGATTCATTCGATATGGCTTTTTCCAAGGGATGGTCTTGATCCGTAGAATCATGTGTTTGGACCACCTCGGGTGGTACTGATTTCAGTATATTTCCAAGCAAAGCAATCTTTGAATTTTGTGAGGAGAGCAATGAGTTCTTGTTCTTCAACTGTAGTTAAATCCTTAGCAATATAGATAGGTTTGGGATCCTCCCTTGGCTTAGCAAGGTTAACTTCCTCAACTTTAGCTGGACCATCGTAAGACGTGGATTGACCATCTTCCTTTACCCTTTTAGCCATTATTTGGACCACTTTTTGTTTGTCAATGTTGTATGTCTTAAAATGGTTAGGCACTGAGAGTAGATGTGGCCTGTCGTCCTCCTCATCTTTTGTCTGAACCATTGCCTTTTTAGCCTCATGCTCGACCTTGACCAGAGCCTTGTTTCATTTTCTAAATCTTGCCTTCATGAGTTTAGGCGCTTTCGGCCCTTGAGGTATCACCTTCTCCTCTTGTTTTCCCCAGGGTTATCTTTTTTTCTTGAGCGATATACCTCTTTTGTTTACACCATCTCCTAAGACATTGGGTGCTATTGCGGCCTTGTGATCCAAAATTGTATGTGCTGGTGGATGCTTCATCCTGCATTTCTTCTTCTCTTGGTTGCACATCTACCATGCGTACTGAGGTGGTAGTAGGAATGTTCCCTAACTCAACATACTCGATTCCTCTAGAAGGCAACCCATTTATAGTAACAAGAACATGCATCCAATTTTCATTGAAATCCGGGGGTGGAAGGGACACGTACATTGCAGCCTCTTCCTTGTCCCATGCATTCTCCTCCATTGGTTGGCAGACTTTTAATCTGGCTTCATGGTTTTGTTGGCACTCCTCAACTAGAGTCTTAGCTTCCTCAAGATTCCTTATCTCCTCATTAGCATTTGGGTATTCCCCAATCCCTTTAGGGGTTGCTGGTCTCTCCCTTGCGGTCTCTTGGTTATGCCCATCCATCTTCCGTGCCATGTTGGAGATCAAAAAAATCCCCTAGCCATATCAAAGATTCCACTGGATCTGGCAGGGGAAGATAGTTTTTCTTCCTCTCCAAGGTCAGAGAATCGTAGCCCTTCTTCCATGGATTTTTCACTACTTGTATCAACGGTGGTCAGATTTGTCCAAGTTGAAACACTTGAGTGCTCACCGAGTGGCCTGAACCAACACTCCTTTGATAGGAAGACCTGGGTGGTTTGATGGACTGTCATCTCGAGAGTAAGGTCATCTCCATGAGTTTATCGGACCTCAAGTGCATGAGAGTGTAATTCGACATGCAAAATTACCACTCCAATGTTTTCAACTATTTTTCTGCCGAACAGTCTCTTTTGGCCATGAACTAGCAATAATCCATGAAACAACAGAGAATGGTTCACGCCGTGAAGTAATAGGAAATAGTTCATGTCGTGAACTATTCCTTACACTGCGGCAACTAAGGTTTCACATTTTGAATTTTTTAGTTCTGAATTACTTCAATTCGAGTCAAATAGACCCAAATAGTGCAATTAGGGTACCTCTTTTACAGCGGGTCTCACAACCCTCAGTTCGTGAGAGCTAAGCTCGTGAATAGTAAGGCGTGAAGTGTTAGGCTGTGAAGGCTTAACCCGTGAAGTGGCAGGTAGTGGTTCACGTGTGAAATAGAAAATGGTTCACATCGTGAAACGCTTCACTGTTATCTCACGTGATAAGATTCTTCAGTTTCGTTGTGTCACGTGTCAGGATAAGTCGTGAACTGTTTTCTCCACTTTCATGTGTTAAACTACCGCATTGACCAAATGATGTTTTGGAGTGTTAATTTCCTATCCAATTGATCTAGACTGGTCATGCTAATGATTGGAGATGTAATGCAAGTTATTAACACGACCGATGGCTCTTTATTTTTATAATTTTTGTGAATTTAAAAAAATAGAAAACAATGTGTCACCCCTGTTAGCTCATGATAGCACGATTGGTGACAAAAGTATCAAAATTAAAAGAAAAAACCAATGTATCTTTCTTCCTCCACTTGGTTGATCTCTTTGTATTCTGTGTAGCATCATGTGGCCTCTTGTCACTTTCTTTGTTGCCCACTGCTTGTGTGGACGTTTCTCCCACCCCTGACACAAAAGGTTCTTCATGAGTAACATCTAACTTGAACCTTGCCTTTACTAATTTCTCTACCTCTTGGCTGGTTATGTTGGTCCCAACATCCACTTTCCACATATCTAGGTATGATGGCTTGTATATTATGTTTGGATCTACATGCCATGTGTGTGAAACATCTGAAGGACAAAACCACATCATTTGAGCCTTTGGCCCTCCTGGACCAGGATGTCGTTGCTCTGAGTAGAAGCTAGGGGCAACAACTCCAACAGAGCTTCCCTGTATGTATGAGTTGCCATCAATACCTCCCAAACATTTGACTTTTGAGTTCAATGGGGTTCGTCTAATGGCCCACATTGTGCGTCCAACGGCCTCTTCCTTTACATGCATTTGTCCTTCGCTCATTGTGCCATAATGTTGTTTAGGCTCTTCATGTCCGACATCTTTGTTTCCTCCAGTCATTGGACTTTTTGGTCCTCCACTGGAAGCGTGACTTGCTGCACTGTTTGTTCTAGATCTATCTCCAAAACTTACTCTTCTTGTTGTTCCCCGATTTTGACGATGTCTGCTCTACATGACATAACCTGGACGATGTGAGCATTGGTCTACTTCCATTGTCCTCACCCTCTTCCGTTGAATAGTCTCCTTATCTCCATGTAGAGGTCTTGATTCCTCATACATAGGAGTATTAGCTACCGTTTCATGGACCATGCGAGCCACTTGTGGTGGTGTCGGTCTTGACCTTGTTGCCACCCTGTCCAGCAACTTGCTCAAGCTTGGTCCCTCACCTTTGTGCTTCCCCATCTGATATGCATATTGCTTTGCACTTTGTAGTAAAGCGTTTGCCATATCTAAAATGCACGTATCATACAAGCTAACCTTTTCCTTGTATCCTTCACCAGCAAGCCAACTCCCATGTACACTTTCAAATAAGTTTGTTCGAGGGGTTTGTGCTAAATCCACCGAGCTTACCACCTGCACACAAGAGGTTTCATACATGAATTCACAAAATCGACTCCAATGCAAATACATCCATTCAACATATCATTTCTCCATAAAATTTTTCACCCTTGACATGAGGTTGCCCCAATGTGCTATTCGTACTTCCCACCAACTCATCCATGTATCCATTCACTGATAGTTTTCCCTCATGAACATGTCCATTTCTCCACCACTCACGAATCTCTTTACTTTTTAAGAAAGCTGACTCCTTATTGGTTGCCAATCTCCATTCTTCACACAAGTCAATATGGTGTTGTCGACTTTCTGCCTTCACGCATTGTTTAGCATGCCTCATCAAACTTTGTTTCCAATGGAATAAGCATGTTCGCTCCCTGTCCTCCATAATGTTGTGCGGACCCCCATTGAAAACGGTCCTAGCTGCACACCAATTGGAACCTGCTTCATCAGCCATAAACCCATAGAAGTGTGCGGGTGCATAACCGCATTGCTCCATTGTGCTATTCAGCATTTCCCAAAATAGTACTTGGCTTTTTGTATCCTCCTCCTTCATTTCGCATGTGGCAATTGTCAACAGCTCTTGAACACTATAGGATTTTGGAGAGAATTTTTTTCAATCAGCTATCATTTAAGGTAAATGAAAGAAAGGAAAAAATTGAAGTATGTAGTCTCACCTTGGGTCGTAAACATGACAAGCCATTGTTGACTAACCAAAAACTCGATGAGTGTGATCAAAAAAAACCCAGGACTTTGACAAGTCACCTCCACTATCACACCGCATGCGATTCACCAACAAGTCCACACCTAATGCTGGTCCTCGCAAAGACATCTTAAAGATATAACATTTGTCTCATAAGGGCCACCTTGTCCTGGGAAACGGCTACCTTGTATAAATGAATAGCAAGATCTTCTCTGTATAAGAAGGATGCTATCAAAGCCCTCTCCTGCTGGCATCAATTTTCTTTTCTCCTGGGATACAATGCGTCTAAACCTAAAAAAACATAATTTCACAATAAAGAGAGGACCGAATGTAGAAAAATACATCCAAATATAATTAAGTTTCAGAATGAATACTCACCTTTGGTTTTCCACAAGAGGACTCAACTCCTCCAAAAAATTGCAGAGCTCATGATCCCGAATACTTGTAGGTAGCTCATCATTTTGATTCATCATGGAGGAAAACAGCATATCCTTCATAATATCCATCTGTATTTTTTGAGGACCTGCACTTCTCTGGGCTTTCAACACTTGAGAAACAAACATTTTCATGCGCTCCAACATTGACCTTGAAGTTCCTAGCTGAACTGGATGTTCATGCAGCCCAGTGTGGAGTATCATTCTTATAATAGTTGTGTCACGAGGCATTACGTAATACACAATACATCTACACACTTTCACACAGTGTGCATTTTTGTGACAAAAGTGACAAACTATTTTAGTTTTCTCATCCTCTGTCAAAAGTCTAACTGTAATCTTTTTTGTCAGATTTCCATGAAAGAAGGTGTTGTTATATCTTTTATTGTTCAAGTAAAAAGGATAGCTGAGCCTGTGGCACTCCAAAGTACCAACACAATAGCTAATATGCACGATACAACTTACAGACATGTTTGATGTTACTGGACGTGTCCATAGGTGACCATCATACTTTTGCTCCATTCCATCCATATTTCCTATTTTGCCATATGTTGGTGGAAACTCTAGAATGGAATCACCATCATAATGTCTTGGCACCTCTTGGACTTGGATGACTCGAGTAACTTTTTCCAACAATGAACGTAGAAGAGAAGGTTGCTACTTCTTACAAAGAACTGAAAGTATACTCTCTAAGCAATACATTCATCTTCAGAGATCTTGTGCTTTGAACCTTTTGGATTGCTTGTGCCTTCACTCGGTTGCAAAACAGTTGCTGAGCCATTCAAGTCACTCTCAGAGGAGGAGCTCGAGATATGAACATGGGTGTTTTGTGTCCCTAATTCTTTATCCACTCAAGTCTCCAAATGTCGGACATCTTAGGCAATGTCATTAGCACTAGAATCAAGACTATCAGCAGCACAGAGGACTACATTGTAGCATATATGTTTTACTTCGAGTAATATCTACGAGGTAGTTTTTATTGCCCTCCATGTCATAATGAGCGATGATTTCCTGTAGGCTAACATCGGTCCTAGTAGCTTTCACTCCATAAAGGACGTGTGAAGAAGACAGAAACCCTTGTAGATATCCATGACTGATAAGTGTGGTCTGGTGGAGAAGTATTAAAGTTTGAGATTTTTTGCTGCAGCCATCAAGTTCCCACTCAAAGGTGACAGTGTGCTCCATAGGGAAGGCAATACAAAGATGCAAAAAGGACAGGAGAGACAAAAATGTGAAATGAAAATATAAAAACGAAGGAACAGGTGGAGCAATCACGATTGAGAATGAAGGCGGTTGAAATGATAAAACAAGGTGGAGCAATCATGATTGAGAATGTAGGCGGTTGAAATGATAAAACAAGGTGGAGCAATCACGATGAGAATGGTCACGAGATAAAAAAAAATTTATAAAAAAAATACAAATATATATGTATCTACAAATATATAAAAAAATACACAAATATATACATTTATTGGTTCTAAGTATTATTTTTATAAAAGGCTTCTCTCTTTGTAAATACACACCCACACATGTCTATATTTATATATTATATTGTATATATTTTAGGCTATATGTATTTTAGTGTGTGTGTGTACACACACATGTCTATATTTATATATTATATTGTATATATTTTAGGCTATATGTATTTTAGTGTGTGTGTGTGTACACACACACACACACACACACTAAAATACATATAGCCTAAAATATATACAATATAATATATAGCCTAAAATACATATAGCCTAAAATATATACAATATAATATATAAATATAGACATGTGTGTGTGTGTATTTACAAAGAGACTAGCCTTTTATCTATTTTAGGATATATAGATATATTAGACTATATATCTATTAGGCTACACACACACACACCACACACATTTATTAAAATACATATAGCTTAATATGTGTGTGTGTGTGTGTGTGTAACGTAATAAATACCTAGACTAAAATATATATATATATATACATCAATATATATATATGTACATATATACATAGCCTAAACTATATTCTCTCTCTCTTTTGAGCCTAAATGTTTAAAAAAGTTTTAAAAGAGCATGAGTGTTCTCTTTTTTGTAAATCACATGTTCTCTCTCTCTCTCTCTCTCTCTCTCTCTCTCTCTCTCTCTCTCTCTCTCTCTCTCTCACACACACACACACACACACACACACACACAACCACACATTTTTCAATGGTTCAATATGTGTGGCATACTTTTTTAAAACGTTTCTATTATTAAGTTATTGAAATTGTTTTTAAAACTTTTCTATTATTTATGTTATTGAAATTATGTGTGTGTGTGTGTGTGTGTGCGCGCGCAATAAAATACATATAGCTTAATACATTTTTAGACATATATACGTGTGTGTATATATGTATCTATCTTTAGGCTATGTATATTTTAGGCCACACACACATATATGTACACATATTTTAGGGTACATGAAGGAAAAGAGGTTAGGGTGTGGATACTCTCAACTCAGCAAGCATGCGAACGCATGCAGGAAAAGAGGTATGTTCTTTTTCATTTCTTCTCTCTCTGCTGTTCTTTTTTGTTAGAGCCGGTGGCGGCTACGTTGGAGGTGTCCCGGGTGGTGGCGGCTACGTTGGAGGTGTCCTGGGGTGTCGACAGACACGGAGAGGTGGAGGAGGTGGAGGCGGAGCCGGTGGAGAAGATGGCCCATGTGGAGAAGAAGCATGCATTGCGCCTGTAGCTCGAGCCTCTCTAGTCTCCCCTAGCAGAGTCGGGGACTGGAGAGGCTGGAGCTACGGGCAATGGAGGCATGGTTTTCACACTTGGACAGGCGGAGCCAGTGGAGGCGGAGCCGGTGTGGAGAAGATGGCCGGTGGAGAAGATGGCGCCAGTGGAGAGAAGAAGCATGTCTTGCGCCTAGAGCTCCAGCCTCTCCAGTCCCTCGGTAGAGCCAGGGGATGGTCTGCTACTACGGCAATGGAGGCGTGGTTTTGGCCTTTTGACAGGCAGTGGTGGCGCTGGAGGCTTTGGCGGTGGAGAAGATGGCGGGCGCTCAAATCCCCATCCACCACTCGAAAGGTGAGGTTGAGGGGCACACCATCAGAGACGTTCCACCTCACGGGCCCATTAGTTGACGATGGGTGAATGTTTCTTTCCTAGAGGTTTCTTTGAATAGGGCCTATAGTTACGGCCCGATCTTGGTTTTGGTATCCGGCCTTGTGAGCTTACTGATCTACTCTTTGAAGTTGTGTGCTAGCCTCTAGAGCTTTCACCATCCTGAATGTTTTCTTAGACATGTAGTAAGGTTTGTGTGTGAGGTTGATGTTTTCCTATAAACATGAAGTAGGGTTTATGTGTGAGGTTGATCATCTCTATCTGTCATTCAGCTCAAACTTTTTACTACTCATATTCAGAGCAAAAGAGAGGGAGATGGCTCCAAGAAAAGCAAGAAAACAACAGGCAAAGACTAAGAAAGGTATATGATGTGAATAGCCAAGATTCTACTGAGATTGTGTTTTAATGTTTTAGATATGCTTACTTGGGCTTGGTGTGTGTGTCTTACAGACAACAGGAGATACTCACTTAGATCTGGGCGTGTTTGTTTGACTCTTAGCGAGGAAGCTCAATCACAGACACCTGTGCTCACATGTATCTCCTGTTAGAGAGGAAACAGAAGCGCATAATTCTCTTGTTCATGAGGAAGAAGCGCTTGTGTTGGAGAACGAAATGAGCTCACCTCCTCCAACTCACACGGAGATTCCTGAATCTAGTACTGGTCAAGGGGAGACCCATAGAAGGCTTCTTGGAAAATCTATTGAATTGGGATTGCTTGGTGATGTATTCACTAAGTTTTTTGTACAACGCAATTCCTCTACCCCATTGGTCCCTTTATGCAGGCTGATTCCAAATGAAGCCGTACAATTTCTAGCCAACTTAAGGTGTTTTGTGATTCTTTTGACTGCCATGGTTATGTCGAAGCATCTCCTCCTTTTTTGGTTTCACTTACACGTCCTCGAAGCTCTATATATTTCGCAGTCTCACAAATAGACTTGCAAGAATGGGGACCAAACTGGGTGGTACAACATGACAAATTTGAGGATGAAATCAGAGGAACTGAGTGGGAGGATCTCAGCGATAAGAAGTTTCTTGTTTGGGATGGCAATCATCGTGTGAAGGCATGGATGTCTCGAGTGCACGAAGGTATGTTCTTTTGAATGCCATAGAGTGATTTTATGTAACATTAAAAGTAATATATTGTAATATCTTTATTTTGTTTTCTCTAGCTTGGTCTCATAGTCCCTCACGCCATGTCCGGGTCAAATGTCAATTTTTGGTTATGGACAAGAAACAAGAAGGAGAATTGCTATTGGCTTTGCGATCTCAAAATGAGTAAGTGACTACGGACATTGTGAAGTCATTGTTAAGTTCTTGGCTCATTGTGACTCTTTACAACAGATTGGTGCGTACTAGTGTTACACCCACATTGTCACATGAGATCTTCATGTTTCAACGATTTGGAATGACGAACAAATCATCCATATTGGACTACCGAAGTGGAGAGCAATGTTACAATGCTCCAGCTACAATCTTGGCACAGCTTGTGTGGAAGGTAGTGTTTGCATTTCCCATCTTTTATTAATAAACGGATTATCAATGTTTTTTAATTGTGTGAGTGATAATGAGTCCTTTTCGTTATACGTAGACATCGTTTGAAAATGCGGTGAAGTAAGCTATATCATGCATTGATAGACATGCCATGGGGTTGCAAGAATATGAGACAAAATGTGAGAAAGCCAAACATGGTGTAGAGCAAACATTTCGAGATAGAGCGTACAAGATGCTCATAATTGCAAACCCATCCAATGGTGATGCATTCTTTCAACTTGTATATAACTATGATTGGTCTAAGAAGGGATTGGTTGCTCTGACCAAAGAAAAGCTCTACACAGTCGGTCGTCGGTCGCCATATCTCGGATTTCAACTCAAGGGTATGTCACATGTCAATAAACCTCCCTTAACATAAACTAACCTTAACATCTAATCTCTTATGGCTTTGGTATGATGCTGAAATAGGAAGACAGAATTGCTTCAAATGCTTATGACCGGAAGGGCAAAGGACAAGGTAATTTCGGAGATGTTTGGGGATAACAAAAAGACGTTGCTACATATGAAGAAAGAGTTGTATTGGGAAGAGCTAATAGGGAAGGCCGACTCTATTTTGGAGGGTTTATTTGGTATATGATGATGTTATCTATGTCCCACCATTTATGCAATGGGTGCAAGAGGAGCAATCGAAACACATACCATGGGCCTTCCATGAGGTGTGGGCAAAGATTGGAAAAGTGAAGGAAGGCCAAAAGCAACCTGAGGTGGAGAATGCCGCAAAGAGGGTTGTCTACAGGGGTTGTCTACAGGTATATATCTTCTAATGCCATTCTATTTTTGCAGAAAATACATATACGCATTAAAAAAAATATTTTAGTGCTGTTTGTTTTATTTTGGATATGTAGGTGGGTCAGCTACTCATTGGCCAAGGTCTAATGGACGAAGAGACGGAAGCAATCAAAGAATGGGTAGATCCAAATTCCTCGGAAACAATGTACCCGAAAGAATGGGTAGATCCAAATTCCTCGGAAACAATGTACCCGAAGGAATGGGTTGAGAGAGGGGTTTCTGATTGGGAATATAAGAGATGTCCTTGGTGGTTGGACTATCCTCTAAATCATGTGCCTCCAAGTGAGGAGCTCCTAGAAAAAGGTACTTTTTTGCTTTCTACTGAATTATATGCATGTAAATGTATATGTAAACCTTCCTACCTATACAAATACATACCTATACATACATATAAATATATATAAACTATCCATATGCATATACATATTAGATACATATACATACAGATATATACATATACAAATACATATGTATATGTACATATACATATGCATACATAAATACATACCTACATACATACACTAAATTATATACTAAATTCCTACATACATACAAAGTTCATGTTACATTTAAGATTTGGCATGTTAGATTTTAAAGAAACATTGTTAAGTTTTGAAGTTTATTTTGGGATTTTTTAGAAAATGCAAAGGAGATGCTGTCCGAATTTTTTACAAATTTGTACATACATACATAGTTCATGTTACATTTTAAGGTTTGGCATATCAGATTTTAAAGAAACGTTGTTAAGTTTTGATACATACATACCTACATACATATACATATAAATAGATACATATACCTACATACATATACATACACATACATATACATAGATACATACCTACATACATATACATATACATGTGCATATACACATACATATACATGTACATGTACATATACATATACATATACATAGATACATTAAAAAGGTCTGGGGATTTCTACCTTTTTACTAAATTATCTTGATCTATTTCTTGAAGAATTTAAGAATTGCCAATCTAAGCTTGAAAGAGAGCCCCCAACTCAAGAAGACTCTAGAATACCTTCCCCGCAGCCAACAAACTTGACCCAGTCTCCAGTAGTTGGATCCTCGTGCGTGGCCCCAAAACCATCCACACCACTGTCACACGAGTGCCACAATCACACCAAGAGCATACATCTACATCGTCTCAAGTGCAACATGAGAGGCGAACAAAGAGATGTCTTGAAATTATGCATGATGTTCAAGAGGGAGACTTCACAAATGAAGATCAAGAGAGAGACCCTCCAAAGCATCTTCAAGAGGGGGAGGTGTCAGGAAAACATGACATCATGGACATGACTAGTAAGAGTACTTTCCATCGTAAATTTATTTTGAGAAGTGTGCTTTCAAAATGCATCTCATTTTTTGGCTTATTTACTTGCAGGGGTGAGAGATGTTCTTCACACATATTGCTGATAGACGTCCACACTCTTTTGGAGGGCTCAGATAGGTAAAAAGAATAATTTCACCATATAATTAGTTTTTCAAGTTATACTTACCAAAACCAAACATCATAAATCTTTTATGTAGTGTGGAAGAATTCTTGATGAAGATTCCCAAGGCTCTATCTCATAGAAGTGCTCCCTCAGATATAGTGGCTCGCCTCGTATGGGCTGACTTTCCTACAGGTTTATAGGTTGTTGACGTAGATACGGATGGGTGTCCCTCATAGAATCAAGTTTCTTCATCATTGATATGTGCCACACTCAGTTTTGTTGGTTTGTTTGTGGGCTGATGAGGGTTGGTTTGTGTGTTTGAGTCTAATGGATCAACTTCCTAAAATATATTCCATGGGAAAGAAAGTTGGATTGGTCATGCATTGAACAATGTCTGTTCATGTGGAATCAAGTTATTTGTATGAGAATGGAGAACGGGTAAGTCATAATCTCTCAAATATTTCCCTTTATGTATACATGTTATGTGGTATGGATATCCAAACATAATGTTTTCTCGTTATGGTAGGTGGATACATTGGCGCTTAGTATGTTCTATCGAGTAAATTGCCACGGTATATGTATATTTTGTATGTGTATATGTATGAGGTGCATGAATTTAGATAGGTATATGAATATATGTAATTATATCAATAAGTATGATGTGGATCAAAAGACTTTGTAATCGAGATTTTCATGGTTTGGAACTTTAAAGATCGATATATACATTTTTTATCTTTAAAGGATTGTTTTTTATATTTAAGTAAGTAAGAAAGTATGTATGTATGTATGTAGGAGCTCTTGCATGTATGTATATGTATATTTTGTATATGTATATGTATGAGGTGCATGAATTTAGATAGGTATATGAATATATGTAATTATATCAATAAGTATGATGTGGATCAAAAGACTTTGTAATCGAGATTTTCTTGGTTTGGAACTTTAAAGATTGATATATACATTTTTTATCTTTAAAGGATTATTTTTTATATTTAAGTAAGTAAGAAAGTATGTATGTATGTATATATGTTAGTATGTAGGTAGCTCTTGCATGTATGTATGTATACGTATATTTTGTATGTGTATATGTATGAGGTGTATGAATTTAGATAGGTATATGAATATATGTAATTATATCAATAAGTATGATGTGGATCAAAAGACTTTGTAATTAATATTTTTATGGACTAGATCTTTAAAAGACTGAAATTTATATTGTTGATCTTTCAAAGCTTGTTATTTATATGTAAGTAAGTTCTTGGTCCTTTACAAAGCTCATACATTCATTCGTTCATATCCACCACATACATTCTCAAAACCATCCCATCACATACATTTTATCCACATTATATCACATCACTTCTATCCACATCATATCTCATTCATACACATCTCATCTTATTCATCCACATCCATCCAATCGTTCACATGTACGACTACTCACATCTATCCATACATTCATATCTATCACTTCACATCCACATATATTCATGTCACATCACATCTCTTTACATCACATCACATTCTCATCCACTCACATCCCATATCATTCATCCACTCACATCCCATATCATTCATTTACCTCCTAATTCACATGACTTATATTTCATCCATTCATTCACATCTATCTGATTCACGTCACATCTCATCACATCTATTCACCTCACATCCATCCATCCATTCATTCACATCTATCTGATTCACATCACATCTCATCACCTCTATTCACATCACATCCATCCATCCATTCATTCACATCTATCCGATTCACATCACATCTCATCACATCTATTCACCTCACATCTCATCACCTCTATTCACATCACATCCATCCATTCATTCACATCCATCCATTCATCTCATCACCTCTATTTACATCCATCCATCCATTCATTCATATCTATCCGATTCACATCACATCTCATCACATCTATTCATCTCACATCTCATCACCTCTATTCACATCACATCCATCCATCCATTCATTCACATCTATCTGATTCACATCACATCTCATCACATCTATTCACCTCACATCTCATCACCTCTATTCACATCACATCCATCCATCCATTCATTCACATCTATCTGATTCACATCACATCTATTCACCTCACATCTCATCACATCTATTCACCTCACATCTCATCACCTCTATTCACCTCACATCTCATCACCTCTATTCACATCACATCCATCCATCCATTCATTCACATCTATCTGATTCACATCACATCTATTCATAGAATTTAAACATACAATTTAAGAGGATTTTAATTTTGATATAAAAATTCTTTATGCATCTATCTATGCATAAAAATAAATTTTAATGGGAACAACACTTTTGAAATAAACATAATTCCTTTATGCATCTTTCTATACATAAAAATCAATTTTAATGAGAATAACACTTTTGAAATAAAAATAATTCCTTTATGCATCTTTCTATGCATAAAAATTAATTTTAATAATTAATATCAGTGATATCCATGCATATTCATAGGTGAATATGTACATGGAGTAATCAAAATATTTCTTTTAGATGCAAAAATGGTGGGAATTACTCTTTTGGAATAACATAAAAATAAACTTTCTTTTCTACAAAATTCTAGAAAATTTTGCCATAACCTCCTTTGTATGGCTGACCATTTCTCATTTTTATCATTATTTAATTGACTTAAATTAACCCAAGTTAGATTCATAGAACTCTAATCTACACAATTTTCTAAATTCAAGAGAGTAAACAATAAGAAGAGTTTAATTAATCCTTTAGTTAATCTTTCTAGGATTAAGAAAGGCTGGAATGCAAAGAAGAGAAGGGGGTGGCCTTTTCATCAAGGCATAGCATTTGAATTTAATTCAATTTACTGCAAAACATAAAAATCAAGAAAACCATAGATTTAAAATTAAACAAGTAAGAAAATTAACTTACATAGAGCTTGTAAGCTCTCCTTTGGCTCAAGGGATTGAGGGTTCTACTCTTGTTTGAAGCAAGAGTGGCCACCAATTCAGGATTAGGCCAAAAACAATTGAATTATTAAAAATTTCAATGTAAATGGCTCAAGACAAGAGCAAAGTAACAGTGCATAAACACCAATTCACTTTGGAGAGGATTAGGCCAAAAACAATTGAATTATTAAAAATTTCAATGTAAATGGCTCAGGAGAAGAGCAGAGTAACAGTGCATAAACACCATTAAGCTTTTACAAAGGGGAGACTTCTATTTATAGGAAAAAAGGAGCCTCTAACTAAGCAAACTGATTCTAGAATTTTCCAGATTAGTATTTTTGACCATTTTTGGGTCAGTTTAGCTTACTTTTTGGATCTAGAAAATCTAGAATCACTAGGATTAAAGTCCTTGGGGCATATACAAGAATCCCAATCATTCCTCAAGGACTTGTACCGGATGTCATCAATGAGCGAGGTGTTGTTGCAGTTGTATTCTAGATGCTTCTGCCATACAATAGTCAGATTCTTCAAGAACACCAGCTTTTTCCATCAAGAACTAGGCACTCTAGGGACCTCTTTGAAGCTAGACAGCCACATTTCACATCATCCTATGACAACACATCTGCAAGATGCAAAAGAACATGCATTACATGGTTGTGAGTGCTGCATCACCAAAGACTTGTACAAATCATATATACAATGAGATAACATGCATACTTTTAAAGAAACATGGTTGTTCCTATACATGTAGAAAGCATGCCTTCATGATTTCCTCCATGTTTGCCATTACACATGAACTCCATAATATGATATATTCAAGAAAGTCTTAGCATTTGGCTGCACTATGTAAACTAGGTGACGACAGTTGACTCTACACACTCTAAAGGTATGAGTATCAAGGACATACTCTGGCCTCTTCCATGTCTTCATTCTCTTCATTAACAACCCATTCATATCTAGAACCAACAGCTTGCATGTGCAATATGCAGACATTAGGCGAAATATGGACTCTCATTTTTGCCCCTTAAGGATTTCCACACCTCCTCTCTCTACAAAAATGGGCTCGTGGTAAAATTTTTGCAAATCAAATCAAAAGTTGGCAGATATTGCACTTTTGGAATCTACTCATCGAGACCTTTCCAATGATATATAGCATGATGAGAAATTTTGATTATTCAAGACGTCCCCAAATTGATGCCACATCATCACCAGTTTGGGGACTTCTTGAATAATCAAAATTTCCCATCATGCTATATATCATTGGAAAGGTCTTGATGAGTAGATTCCAAATGTGTAATCTCCGCCAACTTTTGATTTGATTTGAAAAAATTTCACTATGAGTCCATTTTTCTAGAGAGAGGAAGTGTGGAAATCCGTAAGGGGCAAAATGAGAGTCCAGATTTCGTCTAATGTGTAGGGTTACTTGCACAGGGCAATGAAGTACCTTCTTCTACAAATTCCTTGATGACTTTACTCTTTTGCCCTTTTGGGTTAACTACTTCTGGAGACTCCTTCCCCATATCTACCTTATCTTGGAGAACTCTTTTATGGCATTGATGATAGTCCAAACTAAACCAGTGGTTATCTCTATTGTTGACCTTATGTCCTCTATGTGCACATCATTTAACACATTGCCAAGATGTATATGAGGCTCTTCCTCAAGTTGATTCATGTTGGCATTCATGTGTGGCACATAGTTCAAGCCACCAACACTTGTGACCATCATCAACCCATCCATGTCTACATCATTTAATATGCCATCCTTTTGCACTAGAGACTCTTGCACCCTTTTCTCCACAGCATCTTTAGCATTCAGCCAGCAAATGTGCATCCCTCAGTTTTGGGATTACATAGTGGTCATTGAAGAGAAATTCAATGGAGCTTGGACAGCATCTAGATCATCCTATTGTTTGGTCTACATCGCCCTTGCGTTTGGTAGTACTCAGTCATCATTCATACTCATTGTAAGTTCTCCAAAGAAATATAAGCAAATGGCAGAGGGGCCTTCAATGGGTAAATTGGGACCCAATACTGTGTCGAGTACTATCTTCTTTCTCTCTTTCTTTTCTTCTCTCTCAAAGGGGAATTGCATAGACTCACAGGTATAAAGAAGGCTTTGTTACGCATTATGACGATCAACCTATTGCATGCTACACCTATGCAAGGTGGCTGCACCTGAAGCATCATCAATACCCTTCTCTAGTGATAAGGTCAATGTGCCTTCAACAGTTGTGGCAACATGTAAGTTGTCTTGACCCTAATTATGCACCACACTTAAGCATCTTGAAACCACGATCCACCTATTAATATGATGTACGCTCCTCTGGCCATGGGCAAATCTAGAACCACAAAATTCATCTAGAACATCAAACCTTCAAGAGAAATTAGGAATGATTTCTCTTCGGTCAACCACTTTGATTGTGAAGGGGGATGGGTCAATGTGGTGGAACCCCAACACCCCTGGTTATCTTGGGCATGACAGTGACTCTTAATCTACCATCTACTACAATGACTCCAGAGACGGGTTCCACCAATAAAGGTTGTCACCCTTGGGTTGCTACCCTTGTTGACATTGTTGAAATGTGCAATGTAAAATTGTAAAACGGGTTTTGATGTGTGAGTTTATGATTGTGTGGGAACACACCTTATGGGTGAGATGAGATATTATTTGGGATGTGATTTATGAGAGTCATACAAGAAGATGTGGGATAGAGATTTCCACATGGCATGATGGCATGTAAAGAAGATTAGGTCAATTGCTATCTATATTAGAAGCCTTTCATTTGTATGGTTCATAACAACATATGCAATAGAACTTGTGTTGAGTGTGCTACTCTCTCTCTCTCTCTCTCTCTCTCTCTCTCTCTCTCTCCTCTAGCCATGGAGTTCTTGGTGTGGTATAACCCACCTTAGTTTATGTTTAATCTATGTTACTAATCACCATGATCAATCCCATATTAGGATTCTCAACATGGTATCAGAGCTAGGATGGGCTCTTGATTATGGTGGATATCTACGTATGTAGTTTTTATGAGAGTTCATTTGATTAAGTACATGTTTCATTTTTCAACATTTTCTTATAAGAAAAGTTAAGCACATTCATTATCATTATCATTGCATTAAGAGAGTATGAAGCTACCAATGGAGTTGTAAGAAGAGAATCTTGCATTTGGAGATCATGAAGCTGCCTACAAAGCTGCAAATAGAGATTTTAGCAATATGAAGACCTTTAGAGTCTCCATCGTTAATAAGGAAGCTGCTAAGGAGATAATGGTGTCTCAAGAAAAGGTTGGTTTTGTGAAATTTTTACTCTCATGAAGTTTTGGTTTGAGCATGTGAGAATGCTCTATGTGAAGAAGGGTTGCTATTAATAATGGGATGAGTGGATCCGATGGTTCTTTGTATTTGGGCATAGAGCATAAGAGGTGCAAGCTTGTCCAAGGAAGGGGCAAGTGGTTATGGGCTAAGATTATAGCTTGTATTGAGCTCACTGCTAGAAGGGGTGGAGCTTGTTATTTTTCATTATTAACAATGGGAAACTAGTGTGGAAACAATAGAAGACTTTCACATGGTTTTGCACCTTGGTTTCTTATGAGAAAACATAAATGGAAGGCACCCTTGACTTGATACACGATTGTCAAGAAAGAAGGCATGTACATAGTATTGGAGCTTGATTGGAAACTTGGAATAGCTATGATAAACTATGTTTGAACCTCAAGATAGAGGTATGCAGAGGCAAAGAAGTAGTAGTGTAGAAGGAGCTACAAAGGTAGTTATGGCAGATTGAGATGAAGGGAGGATACTCTAAAGAAACCAACAGGGGTACCATGTTTGAGAGGAAGATGGCAGGATGAAGGCTGCAAAAGGAGCCACAAAGCAGGTGCTTGAGTCCTAAGGTATTGACCAAGAAGATTGCAAGGCACACAATCCTAGTAGCTGATAGAGAATCAAAGGATTTCTTTGCAAGAGTCGAGGGAAGCCATGGCAGCTTCAAGGCGATGAAGGTTGCAGAAGAGAGTGCGACTTCAAGGCATAGTAGAAGCAAGCATTAGAGGCTGGAGCAGAGGAAAGTGCTTAAAGCAGCAGTCATTTGAGAAGCTTGGGCATAAAGCAAATACCCCAATAGCAACTCTATAGGGCAGCAATGAAGAACCAAGATGCAATTATTAATGCATATGACAATGTAGGAGAGCAAACCTGTCAAGAACACCATGAGAGTTGTGTAAAAAAATTGTGGCTGCAACATCCATGGACGCTTAGCACCATCAAGCCTAAGCGACAATTTTAAGAGAGCACCATCGACTCTCCAGATAGGTGGCTCCTTTTCTTTGAGAACCAAAAATTGTATATAGGTCTTGTCGAAGGTTTGGACAGGTACACTAATAAATGTGAGTAAATTGCCTATAACTTTTACATTATTACTCATATGATGTTCCCACTTTGCATATCACAAATTCACATAACACAGAGCTTAATTTGATTTATCGAGTAATTTTTGATGTGTTCTACTATTTTCTATATTATTTAAAAGGCATTAAAATTGTTAAAAAAAACATGCTATTTTGTCCTCCCACCAACCATTTAAAATGCTTAATTTGTATAAATCTGGTGATGATTAGATTGGGGACGATTAGTAGAATGTGGATCTAAGGTAAAGTTACAAATTTAACGATTGGATTTTTGTAGATTTACTTTGTAAAATTGTTATGAGTGTTATAGGCCCATCCATTAAATCAATTATAATTTAATTCTAGAAAATTAAATATTGAATCTTTCAATCTAAAAACTCTAGGGATTAATATACTTGTTACCATGAATTTATTTAAAAAATTAGCTTAATTTAAGTATGGGAAGGTCCATTTTCAATCCTCCCAAGTGAAAATTCCCATATTGTGTCCACTCTTCCTAGTTAGGTTTGGAAATCTAGGCTTGGCAATGTTTAAAGCCTAGATATCATGCCATGTGTAAGGTTTGGGTAGGCACAAATCTTATATGTGCAAAGCACTTTATGTCCACATCAGCTTTGAGAGGATCCACATAAGCACCATGCCACATCACCCAACCACCTCCACCCTCCATGTCAACATGGTCAACCTAGTTGACTTTCCACCTCATCATCATAGTCATCATTAATGCCACATCTTCTTGTCACCTTTTCATGCCACCTCACACTTGGTGACATGGCATGCCACATCATGGAATAGCTACATCAGCCATAATAGTGCCACATGTCAAGTGAATGCTACACGGCATGTATGCTTGACACGTGGCACCTCCTTTCCACCTTCCCATTATATATATATATATATATATATATATATATATATATATATATATATGAAAAAGCTAATTTAGTATATTTTTAGTATTTTCTAAAAAAGAGAAATAAAATTTAAAATTTTAAAAAATAAAAAATATATATATAACTTATTAATATAAAAGAATTTCAAATCACTAATTTCAAAGGATTATATTTTAAAATTATATGAATAATATTTTTTAAAGGTCCATGTTATTTCATTTTAAAATTTTGATTTTTTGAATTGAATATTTCTTGAAAATATTTTATGTGTAGGAAAAACCTTTGAATAAAAAAATATTTTATGTGTAGGATTTTTCAAGTCTCTTGGTGCTCGAGAGGTCATGGGAAATCCCGCTCTTCCCCATGCCATTGTACCCAAACATGCTCCGATGGTGATCAAACTTTGCGAGCATGTGGGGAGGACCCTCCGCACATGCTCGCAAAGTTTGGTCACCATGTTTGGGTTATCAATTAGTGCCTAGTGTGCGGATTTTTCAAGTCTCTTAGTGCTTGAGAGGCCATGGAAAATCTTGCTCTTTCTCATTTCATCATACCCAACATGCTCTGATGGTGACCAAATGATGCAAGCATGTGGGGAGGGTCCCCCCACATGCTTGCAAAGTTTGGTCTCACCATCGGAGCATGTTTGGGTTATCAATTAGAACCAAGTGTGAATTTTTCAAGTCTCTTGGCACTCAAGAGGTCATGGAAAATCCCGCTCTTCTCCATGCCATCGTACCCAAACATGCACTCATGGGGTGACCGAACTTTGTAAGCATGTGGGAGGATCCCCCGCACATGCTCACAAAGTTTGGTCAACATCGGACGATGTTTGGGTTATTAATCATCAGCGCTCAATGATGTGGATTTTTCAAGTCTCTTGGTGCTCGAGAGGCCATGGTAAATCTAGCGCTTCCGCATGCCATCGTACCCAAACATGCTCCGATGGTGACCAAACTTTGCAATCATGTGCCGAGGGTCCCGCCCAATGCTCACAAAGTTCGATCACCATTGGACAATGTTTGGGTTATCAATTAGCGCCCAGTGCAGATTTTTCAAGTCTCTTAGTGCTTGATAGGCCATGGAAAATCTCGCTCTTTCCCATGCAATTGTACCCAAACATGCTCCGTTGGTGGTGACCAAACTTTGCGAACATGTGGGGAGGGTCACCCCCACATACTAAAAAAGTTTAGTCACCATTAGAGCATGTTTGGGTTATCAATTAGAACCAGTGCTGATTTTTCAAGTCTCTTAGTGCTCGAGAGGCCATGGAAAATCCCACTCTTTCCCATGCCATCGTACCCAAACATGCTCCAATGGTGACCAAACTTTGCGAGCATGTGGGGAAGGACCCCCCACATTCTCGCAAAGTGTGGTCACTATCGAGCATGTTTGGGTTATCAATTAGTACCCAGTGTGGATTTTTCATGTCCCTTAGTGCTTGAGAGGCCATGGAAAATTCCATAGGACCCCATGCCATTGTACCCAAACATGCTACGATGGTGGCCAAACTTTGCGTGTATGTGGGGAGGGACCCCCCACATGCTCGCAAAGTTTGGTAGGATGTTTGGGTTATCAATTAGAACCCAGTGTAGATTTTTCAAGTCTCTTAGTGCTCGAGAGGCCATGGAAAATCTTGTTCTTCCCCATGCCATCGTACCCAAGCATGCTCCGATGGTGACCAAACTTTGCGAGCATGTGGGGAGGGTCCCCCTCCCACATGATCGTAAAGTTTGGTCACCATCAAAGCATGTTTAGGTTATCCATTATCGCCTAGTGTACGGATTTCTCATGTCTCTTATTGCTCAAGAGGCCATAGAAAATCCCACAGGACCCCATGCCATTCTACCCAAACATGCTTCGATGGTGATCAAACTTTGCAAGCACGTGGGGAGGGACCCTCCCACATGCTCGCAAAGTTTGGTCACCATCGGAGCATGTTTGGGTTATCAATTATAACCTAGTGCGAATTTTTCAATTCTTTTGGTGCTCAAGAGGCCATGGAAAATCCCGCTCTTCCCCATGCCATCGTACCCAAACATGCTCTGATGGTGACTAAACCTTTGCGAGCACGTGGGGAGGGTCCCCCCCACATGCTCGCAAAAGTTTTATCTCACCATCAAAGCACGTTTGGGTCATCAATTAGAACCTAGTGTAGATTTTTCCAGTCTCCCTATGGTCAAGAGGTCATGGAAAATCCCGCTCTTCCGCATGCCATCATACCCAAACATGATCCGAAGGTGACCGAACTTTGTGAGCATGTGGGGAGGGTCCCCCCCCACATGCTCGTAAAGTTTGGTCACCATTGAATGATTTTTGGTCACCACCATTGAATGATGTTTGGATTATCAATTAGCGCCCAATGTGAATTTTTTAAGTTTCTTAGTGCTCGAGCGGCCATGGAAAATCCCACATAACCCGATGCCATCATATGCAAACATGCTCCGATGGTGACAAAAATTTTGGTCATCATCGGAGCATGTTTGGGTAGGATGGCATGGGAAAGAGCGAGATTTTCTATGGCCTCTCGAGCATTAAGA
The DNA here is from genome assembly GCF_041138505.1 of Cibotium barometz. Lineage (NCBI taxonomy): Eukaryota > Viridiplantae > Streptophyta > Polypodiopsida > Cyatheales > Cibotiaceae > Cibotium > Cibotium barometz. Next base: position 29,454,382 of record NC_141064.1, on the reverse strand, counting down.
GACTTGAAAAATCCGCACTGGGCGCTAATTGATAACCCAAACATCGTCTGATGGGGTGACCAAACTTTGTGAGAATGTGGGGGGGGGACCCTCCCCACATGCTCACAAAGTTTCGTCACCATTGGAGCATTTTTGTGTATAATGGCATGGGGAAGAGCGGGATTTTCTATGATCTCGACTTGAAAAATCTGCACACTCGGTTCTAATTAATAACCCAAACAGTTCTAATTGATAACCTAAACATGCTCTGATGGTGACCAAACTTTGCGAGCATGTGGGGAGGGTCCCAACCACATGCTCGCAAAGTTTGGTCACCATTGGAGCATATGGGGAGGGTCCCCACCACATGCTCGCAAAGTTTGGTCACCATCGGAGTATGTTTGGGTACGATGGCATGGGGAAGAGCGGGATTTTCCATGGCCTCTCGAGCACTAAGAGACTTGAAAAATCCACACTGGGCTCTAATTGATAACCCAAACATGCTTCGATGGTGACCAAACTTTGTGAACATGTGGGGGGGTCCCTCCCCACATGCTTGTGCAAAGTTTGTTTAAGGCAGCCTACAACTACACTTCTTCACCAGTAGGGGTGCTGAGAGCTCTCTACTCCACCCAACCACAGCCAAAAGAGACACACCTCCGAGATTAGAGCCAAACTCTTTTAATAGCATATTGATCTTCACATGTGCTCGGCCACTCTTGGGTCGCACCTCACCTATTTGGCTTTCCTAAACCCCGCTCGTGCCTTGCCTGAACGGTCAAGCTCTCTTCCCACTAATTTCGTTGTCTCATGACATTACTCCCCCCTTAAGAACAGTTTTTGTCCTTGAAAACAAAATTCGGGAACCTCTTTTTTAGTTGGCTTACCTTTTCCTAAAGTAGAACCTTCTTGGTCTATCCTTCCACTTGACTAAACACAGAGTGTCGAGTTCTTTTCTTTTCGAAATCCAAGACTTTTTCTGGTTCATGTGGTAAGGATGGAGGTTCGATAAGTTCTACTAGGATCTCTTGAGACTGATGAGATTATTGTCATCACCCAACTGCTTTTTCTGTCTAACTGACGTGAAAAATTGGATGAACTTTAAAGCTTTCTGGTAAAGCTAACTTATATGTAACACTACCTACTTTTTTAAGTATTGTAAATGGACCACAATACCTTGGAGATAGCTTCGGACTTCTCCCCATTTTCAAAGATTCAGAATGTGTGGTAACCTTTAAAAACACTTTATCACCTTCCTCAAAGATGATTTGCCTACGATCTTTGTTAGCATAATGTTTAGCACAGTCCTGTGCTCTCTTAACATTATCTTTTGCAATTTTCGTCACTTTTTGTATCTTTTATTTCTCGAGTCCAACGGCCACTGGATCTTGTGGTTGAAAACCATACATCAACATGAATGGACTAAATCTCGTGGTTGAATGTTTGGCACTATTATAAGCAAACTCCAAAATGGGTAAATATTCTTCCCAATTGGTTTGCTTTTTATTTACATATGCTCGTAGCATGCCTTCCAAGACTTAGTTGACTCTCTCGGTTTGACCATCACTTTGAGGATGATCAGCCGTACTCATACTTAGCATGGTGTCCAATATCTTGAACACATTGTGCCAAAAATGACTATTAAACTTTGTATCTCTATCACTAACTATTTCGACAGGTGGGCCATATAGTCGATAGATATTTTCAATGAATAACCTTACAAACTCAGGCGTAGTCACTGTCGTTTTTGTTGGAATAAACCGACACATTTTAGTCAACCTATCTATGACCACCCAAATTGAATCGTGGCCTTTGTTCGTTTTAGGTAATCGAACTATAAAGTCCATTGAGATACTCTCCCACTTGCCATTTGTTGGGATCTCTAGTGGACTTAGTAAACCACTTACTTTTAGGCATTCTGCTTTATTGACCTGGCACTTTTGGCGATTTAAGACATAGTCTTGGATGTCCTTATACTGAAGTTAGAGTAATAAAATTGTCTCATAATAACTAGCGCATATGTCTTCCATATTCTAGGATGACCAGCACTCGGACTATCATGACATTCATATAAAATTCGGCACCTAATGTCTAAGTTCGAAGGTATACATACTCTACCTTTGTAAAGTAAACAACCATTATTGATGGAAAAGTTCTTCCAACGATTTCTTTCATCACTCGTGAAGTGATATGTTTCCTTGAGACATCTCTCGAGACTCACTTTCTGCTACTACTGGTGGAAGTGTATGTTTTGTGAACGGGGCTATCTTTATTTATAGTTAAGGGATCCCTCTTCTCTATGACACTCCACATGTGGGCATAACTCGGATCATCAATGCATTTACCCTTAAGTGATTCCAAAAAATCACTCTTAATTTAAGTAAAACTCAGCTCGTCGTTAACCATGGGCATGCGACTCAATGAATCGGCTACCACATTGTAAGGTTCATTTCTATATCTTAGTTGAAAGTCAAACTCTTGGAGCAACTCTGCCCATCGAGCTTTACTTCCTTTCAACTCTTTTTGACTAGATAGCCATTTGATACTCTCATGATCAAAGACTATCTCAAATCCGGCACCATATAAATAATTCCTCCACTTCTTTAAGGCATGAATAATAGCATATAACTCCCTTTCATAAGCTGAATAATTTTGTTGAGCTCCGTCTAACTTTTTACTTTCGAATGTAATAGGTTTCCCCCCCCTTGTTAAGGACTGCTCCTACTGCATTGCTACTCGCATCCGTCTCTCTACCACAAAGGATTGATTCGATCGACAATTCGGAGAATGGGAGCTACAGCTATAGCTACCTTAAGTTTTTCAAAACTTATTTGTTGGGAATCCCCCCAAATGAAGGTCTTTCCCTTTTCTTTAAGCTGATCGCGGAAGAGCTATCTTAGCATAATCTCGGACATACTTTCTATAGAATCCAGACAAACCAAGAAAAATTTGTAATTCTTCTATTTTTGTGGGATGTGGCCATTTCAATATAGCTTCAACTTTTGCTAGATCCATACGAATGCTATCTTCTGAGATTATGTGGCCTAATTATTGAGTTTCTTTTACGAAGAATTCACATTTACTCTCTCTGGCATAAAGTGGAAGGTCATGGTCCACCTGCCCTTTATTGATCTTTGTGCTGGCCTTCTTTGAAGTTCATTTTGATGTCTTAATAGCTTGTTGATGGTAGAATTACTTGGACAATTCTTGAAATGGGATGCCCAACTAATAGTCACTACTAGAATTGCTAGCTTTACAAACACAGTGAGGGTTCTATGATGTCATTGCATGTGTGCAAGAGCTGGCAAATTCATAACAAGGCTATACATTAAGAGCTATTCACCTTAACTGCTCAAGTTAGCTTGACTTGTCTGTTTGTTTTTGTCCGTGGTGGTATATATTAAAGCATCACCATCTCTAAAGACTATTGAATCTCAAAGAAATATTAAAAACGTGAGTAATATGGTGTACACCAAGCTTTCTTGGATTGTGATAAAAAGTGCTTTGAGGATGACATCCGTGCCTCTAAAGCTTTCCATAAGCAAAGGGCACTTGGAAAACAAGAAGCATGGATGTGAGGCTTGAATTTTTTGTGAATGGAATCGCCAAGAAAACTATGTGCATGGCATGGATGCACGCTAAACTAGTCAGGAAAGTTTTAACTAATGCTCTAATATCCAGCTCTCAAAAGTGTGTGTTCAGTCCTCCCTTGTGCAGCGTTCCGATTGATGCAAATCCACATGTATTGATATACAAGAGTTGTACATCCATAAGAGTTGTGCAAAGGACAAACATGAAAACCTTAATGATTGAATGAGTTTAGCTTAGAGATGGCTAGAGCATAATATACACATGATAAGAGAAAAATTTGATTATAATTAAGCTTAGTAATGACAAGAGTACTGTCATGTAGCCTGTAAAACAGCATGCATGAGTCACTCGTAGATCGGCGAGACAAAGCTCGACCAGAAACGTGTTGAAATTAGAGCAATGTGATGAGCTATGGTGGATCAAATACTAGAATCAACATCATTAACAAGTGATTAGTAAATAATTAAGATGTAATTAGTGAGTAATTAAGATGTAATTAGTGAGTAATTAGCAAATAGTGAGTAATTAAGATGTAATTAGTGAGTAATTAAGATGTAATTAGTGAGTAATTAAGACATGATTAAGATGTAATTAGTGAGTAATTAGCAAATAGTGGGTAATTAAGACGTAATTAGTGAGTAATTCAAACATAATTAGTGAGTAATTAAGATATAATTAGTGAGTAATTAAGACATAATTAGTGAATAGCTTAATGTAGGCATGGATAATAAAAAACCAGCAAATTCTCATTAGGCCAATGCCTCAATTTATAGAGTTTACATCCAAGCATCAAATCCCACTGATTTCTCCTTGATTCACTCCACCTCTCCCAGAATATCTCCACCTCTTTTGCTTGATTCTCTCCACCTCTTTACTTTTTCCAAAATATCTCCACGCTTCCTAAATCTTCTCATGCTACCCTTTATTCTCTCTCAGTAGATTCTTCTCACCTTTTCACAGGTTCTTTCACATTTACACATTCTCTTTTACAGCCTCTAACCAAGGGCTTGTTCCCGCACACACCCTATTCACTTGTATATTTCAACACCTCCCCTCAAGTGAATACTCTCTAGCACACCTAGACCCTATACCAAGTTTCCCTCTTACTTGATAGTCCGCGACCAGTGTCTAGCACTCCTCCCCTCAAGTTAACTTAGCACACCTGGACCCTGTACCAAGTTTCTCTCTTACTTGATAGCCCGCGACCAGTGCCTCAAGTTAACTTAGCACACCTGGACCCTGTACCAAGTTTCTCTCTTACTTGATAGTCCGCGACCAGTGTCTAGCACTCCTCCCCTCAAGTTAACTTAGCACACCTGGACCCTGTACCAAGTTTCTCTCTTACTTGATAGCCCGCGACCAGTGCCTCAAGTCCCTAAACTCATAGTCCTTGACACACTCTCTCTCTATGTGTCCAAGGCTTACTATAGTTGCCCGCCGACGACCTTGACTAAAGTGCTCACACATACATCTATCTACCACGTGGCCTACATCGTCGGTTGCTACAAGGAAGAGAGATAGTGTGGGGAGACTACTCAATTCTATTACATAATTGGAAAGATGAGCATAAATTACAAACATGAAGAATTGGCTTTTATATTTCATAAGCCATTTCTCACTAGGCGGCAAAGGAGTAAGTGACCTAAGGGTGCCCATTACTACTTCTAGCTTAGTCACATAGACTTATTTGTTGATTTCCTCATGATATAAGCTTGATGACAAAGATGTGCAAACATCCTTTAGATGATTATTGCACTACAAAGAAGTTTTTACAATATCATTTCTAACAAAATAAACAAGCTGACCACTTATGAAAATAGATTGTTATTGTAGATCCATATTCTCTATAACAACCCAAGTGGTTAATTTTTTTTTTAAGATATACATATCATTATGTCCACTATTATATTTTATCTTTATGATTTCAACGTTAAATTTTATATTAAAATTATAATTTATATCGAGTTACCCACCACTGATCTTGATTATTGCATCGCTAAATTTTGTCATGAAGAATGTAGTAGGTTCAAGGAATTTCAATAAATGCTTGCAAATGTATCATGAAGTCTAGTTCTAAAAATTTCTATAGATATCAACACTTGGTCTAGTTTTTAGAAAATCTACAAGAAGTGAAACCCTCGTTCGTATAGCAAAACTTCTTTGCATGAAAAAGAAATCAAGTATAAGAAGTGAAACCCTCATTCTTATAGCAAAAACAACTTCTTTGCATGAAAAATAAATCAAGTACAAGCTTAAGTTTCTTATACCAAATGGACTCCTCTAGCGCTAAAATAGGGCCTCCATTGTGAGTAAAAACTATATATGATTGTGAGTTTGAAATCTCTACAGTCATGAGATGGATACTCTTCAAATCAAGAGCTTACGTCAACCTTGCCAAATCATGTGTCATTGGGTATTGCCTTTAAGCCATAATGAAGCTTCTCATTGTGGGTGCGCTTGTTCGTTCGTCACATCCTCACTCCATTCACACCGGAATATTCCTTAGCTAAGGGAGTGAAAGTAGAGAACTCTATGCTTAGATGGAGGCAAAAAGAGAATGTCCTCTAATTGAAGGAAGCAACCTACAAGTAATCCTATTCAAGTAGGAAAAAAACCATCCTAGCATGCGAGAATGCAATAGAAGACATGCAAGTAAGGGGAGCTCACAAGTGTTCGTTCTATTGCAAGATTCTATCGCAAGAGTAGAGAAGAAGGGGAGCTCACTAGAATTTTGTTGCAAGGGAATGAATGTGTATTGACTTGTATACAAGTGCTCAGTTTCAAAATTAGCTTATATACAAGTTCTCAATGTCAAAACTAACTTATATACAAGTGTTCAGTGTCAAAATTAGCTTATATACAAGTGTTCAGTGTCAAAATTAGCTTATATACAAGTGTTCAATGTCAAAATTAACTTATATACAAGTCTTCCAGTGTCAAAATTGACTGATATACAAGTGTTCAATGTCAAAATTGACTGCTGATATACAAGTGCTTAGCGTCAAAATTAACTTATATACAAGTGCTCGATGTCAAAATCAATTTATATACATGTGTTTAGTGTTAAAGTTGACATGTATACAAGTGTTCAATGTCAAAATTGACTTATATACAAGTGCTTAGTGTCAACATTAACTTGTATACAAGTGTTCAGTGTCAAAATTAACTTATATATAAGTGCTCAGTGTCAAAATTAACTTATATATAAGTGTTCGGTGTCAAAATTGACTTATATACAAGTGCTTAGTGTCAAAATTGACTTATATATACAAGTGACTAGTTCTCAACTAGGGTGACCAAAACTTAAAAATGGTCCAGCCACTATTACTAGTCTTAAAGGGATTGTGAAGACTAGGATTGCTCTCTTGTGCTTGCTCTATGAGTAAGTAAATGTTATGAGGGCATGGTTCTACCCTCTAAGTGAAGTGTAATTTATCTCACCTTGGATGTATATAGAAGGCCTTGAGTCAAAGGTTATTTGTGGTAGTTGAATGTAAAAAGGAAGATGACAATAAAAAAGGGTGAAATGAAAATGACAAAGTGTAAATATGGGGTGATCTTAATGGCAATGTATTTGAGTTGATATTTGATCACATGGACTTACATGGGTGCTATGGGTAGTGTAAATGATAGTCTAGGTGTCACTTTTGAAGGAAGATGACAAAAAAAAGGGTGAAATGAAGATGACAAAGTGTAAATATGAGGTGATTTTAATGGAAATGTATTTGAGTTGATGTTATGATCACATGGACTTACATGGGTGCCATTGGGTGGTGTAAATGATAGTCTAGGTTTCACTTCTGAAGATTCCTATAAAATGATGTAAGTGGAGCTTATAATTTGTGAGAAGCTATTTGCAATAGAATAGAGTCTTATGTTTGATTTTAACATTGTTCTTATTGTCACCCATTTTCCCTACAATGATTTTTCATTTGTATTTGATCCTCCCTTATCTCTAGATAAGTGGCCACACTAAGGATTGAAGAAGATTTCTTTGAGACACCTTGTCCTTGTGTTGCAGGGCTCAAATGGGCATCTAGGTAAGCCATGTGTCCTTGGGTTGCAAGGCTTGAATGTGCATCTAGGTAAGCCATGTACTAGTAAATCGATTGTGTAGTCTAATATTACCTCAATTTGTGGTATATTCAATTAGGTCAAGTTAGACTTGATCGTGAATGGCCTAAGCCTAGACCACCGTCAAGAGCCTATACATGGATTAGTAGTGCAGCCCCTTATTCATCATTAGTCATCTACATTCACTGCTTATGTGACCTCTATCCACATAGTCTCCATCTCAGTTTCCTTTCATATCATCAACACTTCTTTGGAGAAGTACACTGGTGTAAAGTACAACTTATATGTTGTTATCAATTTCTAACAATGAAATCAATATTGCTTACCATTTCTATCCATTTGTAATTGTGCTTAGTTTCGCCTATGGAAGTTCTTTTATCTATGTGTGCACAAAGATCTATAATTTCTTACACCTTGTCATCTTTTTTCCTTGAGAGAGATTTTACTCATGTACCTTGCATCGTAAAAGCACATGCTTTCTCGTGTTTAATTACTATTTAATTACTAGGTACTATGACTAGCTAGTTATGAGCAAAGATCTTCATAGGGAGGCTTCATGTGGTGTGGAATGCCTTGGATCGAACATTTCAAAGGTTGAACATAGATATGCAATCTATTTATTTTTGACTTTAGGTGAGGTATCACTTTGAATTCATAGATGTAGGGGACCCTACTTGATCATGACTTGCATGCTTATTTCTTATGTTTGCTTTTGAGTAAATCTTGAGCTAAGCCATGGCTTGCTTTTGACTAAATCTTGAGTGAAAGCATGGTTGAAGAACGTTAATTAAGATAAAAGAAGGTCCATTCTGACCCATATAATGCATATACTTTTTGAGATCGAGCTACTAATCTTCAAGATTAGGAGTTTGGATGCAACTATCATGATCAAGTCAATGCGATAAGGATTTCCCACACAAAGGTTCGGTGTGGTATCGAACCATAGGTCTTACAAGATGATTGTAGATATGTAATCTATTCCAATATAGCTGGATATGTTATCTATTCAGATATAGCTAAACGTCTATAGTTGGACGGTGACCTCTTGCTTTGGATCCATATAGCTCTAGGTCAAAAGATGATTTTGAGAGTGATCCCAACATGCCGAAGACATGCATGCTTTTCCCACCTCGTTCCTTGTGCTTTCTATTGAGAAAATCATTTTGCATTTGGTACTCTTGTGAGAGTTGAAATATAGTTCAATATAAATGTAACTTTTCTTGCTTCTCACATAAAATATATTTTAAGACATAGAGAGTACCTATTGTGACTTGTAAAAATATGAAGGTGAACAATCTATTACTAAATAATAACTTAATCATAAAAGAGTTCAATGCCCTTTCGAACTCTTCTTACACTAGTTTCAAGAGGGTTAAATCAAACACACAAACGAAAAGCAAGATACAATATTTTCTTCAATGGGACATAAGATACACAATGCCAAAATGATGATATGGATAGGAAAATTATAGGGATGTCAAGAAGGATTGTTTGGACTCTAAAGGAAGAAAGATGTGGCAAACATTGAACTTCATGTAGTAAAAAGTTGCAATTATGTAGGGTGAAATGGTGGTAAAAATAGTGCAAGCTTTTATGTCATGAAGGAGTTCATGATTAAGGCCACACAAGTAAAGGGTGGCCTGATAAGCAAAGACATTTAATCTTGCATTGCAAAGTCCTCAACAGTACAAGTGGGTTATGGAGTGGCTTCTACGCTTCAATCCAGCTAGTGAAGTAGAGAATTTGACATTTGTAGAATTATGATCAGCGAGCTATTTGCAACATTTTTCGTTTAGAACTTGGACAAAAAGGAGAACTCCATCTTTTAACACTTGAGCAAATAGTTAAAGTTCGCAATGGCACTACTTTGTCACACGAGTAGAGCCAACAATTATTGAGCTTGCGCCAATATTGAAAGTTTGGAGCCCAAAAACAAAAAAAAACTAGTAAGAGTTTACAATGACTTTGATCTCTCATTGGAAGAGTTAGAATAATTGGGGGGAAACCCACCTCATAAGAGATGCAAACAATCTAGAACCTATAGTAAGGTCATGGCATGTCATGTTGGAAGAAGGTAGGAAGGGAGAGGGATGGTGATTTACACATCATGTAGGACCTCATCATTTGGTTACCACATTTGAAAAAAGTCAAGTAGGAAGAAGGTTAGAGCGAGAGGGTTTTGAGGCTTGAGCACGTCTCCTACGTGAATGTGAGAGAGAGAGAGAGAGACCACCCATTATATAGAAGCTAGGCCTCTCTCTATATAGTGAGCTTCAAGCTCTCTCTCTCTCTCTCTCCTCCCCAAAGAAAGAGCGTTCCAATGGCTGCCTGCCCATCTTGCATCAGGATTCAAAGCAATGCGGGAGCAGGTATTGCCCCCTATTGCGAATTTGCGAAGCGAGGGAGCTTCTCCTGCAACATCTCAACAAAAACGGTTATACTTTCTCTGCTTTCTTCTATTGAATCATTAACTATTGTGGATTAAGCTTGGGTCCTTCAGCTATGGCTTAAACCCTAACATTTCCCCTATTTTGGGTTTAGTCCTTCCTTTGAGGCTTCGATTAGGGCTTAGTGTCTTGATTTTGGGTCCTGGCCCATTAAGCTTCTCCTCCTTCTATGCAGGCGCATGGCTCTTCTGCATCAACACGCAGACGGCCATGGCGGAGAGCGCCTACAGAGGCTTCGACAGTAGGGCAGTCTGCGGTGATTCAGCCCATTGTTGCCGCCAACTCGGAGCCCATCTTTGCCACCACTTTGGACGAGGTCACGGGAAAGGAAAATTCTAATTTCGCAGATGTGTTGGGCTCCATATCCAACCTATACAACGAGGTGGGCGATGAGAGGAGGGCGGCAGCCGAGTATGTGCAGAAAACGGCAAGAGAAGATGGGCGGGCTGCGGCGGACTATGGCAAGAGGGCGTACCTCTATGGGCGGAGCGCGGAGATGGTGGCGGCCAGCAAGCGCAAGGTGGAGAGGGTTGTGGAGACGCTGGAGCTTCTTCAGGGGGCGGTCATGGAGGCCGACACCGGCCGAGCCCCCGCAGATTACCTCAGACGAGCAGAACTCTTCAGCAAGAGCGCAGAGGTCTTCTGCAACAAGCTTTTTGATGAACCCTAACCCTGAAGAACCACCCTCTTCGTCTTCCTGTGTGCACAGTTTTGTAGCTTACCATTAGCCCACTCTAAAGATAAAGCTTCTCAGAGGAGCTTTGTGTAGTTCATCTTTCTTTTGAAAAAACATTTGTCGTCTCTCTTCTCCCTCTCTCTCACACACACACAAGAATACAAGATAGCCTTTAGCATGAGTGTGTACTCTAATAATATCTAAGAACTCTAGGCTGGGAATAAGTCTAAGAATAATATGTGAGAAAGAGAGAGCATGGCGAAGTTAATATCTAAGAATATAATAACTCTAGGCTTGGAATAAGTCTAAGAATGATATGTGTGGGAGAGAGAGAGAGAGAGAGAGTGAGTGAGAGCATGGCGAAGTTAATGACAAAAGTGTTTCTCTATTTTAGTCCAAGGACGACTCCGATCGCGTGTGACAGTTGAATTGTGCATGCACTCAATGTGTAATTTATCTAATATGTTGCTAAGGTTAAGGAAAAGCAAGGTTTGCTTGTTGGAAGAGACTTAGTTCAATAGGGACATTACTTCCCACATGTTTCGTCCCTCTAGAGATGGACAAAGCACTATTGTAAGAGCCCAAAAACCATTGTGTGGGCTCCACATTCGCATAATTATGTTCTCTGATAATATTTACACACACACTCTCCCTCTCTCTCTTTCTCTCTCACACACAAGCACACTCTCCCTTTTTTTGTTTTTCAAGCTGGGTAGCTAAAATTCATATGTAGGTTTAGCAACTACCATGTTGCTATGTGAGAAGCAATGTTTGATCATTATCAAGGTAGTGTGTCCTTCTAGCTTTATCTTATTTTGTCAAGACTTCAAGAGCACTTGGATTTTAGTTTATGCTTTTTTTCTTTGTTTCTTTTGATCATTATCAAAGCAATGTGTCCGCTTACCATTATCTTATTTTGTTGAGAATTCAAGAGCACTTGAATTATTTTAGTTTTTGCTTCTTTTCTTTGGGTTGAAAAAGTGTCGAAAAGCAATGCTCCACTCTTGTCATGATGACTACACATGTGCCAACTAGCTTTTTTTTTTTGTAAGGTTCACTTTATAAGGAGAAGCAACTTTGTGTGTGAGTAGCATGGACGTTTGATAGATCTCAGTTTCCACATTTGGAGTGGGCCATATGTGGCTAGATGTTGTTAAGATATAACTTTGACAAATTTGGCATCACGCCAAGCATGCTTCATGCAAGTGAGGATTGATACTCCCATAGTGGACAACACAGAGGTAGAGGAAAACTTTCTGGCGACACACTATTTAAGATTGTGGGGTTCGAATGGGCACCTAGATGACCTCAAATGAATGTGGAAGATGGACTAACTAATGATCTTGTGTATAGTGTAATATTATCTTAGTCAGGTGATGTGATCAGTTCAATCAAATTAGACCCAATGTTGGCCGAATTTGGATTGACATTAGGGGAAATTCAGGCTCCAAATGGGTCCTTAAAGGGCTTTCTCTCTCCTCCTGGAATCTCAAAAGAGTGCAAAAATAATATTATTATATTAGGTTTCTCTCTTCTTTTGAATCTAAATTCTTCTTTTTTCATATTTTCTAAAGAGATTCAATGCTTATTTTATTCTAATGTGCTTAAAGTCTACGTAACTTCAACCATTGCGAGTGAAAATTCATAAATATGAAAAGCTAGTACTCTATAAAGTAAAAAAACAAGTACGAGAATAATTCTAACATATGTAAGAGAACAAAGGCTTCTACGGTCAACCCTTATGTAATGCAACAGGCCAGGGAATTAGGGAGAAAGCATGTTGATATATGGGTGGAAGGATCAATTTACCCACCTGATCCCTTGACCCAACATCCACCTAAATTTTCAAGCCTAACTTCTTTGATCAAATATGTTTGTGAGGGCAATGCTGGCTTGCTTGGTTACACAAAAAGGCTTGCTAGTCAAGTGCAAAGCGTTTGGATATCGTCACAAAGGATGCTGATGATAAGGGTAGCTCAGATCAAGCAACTAAATGCTCGATTGTTTAATAAGAAGAATGAATACAATGAGTTGGTATAAGTGTTCATGCTCAGCATTTGTAGAACCATGAACTGGAATAAAAAGAAAAGGATCTAGAGGCCAAGAACAACAAATTAAAAGAGCTATTAGAAAAGATGGTCAAACATGGACCCACCTCTAATTTGGATGCACGAGAATGAGTAAGAGAACAAAGATCACTTACTGCATTGCCAAAAAATAGTGGAAACTACAAACGCCATATATTTGCCGAGACAGATAAGCTAAAGAACCTTAAACAAGATAATGGAGCACTCTCATCACAAGTCTTGTTAAGACAGATGGTAAAGTCTACACTTTCTCATTTAAAGTTTAGAACAATTAGTGATGATCTCATGCATGCACGATTGCAAGATGTGAAGAATGCATTTCTGAAGCTTAAGCTATTTGTGAGACAAACTTGGTTTAAGTAGAGAATCATATGCAATGATCTGCATGTAGGTTTTAAGTCCGTGTTGCAAAACAAAAACTCTAGGCTTGATAAGCTAGAGAAGAAGATTAAATATTTTTATGATTTTAATCTAGTTAATAATTATGATTAATTCTTTTAAGCTTATTTATGATTAAGAAAAATCATATTAACTCACTTTAAGATTGAAAGAGAGTTATGCTAATATTTTTGTAAGTATTTTCATATAGTAATGATGAATGGATATTTTAAGAATAATCAAAAGGTTTAAATATAATTATATTTATAATTATGCTATGTATGCATAATAAAATTTTAGTTTAAAAGGGGAGTTCTGTTGAAAGAACGGTAGAGGAGGAGGAGACACACACACAGGAGCAAACCCTAATGTCTATTGCAAACCCTAACCATCGAGGGAAGCCATGTCCACCCTCACACAAAGCATAATGCACTAATCCATAATCCACACAACACACAATGAGTTGTGTCCACACTCTACTAACCCTAGCTAATGTCCACACCCTATGACCAGCTGGACACGCGGTCATTTATGTCTCACACATGTTCCTACCTAATCTGCCAGCACATAGCATAGCTGGCTCACACTGACATCGAGCTTGAATATCTCAACAGCCCCTCTCAAGCTCATGATGTACTGCCGATGAAGATGTAGATGAGCTTGGGATATCAAGACTCTCAACACTCCCCCTCAAGCTCATCCCATGTACTCCCAACATAGTCCGGAAGTACTCGAACTTCTCCCTGCTAAGTGGCTTCGTGAAGATATCAGCCACCTGCTCATCAGTCTTCACATAGTGAAGATCAACTGTACCATCCAGCACCTTTTCTCTGACAAAGTGATAATGGACCTCTATGTGTTTGGTCCTCGCATGAAACACTGGATTCTTTGCCAGCTGTATACTGCTCATGTTGTCACAATGTATGACAACTTTCCCATCAAGAGGCTCACATAAATCTGCCAAGAGACTCTTTAACCAAACAGCCTCACAAGTAGCAATGGCTGCACCTCTGTACTCAGCCTCTGTACTGGATAAAGCAACTGTAGGTTGCTTTTTGCTACTCCAACTCACCACAGCACTTCCAAGTGTAAAAGCATATCCACTAGTAGACCTCCTGTCATATGCGCTACCTGCCCAATCAGCATCTGTGTAGCCATGAATGTCCAAGCTTTTACCACTCTCATAAAATAGACCATAATGTGCTGTGGTCTTCACATATCTCATGATGTGTCTCACTGCATCCAAATGTGGCTTCCTGGGGCTCTGCATAAACTGACTGACTAGCCCCACTACATAACTCAAATCTGGGCGTGTGATAGTCATGTATATGAGACTACCAACCATCTTCCTGTACATGGAAGGATCATCCAATTCCTCGCCATAATCAGCCCTCAACTTCATATTTTGCTCCAATGGTGTACTCATAGGCTTACACCCTGTCATGCCATACTTTGCCAACATATCCAAGGCATATTGGCGCTGTACTAACCAAGTACCTGCATGATCTTTCACCACTTCAATGCCAAGGAAGTATCTCAACTCACCAAGATCTTTCATGTCAAATTGCCCACTCAAAGCTTTCTTGACATGCATCACATCTGCACTATGATCACCTGTAATAATCAAGTCATCCACATAGATGACTAGTAAAACAATCCCATGCTGTGTCTTCTTCACATAGAGTGAAGAATCTGCTGTAGAAGTCTGAAAACCAAGTGAGATAAGATATCTGCTCATCTTATCACTCCAAGCACGTGGTGCTTGCTTCAGACCATACAATGCCTTTTTCAACCTGCATACGTGAGTGGGATATCTAGGGTGTACATACCCTTCTGGCTGTGCCATGTATACTTCCTCTTGTAGATCTCCATTCAGAAATGCATTCTTAACATCCATCTGATGCATTTCCCAGCCATTAGCTGCAGCCATAGCAATGACTGCTCTCACTGTGCCCATCTTAGCCACTGGGCTAAACGTCTCATCATAATCCAATCCATGGGTCTGTGCATAACCCTTTGCTACCAATCTTGCCTTATGTCTTTCAATAGAACCATCAGATTTGCACTTCACTTTGTAAACCCATTTACATCCAATCACATTCTTGTCCTTTGGTAGTGCAACCAAGTCCCATGTATCATTATGGACCAATGCGTCCATCTCTACATCCATTGCTTTTTCCCATACATGCTCTCCAACAGCCTCTGTATAGCATGTAGGTTCCACATGCTTCACCATAGATGTCATATATGCATAGTGCATAGCAAAATCTCTGTATGTCAACCTGTCAACAGGATATCTGACCCTCTGGGATCTCCGCAATGCATGCGGGTCACTCTGTACACCTGTGACTCTAGCATGTGGTGGCACATATCTGTCCTGTCTAGCACCAGGTGTGCGTAAAACAGGTATGCCAAGCTCCTCATCCAAACTTTCAGAACTGGATGACTCATATCCTGTGATTCCAATTCCTTCGACTTTCTTTTTGCCTTTGTCCATAGCACTACTCCCAGTGCTTACACTTTCATGCCTCAAACGTCCTGACCATGGACGTACACTGCTACTCTCAGCTTCTGCTCTGCTGGCCCAGACATAGTAGTAGAACTAGAACTTGCTTGTGATGGCAAGTTCACAGGCACATCTGCTTCCAGTGACTCAATAACACCTTCATCTTTTGCTTTATACCAACTAGCAAGCTCATCAAACACCACATCACGTGAGATGACCACTTGTCTAGTTTGTGGATTATAACACTTGTAGGCTTTTCGATCCTATGCATATCCCACAAATATACATTTCTCTGCCTTAGGATCCAACTTTCTTCTCCTTTCATCAGGCACATGCACATAGGCTATGCATCCAAAAACTTTAAGATGTCCAATGTCTGGCCTGTAACCTGTAAGCCGCATCTCTGGCGTGCTTCCATGAATGGCTGCTGCCTGTAGGTGTTTTGTTCAATATGTATACTGCAGTAGCACATGCTTCTGCCCAATAGTAATCTGGCATGCTCTTTTCATTAAGCATCGCCCTTGCCACTTCACATATAACTCTATTCTTTCTCTCAGCCACACCATTCTGCTGAGGTGTATACCTGCATGTCAATTGTCTCCTTATTCCATGCTTCCTCAAGAAATGCTCAAAAGCTTTTGAGGTGTATTCACCACCTCCATCTGTCCTCAGACATTTAATCCAACAGCCATACTGCTTTTCTGCAAAAGCTTTGAAATCCATGAATTTTTCCAATACTTCACTCTTCTCCCTGAGAAAATATATCCATGTCATCCTGCTAAAGTCATCAATGAATGTAACATAATATAGACTGCCTTTGATAGATGGGTTTTGTGCAGGACCCCATACATCACTGTGCACGATCTCAAGTGGCCTGTTACTCATATTTCCTTCTCTAGGAAATCTCAATCTTGCCTGCTTCCCAAACTGACAGGCTTCACAAACATGCATATGTCCATCATATTTGAACCTAGGCAATCCATTGACAATGCCTCTTGTTTGCATGTTCTTTAATCTCTGTATATTTACATGGCCAATCCTCTTGTGCCACATATCAATATCCTGTACCACATTCCTGCTCTTTGAGAACATGGCTGATTTTAGCTCAGGAATTCCAGCATCCAGCTTAAACAGTCTTCCTTCTTTCTTGCCTTTAGCAATCACTCTACATCCATGTTTAAAGTCTTCAACGAAGCATCCATGCTCATTGAAGCGAAGCTGTAATCCCTGTTCCACCATTTGACCAACTGAGGCCAAGCTTTTAGTGATCGAAGGCACATACAGCACATCTGACATAGACTTTGTTTGACCATTATGCATGACCAATGGTACACTTCCAACATGTGTAATGACATGCTGGGTATCATCACATGTTTCCACATATCCTTTGACATCCATTGGCTTCATGTGCTCAAACCATTCACCATGGCATGTCATATGATTTGATGCTCCTGAGTCCATGTACCATGTATCATCATTCTCAGCATTTGTCGTCATAGAACCCACAACATGCTTCATGGCAAACAAATGATTTGCAGTTCCATCATTGCTACTTGATGCATAGTTGCCACCATGTTGTGCATAGTTTCCACCATAATGACCACCACGCTGTGCTCTTCCCCCTCTCAAATCATTCTGTTTGCGAAAGCAATCTCTCGCCATATGACCATATTTGCCACAATAATGGCATTCCACATCTTGCATAGAATTTTGTTGGCCTTGCCAACGTCCTCGACCACGGGGGGTACCTCTGCCTCGCAGATGCATAACCACGACCACCTCGAGCACCATAAGAAGGCTGAAAATTCTGTTGTGGAGGTCTATCCTGCCATCCACGACCATTACCACCACGTCCACGTGATGCAAATCTCCCCCTGCCTCTAAAACCTCTCTGCGAGTAAAATGCCTGATTTCTGCCATCATCATGGCTAGTAGATGCATCCAGAAATGAATCACTGAGCTTGATTTCCTCAACCAACAAGAGGGAAACCAACTCATCGAAGTCGGGTAGACCTGTACTCCTCACTGAGATAGATGTATCAAAGGATTTGTATTCCTTGCCAAGACCACGCAAGGTAATATCCACCAAATCATCATCAGGCATGGGGGCATTTATTGTGGCCAATGCATCTGCAAACTTCTTGATTTCTTGCACATAATCATGTATGCTCCTTTTATTCCTTTTCACATTGTGTATCTGCTGTCGTAATTGAGACTTGCGAGCACTCGTATCTCTATCAAACATTTTGACCAAAGTATCCCATGCATCTTTGGGATTCTCAGCATCCTGAATGTGTATGAGCATAGCATCAGATATACATATAGACAAATAATGCAGCACTTTGAATGCTCTCTCTGACCATTGCTTATGAGCAATAAGCTGCTGCTGTGTAGGTTGCCGAGGTAGCTCAGGCTCTGGCTCAGCACCTGTAATGAGATTCCAAAATCCTTTTCCTTTCAAGAAACTCTTTATCCTGTACTTCCATGCCTGGAAGTTCTTCCTATCCAGCTTCTCACCAACAATCTGAACTGGATTGTCAGACATGTTTGCTCAATGCATACACCTTCCGCACACTTCAAATCTGTAAGTGAGCCTTCCTCAGCTCAACCACACTCCAATGAATGTTGTAGATACTCCAAGATAGCCAACAAACTCCAAATTTGATGTAGAAAATCAACTTGTAATCATCTGAGATGAACTGACTCACGCAGTGCGGAATACCCTGAACTGACACGCCTTCCAAGGCTCCAAATCGCAATGTAATGGTGCAATCAAGTATAGGCAACTTGCATTCACACCTAATGAACCTCAATGTTGAGTATCAACTCCATTTGACATGTGTAATTATCAATTTTTGAAAACCCCTTTTTCTGTTTTTGGAAAAACCAGAAAAACCAGAAAAACCAGTAATGATTTGGCTCTAATTCCTTCAATATTTCACCAAATTGAGCAACCAGGCATTCATTGGCTTAGCAATAGTGTCCATCAACTCCATGTAAGAGGAATTTGTCCAATTGTAAAACACCAAAGATTAATTGCTCGATTAAAATGCTCTGTTTCTCTGCCAGTGGACAGCCTGTTTTAATCAGCTCATTCCCAGCTCAATTAAGCATCATTGGCCAAACAAATCACATAGCCCTCTTCTCCAAGATGTAAAGCATCCAATTGCTAAGAAGATTGTGGAAGATATCAAGCACCAAGTAAGAAATCGACCTCCTCGTAGTGAAAAAACCAGTTTTCTGCCCTGTTTCCTCTGTATGGGCTGCGCCGCCTGCAAATCAGGGGTTTTGGAGTGGTTCTAGAGTTAATTGATGATGGGTAATAGTCCCTAACACTCCTAGGTAGGTGTGTTATCCACCAATGATTGAATTTTTGCCAAATACATGCTCCAAATGATTCAATTTTGGGCTTGCTTTTCTCTGTTTTGTGTGAGCTCAAAAACCAGAGTTTTCCACTCAATTAAATACATCCAAATTGCTCCAAACTTTGTTCAAGGCTTGCACATGGGTTGCTAATACATCCCTCTTTGACAAATGCATATGTCTTTTGCCAGAATCACTTGTATTTTCACCATACATCAATGTTCCCCAAGCTTTAATGGAAAGCTTCAAAAACCAGAATTTTGCCTTGCTTTGATTTGCTCTAAAATGCTTTGCTTTTGCCTGTTTCACCTGCAATCCGCTCAAGGATGTTTAGAAGACCTTACCCGGTAGGCCTAGCTTTCAGATCTGATAGTATTTGGTGTGCTCCAAGCTTCACAGCTCCAATGGCAGCTTCACAGCTTCTTTTCACAGCTTCTTCTTCTCCCTCTTCACTCACTCACTCATAAACCCTAATAAACAGCACAAGGCTCTGATACCATGTTGAAAGAACGGTAGAGGAGGAGGAGACACACACACAGGAGCAAACCCTAATGTCTATTGCAAACCCTAACCATCGAGAGGGAAGCCATGTCCACCCTCACACAAAGCATAATGCACTAATCCATAATCCACACAACACACAATGAGTTGTGTCCACACTCTACTAACCCTAGCTAATGTCCACACCCTATGACCAGCTGGACACGCGGTCATTTATGTCTCACACATGTTCCTACCTAATCTGCCAGCACATAGCATAGCTGGCTCACACTGACATCGAGCTTGAATATCTCAACAAGTTCCTATCACATTTCAATTATGAGTATTTATTTAAGATTAGAAAATTGATAATGTAAAAAGAGGAATTCCCATCATATTCTAGGCATCAACATTTTTATGCTAAAAGAATGATTTTTGTTATATTTATTTTTACATAAATAAAAATTTAGATGCAAAAAGAGAAATTTTCATGATATTTTAGGTACAAACATTTTGAATATTAAAAAGAGGAATTTTTTGCATATTTCAAAATATGGGTATTTTTATTTATTTAAAAGTGGAATTTTGAGTATTATCATTTCTTAGAAAATATGGGGAAGCTATGGAAAATTTTATATCATTAGAGAATGAATTTATGCATAATAAATTTTATGTTGAAAGTGAAGTTTTGTGCATTATTCAATTATCAAAAAAATAAAGAAGGTTATGCATAAATTTTATGTTAAAAGTGAAGTTTTGAGCATTATTCAATTATCAGAAAAATAAAGAAGGTTATGCATAAATTTTTTAAAATCATTCAATTTATGAGAATTATGGAAATGATTCATTTAGATAAATGGATTAGTGTTTATACTGAAAGAGAAAATATGGGAATAATTGATTTTGTAAATCCCATAAACCTTTTATTCAAAGAGAAGAATATTGAGTATATTTTATCTTGAGAAATTTGAGAAAGAATGTGAAAATATTCATATTGAAAACATGGATAATTTTTAATTAGAAAAAGAAATTTTGAGCACATTTAACTTTTGGAATTTTGAACTATATGTCTAGATTCTTGAAAAACAGAATTTTGGAGTACATTCTGAACAAGAAAAGGATTTTTTAGAAAAATGACCAGAAACACACTTAGTTGAATAAACGTGAATACTTACTAACCTATCCCTAGATTCCCTGGGAAAGGAATCTGGAATCCTTGAGAGGATCAAGGATCCAAAAAGTGAACAAAAATTTATATTTAATGTAATCGAGAAAAAGTTACCTTTAACTAAGCCAAGTAATTTGGTGGAGACTTAAAAAAGTTCTGGTATCGAAAGTAGAGTAATTATACTTTCAAGCTGAATGAATGGATGCGATATGATGTGTATGGATGCGATATGATGTGCATGGATGTGATTGGATATGGAATGGATGTGAATGGATATGATATGATGTGAATGGATGTAAATGGATGTGATATGATGTGAATGGATGTGGAATGATGTGAATGGATGTAAGACGATGTGAATGGGTGTAGGACGATGTGAATGGATGTAGGATGATGTGAATGGATACGAATGGATGTGGAATGATGCGATGTGAATTGATGTAGAAGAATGTGTAATAACCAAAAATAACATGGAATAATGGGAGTTGTTGGAAACTGTATTTGTATATGAAATCTGTTTTTAAAGATTGTTTCATGTCAAGAATGCTGGGGAAGCATTTTGACTATCTTGTCGAATAAGGTCGTGAGGACCTAAGTGAAAAGGTTGCAACAGCTGACGGAGAGTTAATGAAGGATGTCTCGCATGGCAAGGCCAGCCGAGGTCTTGACCAGCCTCGGTTCGATTAAATGGTGAGCTTCCAGTAGTATGGTGGATGAGAGACCAAGGAAGCGGCCTATGAGTGAAGCACTAGGTGACCTGTGAAGGAGCCTAGAGGGTGCTGACCATACGGTGCTCGGGCTCTGGGTTGCCCAGGATACCCACATGTGCGTCGGGGAAGAAAATGAGTTGGAGTTGTTTTCTGAACATGGGCGTGGATCTAGTTGATTCGCCTTGCTGGTCTTCAACGGAGGAGTTCATGGCTCTTTTACATGGATCTTGTTGTTTGATCTAGCTGATCCTTCAACAGAGAGTTCATATAGATTTTATATGATTATATTCCTAGGTACTATGGGCTAGGGACTATTGAAAAGGCCCTTGTGTGAGCAAGTGGTGAGCGTTCTAGTTGCCAATGATGCCACAGGTACGCTGAGGAAGAAATGATTGAAAATTGGACTGGGAAATGAAATACTGAGGATCCTGATGGGAAACACTATGGTTTCGTTCCAACTGTGTTTTAAAGACAACTGAATCTGTGAAAAAGGCAATTTCATATTGGGTGCGTAAGTGGTGTGTCTATTTTGTAATTTGCTTAATAGCTGGCTAGGGGACCTGGGAACTCTTTTCCCTTGTACTACCCAGGACAAAACATAACCAAATTTTTATAATGGATCCTATCAAGACCATGGTTGGGCGGTTGGCTAACCCATGGGATTGGCTGGACTGATGGATTCCTATAATAAAATTCAATTATATTCAAGTTACGATAGTTGAAGTAAATCACAGATAATCCTTATTCTATGGAAAAGAATCAATGGATGTGCCTCTTGACGGGGAAAAAAGCATTGGTCTCTATGATCTAAGTGCAAGCTCCTCCCTTGATCCGACCATATGACCCGTGAGTTCGGTCGGAATGCAAAAGGGTAATTCAGGCTCTTGACTACGTTAGAATAAATTTTTCAGGAGGAATCGCCTATGCCTTCTGGACGAGGGAAGTTTTTCCCAGGTTTGGTTTTGGAAGAACCAAGGGATTAGTCTCTTGTCCCGACATTCGTGGGCGAGGCCCCGAGTGGGAAGCTCTTCCCTGCGCAAGAAGTTGCTACTTCCGTTGCTAGCACTCTAGAATTCAATGCGCAGAGGGAGCACGGATTTTTCAATTGGGCACTTACTGTTTTCTTCTTCTTATCCTGGACAACACACTTACGGGCTCTCGTCTCGCGTTGTATCGATCGATACACATACTTGTAAAAGGTGTTTTAACATGTGTACATACATACACAATGCATACCCATTACACATACGTTGCCTTCCTTTCCCACACCTTCTGCCTTCTATATTCCTAACGCACCCCCTAGTTACCATAATTAAACTAAGATGCAGGGTTACATAGCCAACCCCCACACCCAGCCTCTTTTGAGAAGATATAAAGCAACAACGATATGTTGATTCTTTGACCACATGATAGCTGCACTACCAAGGCTGAATACAAACCTCATGTAGACCTATGGTATTGAGTATTGCCTACCCCACCACCATGCGAGCGATGAGGAATCATAGGTATGAGCAACATAGGTGTGTCCTTCATGAACTACATAGGATGCTCAGGCACATGCAAAGTGCCATTCCAAAGCTACCATTCCAATCATTGTCATATCCATTTGTGATATTATTGAATCAAAATCAATACAACACCCGAGAAGGGAACCCCTAACAACTACATGCCAACCTCCTCGCGTTGTAGTGATTTTACCCCAAAAACAATACAACACCCGAGAAGGGAACCCCTAACAACTACATGCCAACCTCCTCGCGTTGTAGTGATTTTACCCCAAAAACAATCTTATATCGCATAACTTGTGACAAATTAATACAAATCGAGGAGGGGGGGTCAATGTGCTCAATACATTACAACGCGAGGAAGGGCTCCCTCTGATATGACCCCACCCTTACTCGCGTTGTAATGAATTGAGCACATGAGGTGCCCTCCCCTCAATTGGTACTATTTTGTCTTGCAAGTTACATACTATAAGTTATTTTAAGTGTGAAATCACAACGCGAGGAGGGGTTGGCAAGTAGTTGCCAAGCTCCTCATGTTGTTTTATGATTTCACACTTAAAATAACTTATAGTATGTAACTTGTGTGACAAATTAGTACAAATCGAGGGGTGAAGCCCCATCTTCAACATTTTATGAGGTAAGTTGTATGTGCTGCATGGCTTCAATGACCCTAGTAAGCAACAAGGATGCACGTAATACCTCGCCACTCATAGCAATTCGACGTGTCGTTGATGTCGAACCGCATGCCCAAGGCGTCATGATTAAAGCCGTCGTTATAAAACTCGAGCAGGGTCTCCTTTCATGGTCGGTTAGTCATGCGCTTAGGTGCCTCCTCATTTTAGGAGGTCTACCCATTGGCACCCCTTTAGTTGGTTTGTTTTTTAAAGGTCTACGTCCACATGTACATAGCTGCATGCATTCTAGCGAAGTAGCCACCAAGCCCCCCATGGCGATGATGGAAACGGTAGGTGTGGCGAGCACACACAAACTCAAGAGTTTATTAGCCCATCAAGGACCTTTCTCACTCGCAGTTTTTCTAACATCAAAATTAAGATGTGGGTCTATTCGATTTTCCACGATTGTACACCTTTATGATCCCAATTCGCTCCTCCAATTTCTAACATTTTGCTGCTCTCCTAGGTAGGCATCCTTTCTGTTTCGTTTCGTGAGGACAAGTTGAACAGACGTTGACGATCAGAGTGTACAACAAAATAGGCACTAACATTTTAGAAAAATCTTTAAGCTATTAACCAAAGTTTTTAATACCTCGTTGAGACTCTGCAGGTAGAGGCGAGCATGTGAGACTCTGCAGGTAGAGACTCTGAAGGTAGAGGTGAGCATATAAATATACAAGCTCAGACGATAGACATGTGAGGCGTGATGATGAGCACAACTCGTGTTTATACAAATCCAAATCTTGTGTGTTGTTGGTTTTTTGAGCACAATTGAAAATTATAGATCCAAATCAACACAATGTGATAGGTGTCATTCCTTTCAAAAATCTGGCTTCACATTGCGTTGTATTGAATTGCTTCCGTCGTCTTGTGGTATTAAGTTCTTCAAGGCTAGTTTCTCGTAATTGTTGATTATTTGTACATCATTGACTCTTTTGATAAGAAATAAACACAACGCAATATGTGGTATTTCTCTTTAACATCGACCCTAGATCGCGTTGTATTGAATCCCTCAAGCAGTGTGGTCCTATTTTAGTGTTCTTAAATGAAGGTTCTCTTAAATGTTGATTATTTATACACTATTGGCCCTTTTGTTATGAAATCAACGCAATGCAGCTACAACTCTGACCTCATATCGTATTGTATTGAATTCTTCAAGCCTCGGGGTCCTTATAAGGTAGTTGTCTTGTTTTGTTAACTATTTTTTACACATTTGTGTAGTCATGACATCAATACTTGCTTGTAGATGGATTTGTTCTAGATTGAGGAGAAACTTCTAGATGAAGTTGTAGAGACGCCTCAAGAGAAATTGTTTGAGATCCTATATAGAGTAGGCCAGCATCATCATCATCCCGAGGTAACACATATGTTCTCTTGTGATGTGTCCGTCGACAACTTAATTCTGGCTAGACGCTCTTTTCTTGAAGAGAAAGAGCACCACCTTCTGAATGCATTCACATGGAAATAAAACCAATCTAAATCTTTTAATTCATTGAAAAAATATAATGACTTTAATAAAATAACCTTATACAACAAATATAAAAACATTGTGAGCATTATAAGATTTTTTTCTAAACACTTTACCCAAGAGGAGATTTTAGAGGCAACAGATATCATTAGATGCAGAGTTCCATAGCAACATGATGGCTTTAGCTGTGGTTGGAGAGTGTTCTACAACGTCATGTTGCTGTTGCACTCAATGTTGGAATTGCCCTTAGAAAATGTAAGCATGCACTTCTTCTTCTAATGATATCTCAGTTTCTTTGTACATTCACTGATAGCACATATGTAATTTTTCATATGTGTAGAATCTACGATTAGCGGAATATATTGTACGACTATATAGGGTCATAAATATTGAAACTCCAATTAACAATATTGGAAAACGAGAGCCTAATGTGCCATAAGCGTTTGTGCCCCCTCCACAACGGCCAAGACCAATTATGGCTTAATGTTGAAACCTAGACTTTTTCAAGGTAGAGGAGCAGGGATGCCCAAGACGTGTGGTTTCCATTGAAGCAAATAGAAAGAAAACATGAAAAAAGAAAAAAGAAGTAACATTTATATAATAACATATAGACCAAGGATAACTCTTGAAATTTTACTATAGATGTAAAGGTTACAATCTCAAGGTGATTCCAACAACCTCTAGGATATGTGTTCGATACAAACAGAGCAGGTTTTAGAAACTTCACTCCTACTTCCGATTTTCCTACCATCTAACTTAAAATAGAAATCCCTCGGTGCATCACTACACGTCAATTGGATCAAACCCATTCTTGGCTACACAATGCTGGTAGTGGGATAAACATACATAGAATTATAAAAGAAGATTCCTTGTGTTGCTAATATAGCAATTTACCTATCTCTATATGGAAGACATTGATTCTTTCACTGATGCACTCTGCATTCTATCACTCCTTCACATTCGATGGATATAAAGCTGCAAGAAAATTTTAATGCTTAGCTATAGAGCACAAAACAATTAGGCATTGAACATAAAAAACAAAGACTACTTATTATTGAAACTTATTTTTTGTCTTAAATCTTGTACTTTCATCGTAGTGATGTAGCATTATGTCCGTGTGTGTATATAAACATGTTGCCTTTCCAATGCTTGTTAGGATCACCAATTTCTTTTTGTTTTACCTTGAATGCTCCTTGAGTGCTAGGTCTCATCATGATTCAGCTTGACTTCCTGAACCGCTAAGAGATCCAGTTATGCCATCAACATCCTTCCTATTGAAAATCTCCACACTTTCAATATTATAGATGTGTTTTCTCCTAGAGATCATCTACAAAGGGAAAACATAACATTATTACCATTTCATTGGGCTCAACAATCTAAATAACAAAAATAAAACTTTAAAGAAATGTTATGAACCTTGCACTCTATTTTCCTTGTAGTCGAGTTGACAAATAACCCTGTAAGTTTTCAGAAATGACATCATGGTCAGGAAGGATAAAGAACATAATAAACAAAATAAATCACAAATAAATCATGATTAGCAAACATAGATTAATGAAGTTTACCAGACTATTAAGATGGAAGAAAAAGAGGCTGAGAGAAGCAGACATGGCAAAAATAAGTGACACTGTAAGAGAGGTAGAAAACGAAGAGAACTAAGTTCAAATTGTGGAGAAATTCTTCAATCATAATAGCTTTCAATCAATCTGGCCTCTTTTTCTTATATTTCTTCTGACATACATTTTGGTAGGTGGTATTCAACTTGACATTCTTCTATTTTTGAGTTTTATGCCAATACATTTTATTCCTCTTTTTTGAGCTTGAAATTGTGGGGACTACTCTGACAAAAAAGATCCATGTTACATGGATCTAGAATCCAAGCACTCTCATTAGATGGCCTTATATTATTTAAATGGGCTCTAAAAGGGCCCATTTGGAGCCCTAATTTCCACTAATGTCTATCATAAAATTTTCCCCTAGAAACCTTGGCAGCTCTCCATCATACTTGGATTATCAAATTTAACGAATACCTTTACTACAAGTGCTACCTTGTTTCACGATACATGTAGCTTCCATCTACGTGTTTTTTTCATATCATTATATGAGCTCCCTCATTGGAATACTCACTTGAACATATGGGTGGGAAATTTACCGTCGTTGGTTGTAATGTTGGTATACAATAGTAATTCAATTCATTCTCCATGTTTTTATCTTGTTGAATCTTGTTCTATACAAAGACCATGATGTTTGTGTTAATGCACTCATTGTGCTAATTACATAAGGATTTAGGTCCTTGAGTGTTAAATTTCCTCATAGAAGCTTTTTGATGATGGAGAAGCAACGAAGTAATTCATCACAAGGATCAAGAATGTGCATGCTTGAAGGTGGCTATTAGGATCATGATTATAACCCAAGATCTTGAATGTAGGTGCATAAGGGTCGTGCCCCATAAGATCTTGAATGTAGGTGCATAAGGGTCCTGCCCCATAAGTATAATCTTGTTACTTCATTGAACACTTGGATCATGGATCCTTTTCTTACTTTTGAGGATTTTAGTGCATAGGGATCCTTCTCTTACTTTTGAGCAATTTAGTGCTATGCTTATAGAGGAGGAAATCCAGCTTAGAGAAAGGCAAGGGTAAAGACTCTAGTAGTCTCTCTTCAACAATGAAAAGGAAGAGGAATGTGAAATGTTTCTATTGTAATAACTTGGTCATATTCAAAATGAATGCAAGAAGATGCAAGCATACGAGAACAATGACACTTTGAAGGCCACAAAAGAGTATAGCAATCAATAGTGCCAATGTTGATTTGAAGCTATTTGTGATAGTTTAAAAAAAACTATGCAAAGGTTGGCTATTCAACTACATCCAATGAATCATAGATAGTAGACCATCTCAACACGTAACTAGTCAAAAGGTCTGGTATACATCTCTTATCTAGTAGGAGATGCATCCATGTAGAACTGAAAATGATGCCAAATGCCTAAAGAAAGACACATGTACTATCTCTTTTGTTTTAAGGAAGGGTGTTATTATCTATGTACTAGACATCAAAAGGAACCTTCTAGTAGCCATCAGCAATCATGACTTAAGAGTTCACTTTAATTGAGATGATGTAGTCATGACTTAAGAGTTCACTTTAATCGAGATGATGTAGTCATGACTTAAGAGTTCACTTTGATGATGTAGTCATCTTGGATTATTAGGCACAATAGCATTGGAAGAAGCCTCTTTAAACTTTTAGCTTTTGTTATTTAAGTCGATGTAGGCACAAGTAAGTAATGACATGCGATATTTGGGCACCCAAGTTTTGTAGTCTTGAAAGAGAAAAAAAATTGGGATTGTCGAGTATTTACCAATATTTCGAGAGGTATTGGTTGCATGTGAATCTTATTTGATGGGAAAGCATCATCAATAGACATTTTTGCAAAAAGGCCCAACTTTAGAGCTAAGTCTCTTTTTCATGTTGATCTTTGTGGAAAAATGCCAACCACACATTTGGGTGGTTCTTTCTACTTCATGTTATTGATCAACAACTATAGTAGGAAGATGTGGCTATATTATTTGAAGGATTAGAGAGGCATTTCAAAAGTTCAAAATAAGGTCATTGGCATGAAATGAGTGCATAAAGCCAAGTACAGATGTAATGGCTCATTACAGAAGTATAAGGACCAACTACTTGCAAAGGGATGTACATGGGTCAAGGGTTTTAACTTCCAAGAGACATTTGCTCCCATAGCCATATTATCTACATAAGAGGGGTGGCTAGTTATGCAAAAGTATGTGAAATCATCTTTATTGATGAATAGACATATCAAAAGAGGAGGTGTATGTGAAGTACTTAACAAGGTTTGCTCAATTTAGAAAGAGTAAAGATTATAGACTTTAGAAGGCATTATATGGGCTAAAACAAGCTTTTAGACTTTAGAAGGCATTATATGGGCTAAAACAAGCTTTTAGACTTTAGAAGGCATTGTACGGGTAAAGCTTGAAGGCATTTTATGGGTTTTAAGAAGCCCCTTGACCAAATGGATTGAAAACTACTTTCTAATTATTGGTTTTTCAAAAAGCTCATTAGATATTGTATGTTTTCTTTGAGTAGGGCATGTGCATGATCACTTTCCTTTATGTGGACAAGCTTAATTTGTGGGGGAACCATGAAAAAAATATCTCAGGAACTAAGAAGTTATTAGACAAAGAGTTTGAAATAATAAACCTCTGGCCCATGCATTTTTATTTGGGGATTGAAGCATTTTTATCTCTCAATAAAAGTATGTTGTTGAGATATTAAAAGGCTAAGTGTAAGTGATTCCCATGATTTGATGTGAAGCTATCTACAGAGAAAACTTTCTTAGTGCTAGTGGATATAAAACAAAAGTAGCATGGTTGAGTGTAAGTGAGTTGGGATTCCCATGATTTGATGTGCATCTGTTGATGTGCATCTGTCTCTACAAAAGACATTTCTTAGGGCTAGTGGATATGAAACAAAAGAGTATGTTGTGGAGATACTAAAGGCATTTACCATGGTTGAGAGTAAGTTAGTTAGGATTCCCATGATTTAATGTGAAGATGTCCATAGAAGACATTTCTTAGTGTGCTGGTGGATATGAAACATTATAGGAGACTTATGAGGTGTCCTATCTTCTTGTGCATCACATGATCGAACATCAACTATGCAGTGGATATGAAACATTATAGGAGACTTATGAGGTGGTTTATCTTCTTGTGTGTTAACCCTTTCCAAAGACTTCTATGGCATCGATGTCGACCATTGTATGACCACTATCTTTGGGCCACACGTGCCAAAATGTGCAAATTTCACTTGAAAACCATGTATTGTATATTTTACATGTGTGCTTTTGTTGTTTGTCTATCAAAGGCACACCATGGGATTTTAGTTAGAGAGTGCTATTTGTGGATTAGGTGTTACACAAGCTAGAATGGCCGAATGAGCCCTAGGACCTAATTTATAACTTTGACCGCCCAATAGTGTAAACCCTAGTAGCCACACATAAGAGGCAAAATGTAACTCTCACAATTCATTATTTATGCTACATTGAAGGAGGCTTACTCTTCTCAAATAGACTTCTATTTCAATTAATATCTCATTTTTAATCAAGTGATTCAACTCCTCACCAAGTGATTCATTTTCATAGTCAAATCGTTTTACTCACAGTCAAATCATTTCAACAGCGCATTCACTAAACAATTTGATTCCACTTTTTCACTAATTTATCTATAGGTGACACATGGTGGGGATAAAATGGCCTGATTCTAGAATCGCTTGACTCTATGATCATCTTCAGGTGCAGCAATCGCTCGTGTTTGGGATCATTTTTAGGTTTATTCTCGGTCAATCCAATTAGTCGAGAGCCTGATTCTAGAATCGCTTGACTCTATGATCATCTTCAGGTGCAACAATCGCTCGTGTTTGGGATCATTTTTAGGTTTATTCTCGATCAATCCAATTAGTCGAGAATCGATCAATTCCACCATAAAGCTTTTTATAGGGTTTGAAATAAGCTCCCAGATCTTCGTACCAAAAGATTCATGCCTATTTGACTAGATAAGGATTTTAAAACAAGCCTACGGAAAGCACTTTATATGTGAGAAAGGACAAGTAAGATTTGCTTGTGATTCTATATATAGATGACATGGTAGTTTGATGATAGGCACAAATAAGGATTTAATTATAGCTTTCAAGGCTAGCCTTCCCTTAAATTTTGAGATGTCAGATCTTGGTCTTTTTCACTACTACTTGGATATGCAAGATGATGGTATAGTCATTGAGCAATCAAAGTACATTCAATATAGAAAGTTGCAAACAATACCACATATCAGGCATAGCTTTATCCAACACGAGAACATAATCTCATGACCCTCAAGTTATGGGATTTGTTAGGTCAACCACACGGCTCATCCTGTGAGATGAAAGAATTCCCTTTACACAAGACTTGAACATGCCATGTTTGGGGTACTTTGAACATACAATGTATATTGCAACTAACCCCCTGACTTGCAAGTTTTTTTGTGGTTGAGTATGTGTTGGAAGAAGATTTGATCTTGGGACATAAATGGACTATTGCTGCCCAAGCACCACTATGCTTTGCTAGTGATAGAATCATCATGATGTTCAATGACAAAAACTTGACAAAACCATATTTCAAGGAAGAGGATCTAACTTTAATGGATTTCTATGATGCTGAATGCAAAAGGTTACAAGGCTCTTCCACACAGGCCTTCCACACAAGCCCCTCTACACAATGACCTACCATCTGCGACCGCGACTGCGATAAATCATATACTCCTTCGACCCCATCCTCACCAACTAAGTTAGATGCCAATACCTCGCAATCAATAGCTATTCCTGAAGAAGTTCCCACAATGCAACCATCTATCTCTAATAAGGAACTCAAAGGAAAAGATCCAGATCCTATGTCTCTTCAACGACAAACCCCACCAAAGGAGACAACCGTATGCTCGAAAGCCTCATCTCATCAATAGCCACTCCACAAGAGACTCTAGCCTCATCATCATCAACAATGCCCCATGAGTCTCAAACCTGTAGCCTCAGCACTAACCAAAGTCAAGGAGGGCTCCAAACCTTCCACATTAACCCAAAAGAAAATGCCACCCAAGACAACCACAATCAAGGTATCTTAAAAGTATCAAGATGTGGGTGGAAAAGCAGCTACTTTTGTAGCTCAAGGCTACTATGAAGGTGCTAATCAAATTTGGGTGCCTCAATAGTCAATGTCTCTTCCTCAACGTAGCACTCAGAGGCCAAAGAAAAAGACAAATACTCCACAACACTGTCCACAAAAGCCAATGCGAGCTCCTCAAAGAAATCCACAAAGTCAACAAGTGTGGGTACCAAAAAAATAACTGTAAAAGCACAAGGATACTACCAAAGTAATAACAAAGCTTATATTCCCAAGCGCATCACAAAGTCCCCTAAGCTTGCACAAAGAAGGAAGCCTCAGCACCAAGCACATCAGCCACCTGTTTATAATGTTCATCAAACATGGGTATCTGTGCATGTGCTTCGACAGCAAGGGTACTATGATGGTAATCCCATCATATGGTTGCCAAAATTGAACAACGTGAAGAAAACCTCACCACGGACTTCAACCCCAACAGCTTCACCTAAAGTTCGACAAGAATGGAGGCCCAAGCAACACCAAGCAAGTCACTCAACCACTCTCATGCATTCAATCAGCACACCTACACAAGAACTTGTGTGTTCAAACAACCCCAATGGTAACCAGCTAGTAGTCTTACTTACCGCCTCGATAACATTTGAGCCAAAAATTCAGGAATCAATACCCACGTCTGTACAAAGACTTATTAGTGCATCAGAGACAAACTCACAATGCTCTTGTCATCCCTCTAGATAAGTGCACAAGAACCTGTTGTTCACATGTCATGCCCTAACTGACCCACAGAATCATTTCAAAACAACAACCATCGATGTCAAAACCTGTAACTTCACGAGGTCAAAACGTGCAATTTCATGGCCTGCACTTTCACGGCCTTAGACCATTTCACAGAATTACCCCTCTCACCCACGGAATTCCATTTCATGGAATTACCCTTCACGGCTTGCACTTTCACAGCACCATTTCATGGGATTAACTTTCACAAGATTAGGACATTTAACGGAATATCTCCTTGGCCAATAAACCTGCAATCTCACAAGTTCAGGTCTCTCACGAATTAAGCCATATCACGAATTAAGCCATCTCACGCATTAACACTTTCCCACCGACATTAACACTTTCCCACCGATCTTCAATAGCCATTATATATTTGTTAAGCTTATAGATTACTATTCTTTTGGCTAAATTAATGTAGCAGTTGCTCCATGAGGACATATCCATACTCATGCACTGGAGAACATTTGCACCAAAGCCTCACCATCAACAACTTCCAGGTACATCTCTGGATGGGGAAGCCATGGTGAGCGAAAGCCTGGTCAATGGTACAACCCATCGCCTGAAAATTTTCTTCAAATTTGACCTCTCCAAACGACGCTACCATCTTCACAAATCAATGATCTTCAATCCTTAGTGAAGATATCTATATTAATCTCGTAAGTCAACGTAATTCTTTCAATTCTCACCAACAAGTGGCTATTTCAACACAAAGAAGTTCAATAAGAGTCTATATGACTCAATTCTTATACTTCATGTATATCTGCTTCATAAGAGCACTTAAATATACATAAAAACATAAAAAGCACATGGGCAGAAGAAGCATGCAAGAACAGGTTCTACTCAACAACATTTGACAAAAATCCTACCACATAAGGGACATCATCATAGGCCAATTTCTTTAAATGATCAATATCACGTCGATGAATCAAATGAGGAACTGAGAATCACCATTATATTCTTTGATGATTATGTCTACGTTCCTTCGGATCCTTCCTTCTCTTCTCTCCCATTATTAACATCTCTTAGTATCCCCACTAACACAATCACTTGTAACCTTGCTTATGATTGCCAAAAACAAAGTGAGCAAAAAAAAAGGACACACAAATCAATCGCTAAAAACCCCACCCCCACCCCGTTAGAAATTCCCAATAAACCACTAACCTTTTCATTCACTAACTAGCTTTTCTTATTCCTTCCGAAGGGACAAAGACCATTGAGCATCAATCAATTTCAAAGCCATCGACAAAGCTTGTCCATTCTCCCCACACAAAGGTCTTCAACGTGATCTCATGAGCATGCGATCGCCATCAGCAAGGGGGAGATGTTAACCCAATTCTAGGATTAACAAGATCTACCGCCATTATCTTACATCAAGGAGTCATGATAGATACACCAAAGGGTCATACATTTAAGATATGAAGCAATAGTGTCCAAAGCTACAACTTGGACACGCGCTCGTAATGGTGTGACGGAGTATTTATGGCAATTCCTACTTCAAGAGCTTGTGGTAGCGAGATAGGATAAAGTCCTAAGTGACGTACTTCATGGATATATTATGAGAGTAGTCATTGTAATAGCATTAGGCCTCTTATGATCCTAAAGTGCCCGTCCGGCCATAGTTTAAGTGAGTGGTGTGAACACTTATGGCCATGTATATAAGTGAATATCTCTCATAATACGAGATACTCTCCCATTGTGCAATGGAGTCTTGCTCTTACTAATCCTCTTACTAATCTCTCTCCTCCCTAATGCATGCTAGTGTGTGTGAAGTGAGGTGAGAGGAGGGACGAGTACCCATAGTGCAACGCGACAGTGTGACAACACTCATGGGAGGTGCCCCTCTGCTGTAATTTCTTACCTCCACATACCTCTATCTTGAGGTTCAATCTAAGCCATTAAAATAGCTATGATGAGCTCTCAAATGAGCTCCATATGTAGCATACTCTTCTATTTGCATGCTAAACCTTCAAGGGTGCTTCTCACATGGTCTCAAATGAAACCACAGGTGCATATCCAGAAAATGTTTGCTCCAGTAGCATCCACAACCAGCTCATCTTTCATGAGCAAATTAGTGAGCACAATCAGCTCCACTTGGGCTCCTACCAACCCATAATTTCTTGTTTTCACATGAACAAGCATGCACCTCACATCCTTGCCAAATTGCAAGGTACCAAGAGATTTACACATCCCAAAATAGCAACCCTTTTCCAAATATGAGCATTCTTCCATGCTCTAAACACCAAATTAGAGGAAAAATCACCAAAATACCTTCACAAATCTCCTAACAGCTTCTCCTTGATGATGACAACTCAATTTTGCATCTCCCATGATGTAAATCTTCACTTAAATCTTGACGATGGTGGCTCCATTGCATCTCCCTTGATGCAATCTTCAATTGGCAGTTTCTAGTCTCCATCTTCTAATGAAAAACTCTCTCAAATTCTCACAAATGCAAATATAAATGATAATATGAGTGCATAAAAATAATTTCTGACTTAAAATAATAAT
Organism: Cibotium barometz; assembly: GCF_041138505.1. NCBI lineage: Eukaryota > Viridiplantae > Streptophyta > Polypodiopsida > Cyatheales > Cibotiaceae > Cibotium > Cibotium barometz. The sequence continues at coordinate 29,419,330 of NC_141064.1, read as the reverse complement.
ACATAATGAAATGATCAATCAAATAACCTCATAGTCAAGAAAACTATATATAGATATTCACCATGACCAAGAGCCCACCCAAGCTCTGATACCATGTTAACAATCCTAATATGGAATTGACCATGGTGATAGACACAAGATTAAGCATAAGACTTAAGGTGGGTTATACCACACTAAAAACTCCATGAGTAGAGAGAGAGAGAGAGATAGAGAGATTGCACACTCAACACAAGATCTCTATTACATTCACAAATGAACCACACAATGATATAGGCCTTCTAGCCTTATCTCAATTTACACATCATCATCCATGTAGCATGCCCTTTTCCACTCGTTTAGTCAACACTCACACACCATACAATGTCACATGTGGCATTCTTATCTTACCACAATATCTTGCACCTCTAGGGTGCTTTCCTACATACACACAACACTGCAATTACATATCTCAACAAGGAACACCTTCCCTTGATATGGAATCTTAGACCACCAACCCTGTAAGATTACTTCCTTCCACCAAGCCCTACTCTTCCTGATGTTCCATACCCTATTAGCCTTCTCAGTGATCCAGCACTTATCTTCTACCATCATATGGTACACTTAATTTATTGTACACTAGACAATGTCCTGAGGCTTTCTAAATTTCCAATCTAACCAAAGTTGTGGATCCTCGAACTAAGGAATATCACCAAACAGTGTAAGTGATGCCCTCACCTTCTCCCATGATCATACATATCCACGTGGAACCCAAAAATATTGATGGATTTTTTGAAAAGACAATAAGCGGCCTCTACATGGCAACAAAGCATCTAGAATTCTCACTAGTCCCAATCGAGCCATTCTATTGAATTTTGGTCGCTCAACAAGTTGTCAGGCCACTTCAGAAGTCATGAAGTAGCCAACACCTCACCTGCCATAGAATACAAATTGCAACCGCCGCTGATCTGAAGGCTTCCATTTAGTGTCTGCCAACACCTCCTTCCATGAGATCATCAAATGAGAAAGGAGAGGTGAAGCCATCACTCGAACCTGTTGGGAACCATTCACTATATCCCACCATGTACCATCAATCCTGGTATTACCATGCACAAGTGCAACCTCCTCTATGAGGGCCTTAGCCATTACCACCCATGGCTCTTGAGATACACACATATCTTGCAATAAAGGCCATCCCCTAATGACTATATGTAATCTGATATCTTCTCTCTCTCTCTCTCTCTCTCTCTCTCTCTCTCTCTCTCTCTCTCTCAATTTGACTACATGGGAATAGTGACCCTATCAAGAACTATTTGAATTATGGAGGAGGTTATGGGAGGTCTCATTTTCTAGCTTATGTATACTTGTATCAAGATTGAAGTAGACATTGAAAATTTTAAGTGTTAAAAGATACCAAGATTATTTGTAAACTTTTATTTGTACTTTGAGATACATATGTGTAGGGGCTACATAATTCTAGGAGAATTCTCTAAGGTTCAAAAGTTTGAGTATTAATAAATTTATTTCTTTAGAGAAGGGCATGTATGCAAATAGTTTTATGACTTACATAATGTTGCATCTTTTTTTGAAGATTTGTTTTCACTACAAAGGCTGTAAAGGCTTCCTTTTACTAGAAAGACTCTCAACCTTCATTGTAGAAAAATATGTATACTACCATGCACTTAAACCTTCAAAACTAGATTATGGCAACAAACTATAGATTCCTAGTCCACACTTCAATCTCACTCATATCTAATTTAAAATTACATTATCATCACTAAGTTTGGTTTGACCTATATTGTTAGTATCTATTTACCCCACTAGGCAAGTTTCCTATAGCTTCACAACCTCATTTGATTAAAAACTATCACCTTTTTTTGTACTTAACTTGCATGTTTGCTCTTCTCATTAACACTAGTTTGGTAATAGGACAGAAAATTATCCATGGACATATTTATGTCCTCATTATTGACCAATTTGATGGAATTATTTGGAACACATGGATAGTGAAAATCAAAGGTTTCCTCTTTTCATATCATCAGGTACATAGTGAAGAAACATTGGGATTTTTTGGGATCACATTGGTTACCTCTAGGAGTTTCGATTTCATAAGAATTCATAGGCCAAATTATAGTCATAATGCAGAGCTGTTTGGACTATATTTGGATGAAAGGCTTTAATTAGCCACTTTCTCATTACTTTTCAAAGTTTTTGGATGTGTATTGCTTCACAAACATATTTCTCATTACTTTTCAAATTTTTTGGATGTGTATTGCTTCACAAACATATATATGGTGTAATACAATCCATAGGATTGTATTACATAAGAATTTCATAAGAATTCATAGGCCAAATTATCGTCATAATGCAGAGCTGTTTGGACTATATTTGGATGAAAGGCTTTAATTAGCCACTTTCTCATTACTTTTCAAAGTTTTTGGATGTGTATTGCTTCACAAACATATTTCTCATTACTTTTCAAAGTTTTTGGATGTGTATTGCTTCACAAACATATATATGGTGTAATACAATCCATCTTAGGCTTAAAAATCAATTAGAACTCCAAAACTTATTAGTTTAACTAAAGTAAATCACCATAAGAAGAAAATTTGATTGAATTGATTAGTAATGTAATAATTTTTTAAATCATGAAAAATATATCTCTCATCTCTTAAATACTATCTAAGGTTTAGGAGAAATTTATAATGAGTTGACATTATTTTTCCTTGCATGTAGGAAGCTACTTTGTAAATTCGTAAACCTATTTGAATTATAGTGCTGGATATACCTCTAGTTATGATTTATCGATTATATTTAAGGTTTTTTTATCATTTTAATAATTTCTAAGATTTGTCACATTCATGAAGACATACCTGAGAATAGAAATGCTAAAATACTACCATCATTCATAAGATATAATTTTTTTAGCAAACCCCTGAAAAGACATATTTATGTCCTGCTCAGCTACCAAACTAGTGTTAAGGTTCTACACAACTTTGAGCTGTGTAATAATGGTTTGGAAAATTTCATATTAAAAAAATAAAAAGACGATAAATAATTTGCAAGAATCATTGACAATCATAGTAGTGAAAGAGAACATTGGATGTTTTGTTTTTTCTAACAATTTTAAAGATGCAAAAATCATGTAGCAATACCTACATTGAATCTAAAATTAGTAAAATTTCTAGGAACTTTTTTAAAGATGAAAAAATCTTGCAGTAATACCTACATTGAATCTAAAATTAGTAAACTCTTCTAGGTACTTTTTTTAAAACAAAAAAAGGGTAAAATTTAAGAGGTTATTAGGAAAACTTGCATGCATGAGTTGGTGCTTTGTTAAGCAATTTCTTTGTAAACTTTTGAAGCTTGAAAAGGCATGCATTGTATTTTATTTCTTGCTTTATAGCATTCTTTTAAGATACAAAAGTTGTGCTTTTTTGCATCTAAAGTTAGCAAAATTTGATGATTTAATGCATTGCATCAAGTTGATGTTTTTTTAAAATTTATTAATTTTTTAGAGCTTATTGGACATATGATGCATTACATTGATTTCTTGCTTTTTAAGCACCACTTTGCATCTAAGATCAGCAAAAGTTGCAGCTTATAGGGCCAATTCAATGCATTCCAAATAACACAATGAATCAAATTAGTCATATGACTACACAATGCATCAAATTAGCCTATAGCTAGCACCATTTTCTAATTTTAGATGAAAATTATGCGATGCTTCTAGGATACACATAGGTTGTGATGCAAAGTATGCGATGCTGCTACCATACATATAGGTTGTGTAGCCATGTAACATATTTGGCTGATTCAAAATAAAAAGCTAGTACTTATAATTTTTTTATTTTTTTACAACACATAAAAGAATTGCACACAATATTCACAAGAAAACCTCCATGTTGTTTTGAGATTTCAAAACCCTAAGGTTAACTATGCTTGTTCAAGAACACTAGGATGGGTGACCTCTTGAGAGCTTTTTTCTCCACACAGTTTTGAACTTTGGCTATACACATAGTTTGGAGATGTTGGTGAGGAAACATGAGCTACTTGGCCACACTTATGCCTCACTTAGGGACTCCATAATAGATGTAGATGCACCTAGGATCCCTCTTTGCAAGCATACATGTGTAAAAACAAAGAGACAAATTGTCTCAAATTCAAACCACATGTATTATTAAGCAATGGTGCTTACTTTTTGGGCATCTTTGAGACCTAACACTTCACTTAAGAGGCTATTTACATCCAAATTAGTGTGTCTTGTCCTGCTAAAGCCAACACAAAAAAAAACACCAAAAACATCTAGAGTCTCAAAAATATAAACAAATTACAAAAAAACACCAAACACGTCTAGAACCTCAAAAATATAAACAAATTACAAAACCTAAAAATTTTATAAAAGTTTAATAATTCAAATAAATTAAAAACTATAAACCCCAAAAATAGTGTCTACTTGAAAATTATGCACCAACTCACTAAAGAATATTTAGCATAATGCAATCCATGGCCAACTCACAAGAATTAAACACACCCTCGACAAAACTGAATCTAGCAATTGAAATCTACCAACCCTTGATGTCCATGCCTGAAGTATAACTCCCAATCACGTTTGTCATGCATTGGATCCATCATATGTCTCCAAGTGTGCCACCAAGGTTCACAACCTTGGTGACTCCTATTCCCCACCACAGTGATTCCCAATCTCCTATAAATGCTCGAACTCAAAACTTAATAAGACTTGTACCTTCTAGGTGCCCTAACTTTAGCTATATTGAACAATCTAGGAAGGGAGGTTGCACAAGGAATGAACAATTCTCTTAACTCAAGAGAAGTTGCACATGGCCCAAGCGATTCATTGAGAATTGTGGCTGTAGAGATTTCCAATCTTAGGATCTCGGATGTTGGTAAAAAATCCAAGAAATTGTAAATACATGTAAAACATAAAAAGTATATAATTAACTTCCAACTGGCATCAATTTTTATAAGAAGTGGTGAATGTATAAAATCACTCTTGGTAGGAGAGCGAGTTGATTTTTAGGGGTGGATAATTAAACAAAGATTATATTGATTGTGATAATTTATTCACAATGTAGCATTCTCTTTGATAAATAATGAAGAGGTTAAATAAATTGTCACATGAGCACAACCACCATCAATGGTTAAGTATGAGTTTATGGATAATTGTGACCCATAGAAACAATGTGTTTATATGATAGATGATTTGATATGGTAAACAAGACTTTTAAACCAAAGTTGGTTAAGGGCAAGTAGATCTTCAGATTGTGTATTACAAAGCACTACAATTGCACTTTTATGTGATTTTGATATTCAAGAGTTTATGCTTAAGGTGAAGTTTATGTATGCAAAAGACTCAATGGTCCAAGGATCTAAGGGAGCTAGCTTATGTGGTTGAAGACTGACATAGTTATGGGCTTAAAAGAGTCGCTAAATGACTTTGTTTGATTGACCATTCATGGACCTCAATTTTGAAGTTTTGTCTAGACAAGTCTTAGAATTGGACCAAGTGGGTCAAGTGGGCCTAAGAGCGCTCATTTCCAACTCAAGAATGTAAGAATATGGCACAACGGAGAGAGATATAGCAAGAGAAAGTACACTAAACAATGCAAGAGAGAATGGAGAGAATTTTAAAATTCTGATTATACCAAACAAGAGATAAGTACAATATGATAGTGTTGTCCACTCATGCGCTCTAGTGTAAAGCTTAGATGGCGATCTAGGCAGACTCTGGATGGAGGGCATGCTGAGAATATGCCCTCCATCCAGGGTATAGGAAATATATGCTCACAAGCATTGGACGCCTTAGCTTGTGGAGCCAACTATGTCTATTTATAGTGTTGCAGGTAGTGCAGTGGATGCGTTTACGACGTGGGATGCCTTAGCTTGTGAGGCCAACTATGTCTATTTATAGTGTTGTAGGTACTGGGGTGGATGCGTCTAAGACGCGGGCGGCTACTACGTTGCATTAACACGCCGCCCCGCGTATCCATAACACAGCCCAACCAACCACCATCCACTAATGATGAAATTAGTATTCAAGAATATTCCCGGATCCCAGCTAATGCGAGTACCCATCATCATCTCCTAACAATCAAAACGGTCAAAACTATGACCCCTTCCAGCATCTAAGCTAGGGTTCCCACTAAAGATATGTACACTAATTGTTTCTCCTCATAATGGGGGCCTTATAAATGTGCATCATATATCAATGTGAAATACATGTTGAGAGGTAGGCAAAGAAGACAAACTAATTTATATATGTTACTAGTTGGTGATTCAAGTGTGGATTGTTTTGATAACTTTGGCTAAGCATACTTACCTCTTCCCAACCTCATCATCAACTTGAATCCACCCAAAGTGACCTTCATGAGACTTTCACGACCATAGTACTACTCCTCCACTCTAAGAATGAAGCATAGTTTGCATTAGTTCAGCTTAACATTGTCAAGTTTTCAATTTGCTAAGCTTGCATCTCTTCTCCACCCAAAGTGGCCTTCATGAGACTTTCACAACCATAATACTACCTCTCCACTCTAGGAATGAAGCATAGTCTTAGTTGAGCTTAACATTGTCCAAGTTTTCAATTTGTTAAGCTTGCATCTCTTCTCCACCAAAGAAATGAAGTGTGTTTCATCACCATTGGTACCAAGATCAATCTCTTGACCATATCAGGTCCTTTCCATTATAGAACTACTCAAGAGATAAACTCATTTGATAGAGTAAAAATCACCATGGGGAGCACCAATTCTCCTTTGTGTGCAAAGAAAAATAGTAGCTCGGACATGTGCATTGGACTATAAAGTGCTTGACATGTTACAGTAAACAACCAATACATGTTACCCAATACAATGTTACAGTGAAGAACCAATACATGTTATCCAAGATGGATGCACGATATTATTGATAGACTTTGTGGGGCAAAGTACTTCACAAAGATTGAACTAAGAATCGGAGATCACCAAATGTGGACAATTAGGTTCGTCGACAATTGCAACAAGTGGGATATAAAAGCTGCTATATCTAAAAAAAATTGTAAGTAACAATGAGGCTATGTGTAAAAGATAAAAAGATATTGAAATGTTACTTTATTCATGTTGAGAAGGGTGAGATAGAACAAATGTCTCTTTCTTGGCAAGTTTCCTACTTGGAATGTACAAGCAAAACTCTCATGGGATTGTGTTTAAGGACTAGGAGTGGTAGTGATATGCATTGGGAACAAGATTCCTAATTCGTGCTAGTCATGGATTATAGTCAATTTTGAGAGTTTCTAGGTGTTTAGTGAGGAAAATCATTAACAAATGCAACTTGGGAAGTTGAACGTATGTGTTCTTGTTAAGGTGGTAAGAATGTTACAAACCTTATGAGCTTATAACTATCTTGGGTTTGAGAGAGCAGATGGAAAGAATTATGCGCTAGCCTTATAGGGAAGGAATGGCGGATTAAAAAATGCATTAGTGGAGAAGATGAATAAGAGAATGGATGATATACTCGTGTTAAATGCGACCAAATAACTTATCAAAGATGAATGGGAGAAAGGAGGGAGCTTCCATTTCCCCCCTTCGTCAAGGTAGCAAGCAGGAGAGTCAACAAGAATGATTCAGACTGGCAAATCACATTTATACTATTCAACCAATCAAATTGCAAAGCCAGAGCATTGCTTTTGACAAGCAGAGGCTTGATTGTGCAATTACAATTAATAATTACAAATAATAATGGGCATCAATGCAGCGGCTAAGACATGACCTAGATGGTAAAGCAAAGGCTTCCCACAGCATACAGTAGAGATGAAGACTTAATAACTTCTGGGTCTAGAGATCTTTTCTTGAGCAGAGATGGAGAATCTTTTTTGAAAAGCAAAAATGTCATCATTTTGCCTTATTCTAAAAGCATACAATATGGCAGGGTAATCCAGGCGATGGGTAGTACTTTTTGGATCAGGGATGTCAACAAAGTCCCGGAAACATACTTAGATTGTTTATAAAGCGGCCTAAAGTCATCTTACTCATATATATCATTGTACTTAAGTGAACAATTCCCTAGCTCACACTTCTATCAGTTGTTTGCCACAAAAGAACACACACAAATAATCAATCTCCTCATTCCTTGCACATCTATCAGAAGCAATGGCTTGAACACATTTTCTCTTTTATGAACACTCTAAAAACCAATGGCCTCACAAAATTTAGAGATCAAACTATCAAATTAATCTAAAAACCAAAGTGGGTGTGCAAGGGGGACTGGGCCTCCTGAGAAGATGACAGAAATATCACAATGCCATTGCCAGAACAAGCTCTCTGTGAGCTGAAGCAAACTTCAATTATATATTTTTTATAGTGCCTCATCCAAAAATGTAAATCCATTAAATATGGTTGAAATCAATACAATCTCAAATATGCTTTTCTGATGCCTAAAGTCAACAAATGAAGACACTTAAAAGTACTGCATGGTTTCCCTACTTTGCATTGTCGGACTCAGGCAGACTACTTTGGCTTATGTAGTGGAGCTAATATATCCCCAAAACAGATGACAGCTTATAAATGGATGATGACCTACATTAGCAGATTGAAACCAAAAGGTACCAGTGCCATGTCATCTGCTTCCAGGCGCACCATGCAGAACTGCTTGTTCAACTCCTCAAGTGTCTTTGAGCCTCTGAACCGATGACTCATCACCACAAACTGGAACCATGTGCAAGCCTTGGCTAACGCAATCAATCCTGGCCCTTCCACGTTTCTGCAGTATGGAATCCTCAAGCTCCGCAGCTGACTACATTGCATGAGGTAATACAGACCCTTGTCTGTTACCTGTGTAAAAGCTAAACTCAAATGGGCCAATTGGCTGCATCCAATGGCAATGGAGTCAAGCCCTTCATCGTTCATGAAAGGGCATTGATCTAAATTGAGAGATTCCAGAGCTGAAAATTGGCCAATAATCCCAATGTCAGAGATCAATTCACATTTCACTAAGCTCAGCCGCTTTAAGCATCTGATGCCGCCTGCTATGGTCATCAGGCTAAGATTGTCTACTTGAGTGAAGCTCAAGTTCAAAGACTGTAAATTGGTACACTGACAGATGGCAGAGAAGCCGATCGATGATAACCCATGGCAGCACTGCAAATCAAGAAGTTCAAGCTGACGGCTGCCTTGCACCAACGTCTGAAGCTCCACATCTCGAATTCCCCTTCCCGACCTCAATGACAGATGATTCAGGTCAAGTCCACAAAGACCCACCTCTGCCAACCCTTGTGCAGAGCTCTTGAAGTGGTCTAGAGTGAGGGACTTCAATGACTTGCAATCCATCAGGCAGTGCAGTGCAGTTCCAGTTAGCCTGGCTGCATGGATGTGCAGCTTCTCCAGCACGCGGCAGCTCTGTATGACCCTGACCACAGCTGTGTCACTGAGAGGCTCATATTGATTCACAATCACCAACTCCTTGAGGTTCTTGTTTGCTGTTGCAACTGCAATGACAGCTTCGTCCAGATGAATCCATACATCTGTCTCCACTCTCACACAGGTCAAGCTGGTGCATTTGGCAATGTCCCCAAGATCCACACTCCTGACTTTGAGAGAGAGCTCTAAAATGTGTGGGCATCCAGTCGATATAGATTTGAGGGCAAATCCCACTTCAAGATAGAGGAACTCAAAGCGAACCCTGAGCAAGGTGGAACAATGCTCACCAATAACCCCTAAGCCCTGAGGAGTGAAGCTAAACTTGCCCTTGAGAGTGAGCTCCTGCAGATTACGGCATTTGGCAATTGCTTCAAGGGCCAAGTCACCAAGATTGGTGCAATTCTCAAGAGAAACTGTGTGAAGGAGGGGGCATCCTTCAACTAGATAAGCAATAACCTTATCAGATATGCTTGGAAGGGATGACAGCACAATGTGCTGGAGGAGGGGGCAATGGCATGCAACAGAGTGCAACCCCTCATCAGAGAGCTTGTCCTGAGGGTTATCTGGGTGTCCAATGAGGAGACTTTCGATGCGGCGGAAGAAGGGAGCTGCCTTGTGAAGGTCAGGGTCTTGAAGCTCATCACAGCAGTGGCCGAGGTCCAGCTCTCGGATGTTGGAGAACCGCTGCAAGAGATGGTGCAGCAGAGTGCGAGATCTGATGGCAAGACAACGTGACTTAAAGATTACAGCCTCGTTCCATAGTTTGCATACCAGAGCAGCGGAGAGACGATCCTGTGGGGTGATCAAGCCAGAGACAATGCGTGACACCAGGTTGAAATCCTCCATGGCAAGAGCCACACCCTGCTGCTCGTGTTCTTGTTGCAAGAAGACAGTGCCAGCCATGGCCACAGCTCTATACGATATCTTGAAAATAGCCACAAAACGCTCTTCTCCAGCTCCTCCTTGAGCCTCTTGAAAGCTTCTACCTCAGAAAAACCTCCTTCTGTAAAATTGCCTTCGAATGATCTTCCTTTTGTGCCTCTGCAAAAAGTAAAATGCTTCTCCTTCCTCTGCCTCTGCAAACCCGGGGATGATCGTCTTTATCTGTTCCTACACCCTTCCTTTCTTGCTTCTTCCCACAACCTTAGACTGCCTGTCCTTTCCTGCCTCTGAAAACCCTAGAATGCCCCTTCTCTCCTGCCTATGCAAACCCTAAAATACTCCTCCCTTTTCTGGCGCTGGAAAACCTAAACCGCACCTCTTACTCCGCTTTCTCCATTCCTGCGTTTGAAAAGTGAATTGACTCTCGGCAAAGCAAAGCCCTCTTCTACTTCCTGCAGGGCCTGCAATGCGTTCTCCTTTCTGGACTGAAAATGCGTCCCCCTTTTCAAGATCTGCAAGACAGGGCTAAATCGGAACAGCTCTTCAAAGCGCAGATAGTAGAAGCTTGCGCTGTCTCAAGAGGCAGAGGTAATCGCCGCTACTTCACTGCTGCTTTTCTCTAATTCGCAGCAAGATACCTACACGGATGCTTGCACCAGAGGCGTACAAAATGGCGCCTCAGAAAGCGGGCGGTTTCGCTGTGTAAAAGGTGCGGATTCATACTGTCCACCCTGTCAGTGTGTAACCTTTTTTTTTAGGCGCCCACTTTGAAGTGGGCCCTTCTCGAGTCTTTCTTGGCACATTTTTTTGGTGCTTTCACTAATTTATTTCTTTCATCCTACTAAGTTACGTTGGAGTGAATCGAAGGTCCACTTAAACCATTCAACAAGCATGCATACATTGCATGCAATGTCTTCTTTACATTGCTTCATCTTCCTTGTATGCTAGCTCTGTCCGCTTCCTTTCCTTCTCGTTTGCACGGTCGTCTTCCTTGCATGAGGGCCATGTCCACTTTTCTTGCGTTGTAGATTTTATTCACATGCATGCTTTGCTTGCATTGCTCTTGTTTGACTCCCTCCATGCTTTGAAACATACTTGTAGCATGGTTTGTCTACATTTTCCATTTTAGTTCATCATATTATTATCTTTAGATTCATCTTTGTTTCCATCGTTGCTTCTGTTTTTTCTATCTTACATCACTATCATGTGTAGTCAACGCCCTCCTCTGAAAGATGTGTCCAACTTAGCCTTGCAACAAACGTGGTTCGTGCTCACTACCATATTTTTTTGTGGTCACTTTACACTAATCTCCACTTCTCTGTGTGAATGATCATCATAAGGGGGTCTCCTATCGACCTTGATTTCCCTCGAATCTTAACACCTCCAAATGGTGCAGAATGCATGCAAACTCTGCGTGGAGTTAAGAAGAGACCATGTTTCACATGTATTCATTTTAAATCTTTGCAAAGTCTTCTGATCTTCCCTTGTTTGAAGAAGAACAACCAGCAAAGTGCTTCTAGTGGTTCTATAACTACCTTAGATACAAGCCTCGACTTTTTGGACATAAAAACTAAACCGCTTAAAGTTTCGATTACAGCATGGGGATATGCACTTGTGTTTTGGTGGGAACCCATAGACAAGTTGTTAACATGGAATGCATAAAAGGATTGTTCTCTATTGAGAAGGGTGTAGTTCATCATTTGCATATTTGGATGCTCAAGCTCATGTGGGCAGGAAAACTATTAGTCATATATGGTGTGGGATTTATGCCTAACATAGGTCTTGTGTGTGTCATAGCTTCAAACAAATCAAAATGCATACATTTGAAGGTATGTTAGGGTATTGTATGAAGGACATGCATAAACCCCATTTAATGTTCTTTACCCATAATGTTCTTTACCCATAATGTTAGTGCATAGAAAATAACACTTGTATGCTCCGTATGGCCAAGCATCTCTAAAGAACAAAGTTTGCTTGATGTCAGTAAACTTATTTGAAAGCTTACTTTTGTATATAATCCGTGTAGGTTCAGCATAAGCTTGCCCACCATGCTCTTGCGCATGCCGTTCTCATGGGTAAATATGATTCCAAGAACTGGCATATGATGATAAATGCAACTACATATTGTATTGTTCCAAGAACTACCATAGGAATGGATATGAAGCTCATTCAATATGGAATGTCATGAAGTTACCTTGTGACAACAAGACCATGATTTTCTTCATAAGCTCTCAATCTCAAGGATACTATGATGACACCGGCAACATGATGTGCAATGACAATCAAAGTGAAGAGAATGAAGATATGGAAGCTCATGGACTTTCGAGTGATCTTATTGACATCCGTGATGATGAGAAATATGGACAAGCAGAGGATTTTTTGCAATAGTGTCTCTACCTGTGATCATTCATCGGAGCTCAAGAGAGACATACTTGAAGGAGATTCATGTATTCCATTGTCTCCTTATCAGGATATCAATGATGCTACAATTTCATAAATATTGGTTGTGATGTTGTAACACAGCATGTCATTTATTGTACATAAATAAAAAGCAACTCTTTACTTTGAAAGACAAAGGTTATTTTGATTTTATTCCTTTCCTTGAGTTGCTTCAAAATGATTTTGTAAGTTTTTCTTCTTTGTATCTTTGTTTCTTTAAGATTACTTATTTTTTCACATGGATATGGCCTCTACTATTTAATACCACCTGATAGTTCACATCACATGATAATTCGATTCACGATTTGGCATTGTTATACCCCCTAAATTTCAACCTTTGTGTGTTTTGGGTTATTCATTTTTTGGGTGGTTGGGGTTTTTTTTTAATTAAGACCTAAAATAAATATGAGGTCCACAACTTAAGCAAATCATTTTTGGAAAGTAAGAGCTACACAAGGTCCTCGAGGATTGACATCATCAACATAACACCTAAGTGCATGAAGTGCGGTTTTTTTAATAGAAGGACTTACATGCATATATACATGCAAGAGGGGATTAAAACATGCAATATATGCATGTATACATGTAGAGGGGATTAAACTAATGTCTATGTATGGGTGATAACAAATAAATTTTGACATTGTCGCTAGGAATGGGTTCTTTATTGACTCCGATCCCTTTTGTATTCTCTCACATGCTTTTGTGTCATATATATATATATATATATATATATATATATATATATATATATATATATATAGACTTACAAAAGTTGGCCGAGGGAGAAGCCCCTTAATTGAGTCTATGAAGGTCAATTGGCGGGACAATGCACAAATTGCTCTCCGTCCAAAGTGAAAATTTTGTGAAATGACAATTTTCAAATGGTATTGTTCTTTGATGCATGACACCAATAAGGAATTCTAGCTTTATGATAAGTTGATGCATGGCGCCAATAAGGAATTCTAGCTTTGTGATAAGTTGGGAATATCCACATGTTAATGGATCATGTAATTATCCATGACATCATCTAAAATCTTTCACCATAATTCTAACTTAGAGTAATGATTCACCATTTGCACTTCCATTGAAGTCTGAGTAGTTAAAAATTTGAGACAACTAATCAAGCTCAATACACACTCAAATTTCATTGCATGAATCAAGCTCCTAGTACATTAGTTATATAAAGCCTTGGCCTTATCTTCCATGCATGTACCAAGCACATTAGACCCTTGGCCTTATCTTTCACTTGGACCTCCATAAATGTAAAAAACTAGGGTGGACCATAGTAAGTAAGAACTTCATAATTAAAAGATTAAAATGATTGACTTGGATTAAGAACAACTAAAAATTTTAGACAACTAATCGAAATCCAGACTTTCTTTAATTTCATTGCATAAATCAAGTTCATTGGTTGTATAGAACTTTATCTTGCAACTCACACACAAGTGGCCAACCCATGTGGCTAATGAGTACATCAACTACACCTCATCCATGACATTATCTCATCCATGACATCATTTACAATATGGTGTCCACTCATTCAAGTCACCACACACCTCAAACCTTTGAACAAGAACCATATGTTATAGCTTCTAAATTTCAACCTTTGTGTGCTGGGGGTTGTTATTTTTTGGGTGGTTTGGGGGAGGGGGGGGGTTGTTTTATGTTTTAAAGAAATTAAGACCTAACACAAATGTGAGGTCCATAACTCAAGCAAATTATTTTTGTGAAGCAAGAGCTACATGAGGTCCTCTAAGAGTGACATTACATACGCAACATGACACCTAAGTGCAAGGAAGGAGTGGGGTTTTTTTAATTGAAGTACTTCCATGATGTATACATGCAAGAGGGGATTAAAACATGCAATATATGCATGTATACATGTAGACGGGATTAAACAAATAGTTATTTTAATTCATACAATAAAACAAATATATTGCATGTATACATCAAAACAAATAGTTGTTTTAATGTAGTTAATGTATGTAAATTTATGGAGATAGAATTTAAAAAGTAAATTCGCTCTCTTACTCTATACTTTCCTCGGGTAGACAGTTTTGTGAAAAAATGCATAATTTAAAATATAAAGTCATAATACATGCATGCACACATATGCTATATGGGTTTTTTTTAGAGAGACCCCTCCAAGCCAAGGTCTTTTACATATTCATAAAGGAATTGCTCTTTGGTTGGAAAATTCAAAAGAGTTGTTTGGCTATTTTGTACTCATGGATTTAATGATCTTTTTAATATAGTGGCGCCTTGTATAAATTTAAAAAAAATCAAAAGAGGTGAGTGATTCTTATCCCTTTGTTCAAGGAATGGTAGGCATGCTTTTGTTTCATATATATATATATATATAGTTGGCCGTGGGAAAAGCCCCTTAATTGAGTAGGCCAATGCATAAATTGCTCGCCGTCCAAAGCGCAGGGCTAACAATCTTGCAGATTTCTCTCTCCCAAATTACGATCTGAGTACTTGTGCTGCAGTTCACCGTTCGCGACGTTACCAAATTTGCCCAAACGTCGGTTGCCAAGGGTCACACGATAAATTAAAATTGCCACCTTGGGTCACCTAAGGGCATGTTCACACGCATGGGGCAGTTGTTGCTTGCTGGCCTATTCAAAGTTCAAAAATGAAAACCATGCTGCAGTTAAAGCCACACTCAAGGGGACACATCATCCTCAAAATATTCTATCTTAGAATGTGCTTAGCATGGCTTCACAAAAGGAGGTGACTTGTTTGCACTTAAGGGGTCACCCTTCCTCTAGGCACCATGAGATTTATTAGAGTTACATTGAGCAAGCACTTTGTTTCAAGCCACCTTTTAGATTGGATTACATAAGCCCTCATTTTTAAAAGGGAAATTTAAAGTGTAAGTGCAATTTGAGACACACACACACAACCTTCAAGTGGCAAGTGTTAGGTTTCAACATTATGCCAGGTTACCAAGCACCCTTTTAGATTGGATTACATAAGCCCTCATTTTTAAAAGGGAAATTTAAAGTGTAAGTGCAATTTGAGACACAGACACACAACCTTCAAGTGGCAAGTGTTAGGGTTCAACATTATGCCAGGTTACCAAGCACCCTATCCAATTGTCACCCTCACATTTTGGCTTATAGGTGTAGTTGTTTTGGCTACATAGTCATACGACAAACCGCATTACATTTTGTTGAAAATATCGAGGGACTTTTACTTTACTTGGAAAAGGCGGTGGGGAAAATTGTTATGTAGAATGATGATTGAGAAAAACTCCCTTGGCAAATGGAAGTCATACGAACCAACTCCAAAATGAAATTTATAAAAAGAGTTGCTCACAACATGTTTAGTTACTCTGTTTGCATGTAATCTTTTGCTAGAAGCCCAACAAGCCATGTGACCTCACCTCCCTTAGAATGACCTTCCAAGTGTAATGTTAGACCTTGCCTCACAAAAATGGAAGGTCCCATTGCATAGGAGTGGTACAAGAGGGAATCGAACTTAATTTCCTTAGTGGAGAACCTCCATCCTTACCATTTAGATTACCTGCTCATGGGTGTGCTTCCCATCTCTTCAAAATATCTTAAAATGCCATTGTCTAGGGTAAAGGGAGGGGCCAATGCCAAGGTGATTGCCAATACCGACACACTCCCACCAACTCTATTGCATGAGGAGCCCAAGCAATTAGGGATCCATTTTGAAGAAAAATATGTTGAGTTGTCCCTCTTGAGATTCACAAGTTTGTGATATGTTCTAGGTGTTGCATGTCTTCTCTCCCTCTTGTTATTCTATTGGCTCTTCCAATGCAAAAGAATGAAACGACAAATCCTTTGTATGAGTGGTAGAAATTAGCTCTAAAATTTCTTGTGAAGAAAATGATGCATTTTGGGATAGAAAGCATTGTTTTTTTCTACAAATTTGAAAACCTTACTATATTGGTCCCCCTTAACCTAGGTGGTGCCACCCATAGTAAAAGGCATTATTCATCTAATTAAGCGCATCTCTCTCTCTCTCTCTCTCTCTCTCTCTCTCTCTTTGTGGGTGTCAAATGCCAATTTACAAATAGTATTATTATTTAATGCATGGCACCAATAAGGGATTCTAGTTGTGACGCCAATAAGGAATTCTAGCTTTATGATGAGTTGGGAATATCCACATGTCAATGAATCATGTAAATATCCATGACATCATCACCATAATTATAACTTGGAGCAATGATTCACCATTTACAATTTAGCACTTCCATAGAAGCCAAATTTCAACACTCCCCCTCAAGGACGACAAAGTGGCAAAGGTTTCTAAAAAACTAAAGTGCTAAATGTCTAATGGCCACTAGCTCTCGATATATATTGTTCACCCTAAGGTATTTTGAATGCCCTTCACCCAAGGCCTTAAGATCAAGGAGGTTTATTATCCTCCCCCTGGCTACTATCGACATCTTTACATATCATTGATTACTTGTGGAGCCAATCACCCCCTTTTGTCCCACCTTTGAGGACTATGGGGGGATTTACTTCAACTTCATTACATTCAAAAAAGTACATTACACACATAAATTTTTGGTTATGACCATCCTGTAACCTGTTAAAACTAGGGTGGAACATAGCAAGTACAAGAGTTCACAATTGAAAGGTTAAGGTAATTGACCACCCTGTAATTTGTTAAAACTAGGGTTGGATCATAGCAAGTAAAGGACTTCATAATTGAAAGGTTAAGATAATTGACTTGGATTAAGAGTAGCTAAAATTTGAGACAATTAATCAAGCTCAATACACACTCAAATTTCATTGCATGAATCAAGCTCCAAGTACATTAGTTGTATAAATCCTTGGCCTTATCTTCCATGCATATACCAAGTACATTAGACCCTTGGCCTTATCTTCCATGCATATACCAAGTACATTAGACCCTTGGCCTTATCTTCCACTTGGACTTCCATAAATGTAAAAACTAGGGTGGACCATAGTAAGTAAACAACTTCATAATTAAAAGATTAAAATAATTGACTTGGATTAAGAATAGCTAAAAATTTTAGACACCTAATCAAATACAAGACTTACTTAAATTTCATTACATAAATCAAGTTCAAAGTGCATTGGTTGTATAGACCCCTGGCCTTATCTTCCAACTCACACACAAGTGGCCAGCCCATGTAGCTAATGAGTTTATCAACTACACCTCATCCATGACATCATTTACAATCTAGTGTCCACTCATTCAAGTCACCACAGACCTCAAAATTTTGAACAAGAACTATACAATTTGGCATTGTTATACCCCCTAAATTTCAACATTTATGTGCTCAGGGTTGTTCATTTCTTCGGGTGATTGAGGGAGAAGGGGTTTGTTTTATGTTTAAAAAAATTAAGACCTAACACAAATGTGAGGTTCACAACTCAAGCAAATCATTTTTATAATGCAAGAGCTACACAAAGGTCCTCAAGGAGTGACATTATATATGCAACATAACACCTAAGTGCACGAAGTGGGGTTTTATTAATTGAAGGACTTACATGATGTATGCATGCATGTATACATGCAAGACGGGATTAAAACATGCAATATATGCATGTATACATGTATATGGGGATTAAACAAATAGTTATTTTAACTCATGCGTTAAAATAAATATATTGCATGTATACATCAAAACAAATAGTTGTTTTAATGTATACATCAAAACAGATAGTTCTTTAATGTTTTAATGTATACACACTCAAATTTCATTGCATTAATCAAGCTCCAAGTCCATTAGTTGTATAAACCCTTGGCCTTATCTTCTATGCATGTACCAAGTACATTAGACCCTTGGCCTTATCTTTCACTTGGGCTTCCATAAATGTAAAAACTAGGGTGGACTATGCATAGTAAGCAAGAACTTCATAATTAAATGATTAAAATAATGGGCTTGGATTAAGAATAGCTAAAAATATTAGACAACTAATCAAACACAAGACTTACTTAAATTTCATTGCAGTTCATTGGTTGTAAAGACCCTTGGCCTTATCTTGCAACTCACACACAAGTGGCCAACCCAAGCGGCTAATGAGTACATCAACTACACCTCATCCATGACATCATTTAGAATCTAGTGTCCGATCATTCAAGTCACCACACACCTCAAACCTGTGAACAAGAACCCCCTTTGTGGGCCTGCAGTGCGTACTCCTTTCTGGACTGAAAAGGCTTGCGCTGTCTCAAGAGGCGTACAAAATGCTGAAGATACCTACGCCGCACAAAATGCCGCCTCAGAAAGCGGGCGGCTTCCCGTTAGGTTACTGGGCGTTCCTACTGTCCGCCCTGTCAGTGTGTAACCTCTTTTTTTTAAAAAGGCGCCCTCTGGCCTTTGAACCTTTAGCTTTTGCCTTCTCTAGACGCATCCTTTGTTGGCATTAAAACATTTTTTTGGTGCTTTCACTGATTTATTTCTTTCATTCTACTACACCAGAGTGTAACTACGTTGGAGTGAATTGAAGGTCCACTTGAACAGTTCAACAACAAGCAGTGTCTTCTTTACATTGCTTCATCTTCCTTGTATGCTAGTTGCGTCTACTTCCTTCTTGTTTGCATGTGCCGTCTTCCATGCGTGAGGGCCATGTCCACTTTGTTTGCATTGTGGATTTTTTTCCACATGCATGCTTTGCTTGCATTGCTCTTGTTTGTTGACTCCCTCCATGCTTTGAAACATACTTGTAGCATGGTTTGTCTGCATTTTGACTCCCTGATTACTTTTGGGATGATATGGGCATATGTGACATTCTATTGATGTGATTCAAGATTGCAATTGGCATTGTTATCCTCACTTGGTGTTGTTGGATGTTGCCTTGTCTTGATCGGATCATATGGGATGTGAAGAAGAACATAAAGCATGAGTACAAGCTATTGTAATGATCATATGATAAGCATGAGTCATGCTGATGTGATTCCATCTTGTAATGATGGGGAAAAGAAAAAGAGAAGATTGCACTCATAATGGAGTACCACATGCACTCAAGATGGAGTACCACATGCACTCAAGGGAGTACCACCATAGCCAAGAAGCATGAAGCTCCAAGAAGTATGATTTCTTTCATAAAGTGCCTCATACAAAAGAGCTCCACATAGAGCTGTCCACTTATTTGATGTATATATGGACTACTCTCTATGATATCCATAAGCCCACGGAGTCTTGTTGAGTATTGATGAGTATTGATGAGTGGTGAAGTACACCAATGACCATGGCTGTCCATACAATAAATTTACAGTAATCGCATCTTTTATATCATCATCCCATTCCATGCATATAGCTATCCAAGACACCATACAACTGTATAATCATTCCATGAAGACTCAAGCATAAGGCAATAGGTGACCCACACCAAGTACCCATCAATAAGGTTGACTTCCAAAGATGCCCGATTCAAAAGGAAGCCCATCCGCCTTCAAATGGCAATGCATAGTATCCACTTGGGTCAAATGCATGTTGTCCACTCAGATCATATGGAAATACCTCCGCTTTAAGTGGCAATGTATGCCATCCACCCGGATCATATGGAAATGAATCCACATCAAGCATCTTTCCATGTATACCAAGATCAAATGGGTATAAAACATCATGGTTGGAAGTGTCATCACCAACCAATGATCCACCATTAAAGTCCGCCCATGAATCAGTTCCATGAACCAAAGCATCATCAGCATCATTACCCAAAGCATTTTCCTCATAAATGTCACCACCACAAGGATTGGCACCATCAATCACATTATTACTTTCATCCACACCATAATTTTGTGAATCCATATCATATGCCACATCTTCATGGTCGGCAACCACAAATCCCTCATGCAATAATGCAACACCATGAAGATCTTTGTAAGAGTTATCTCCTTTATCAAGAAGAGTCTCATTGCATTCATCTTTATCCATACAATTCTCCCCAAGAAAAGATCCATGCATTTTCTCTTCATCTTTTCCATTAACACTTGCATCTTCATGGCTGTCCACTAGTTCATTTTCAGCTATCCACCATAAATGCATCGAAGCCACTTGATACAAATTATTAACATTGCCTTCATCACTTGAAATGTCCCCATAGCAATGGCTTCCAATAAGAGATGCGGACTGAAGAGAAATCCTAGTAGAAAGCCCATGTATAGATGGGGTAATCTTGTAGAAGAGCTCCACTAACAACACGATCTCATTAAGAGCAATGTCATTGTCAATATCCATGATGCATTGGACCACTTGTAAGAACTCCCTGCCTAATTTTTGCATAAATCCACCTATGATCTCCTTCTCCTCAATGTTAGGCACAAAGAAGGAAAAGTACCGATGTTCCTCGGCATACTTAGGCAATGATCCACATGCAATAATGGAATGCATTTCTCCTTAAAGCTCAAAGTTTTGTATCACTTCATAGGCTTAATTTGCCCAATCCCATTTGTACTCATGCATTACTTGCAGCCACCATTGTCTAGCTTTGCCTCCAAATTTTCATGTCACTTGGTTCACTTTGTCTTCCTCATTGCATGGAAATGCACAAAAGTAGGCATCCTAATTGCGAATCCATTCCTTGAGCTGTATACAAGTGACTCCTTCCCCATCAAAAGAGAGCAAAGCGTCTACAAATGATTCACCATGATTGAACCATAAACTTCCAATAGAAGTAAAAAGCATACGATCCACAAATTCATCCTTTGTCAAGGACTTTGGTAACTTGGAATGTATGACCTCATCATATAGCCGTGCATACCTATCTTTGTTATTTTCATTGGAAATTATGGCTATTTCCTTTTGTTTTGAATCTATCAAATCTTGCCTATGCTTTCCTTCCTTTCCATAAGGCTTTGGCAATGGTGAATCAATATGAGAAACATCTTTTGGGTTCTCTTGAAGTGTTGTCTTCATACCTTGAGTGTACTCATTGGAAGTTTCCACCTTAATTTCAACCTTTCCATGCCGATTAAGCCCACAAGATGATGATGGATTTGGAAATGACCTTTGTGGTTGTGACTGGCCCCTTGTCCTATTAAGGTAAGTGTCAATCTTTTCCACACACCTTTGCACTTTATTTATTCTACCACCAAGCTTCTTGAAGTCCTCATTCATAGCATTGGACATTTGCTCCATGAGAACATTGCTTTGCCGCATATGCTCACTATTTTGTCTCAAAAGCTCACTATTTTGGAAGCAAATATCCCTTTGTGCATCCTTCATAGCTTCGGTGATAGTAACCTTTAGCATATCCAAAGTAATGTGCTTCAAGGAAACTTATGCACTTCCACTTGTGAGCCTTGTCATTCCCTCATTCACCATGTAATCACTCATGTTATGTAAAGGCATTCCCTCAAGTGTTCACGGTCACCCATGGTACCAAATGAGGGTTTTTTGGTGCTACTGATGTCACAATTGAAAGATCAAAGGCTTGCCATGTCCGTTTCTTCTCGATGAGAAGAACACTTCTATCACCTTGGATCACCACTTTGAGCACCCCTATACCTCTTTGTTTTGACTTTTAGCTAAAAGTCAACTATGAGAGTTGACCATCCATACGGTCACGGAATTGAGAACTTGTTGGCTCATTGGGAAGCTCTCTAGTAGTGTTCTCAAGCTATGTAAACACCTTCAATTCAATTTGCACCATTTTTTACTGAATTAGAGTTTCAGCCTAACAGAACTGTCCACTTTGTACCCTGAGATGATGTCCGAATCCACCACTTGATAGCTAGTTAGGACCGCCTTAAGACACCCTTTTAAGACTTCCAAAGGACCTTGAGAGATCTTGAGTTGAGACTGAATTGCACTTTTTTGCCCACTGCAATAATCACAAAAATTTTGCCATAATTTCCCCGCAATTTGGCCCAAATCTCAATCAAAATGTAAAAGCAATTTCCCAATATCCACTCATGATCTAATGCCCCAAATGGTGATCATCAAAGGCATATGCTTGCTCATGTGACCTTTATGCTTTGACCAATAGCAAACATCCATGGCATATCCAATTAAGTGACCAATGGCTACCATAGCCTCGAAATGCTTGCAATAGAGCTGATTGTATGTCAGAGAAGAGCTTTATGCTTGTCGATCTCCCGATCAAGCCTTCCCACCCTCGTACCTAGTCCGATTCTAGGCACAAGTGGGGGCCAAGTCTTCACACCAATGTACCTAATCCCCCTCTTTTTTGCTTTACCAAAAGCACTCATGAGACAAGGAGAGTTTATGCCATGTTCCCCCTTGGCCTCTCAACCAATGCCAAGGGTACCCTCACACACACATGCTAGATTCTATGAATCAAAGTGAATACAATGTGTGTGAGAGTGGTGTACAATCTAAAATGTAAAATTATTGATGTCAATTGATGTTAAAACTAATGGCGACTACCTTCTATCTATTTGTGAGTTCTTGTGAAAGAGCTTAGTTGGCAATTTGAAAGATTTTAAGATGGGGGGATTTTAAGATGGGGAGGGGCACACATACCAATCAAGCTAGATCTCAAAAATTATAATCTAAATATAATGAAATCTACCAAACTTGTCTTTATTAGTACTACCCAAAGTTGGTCATATGCTAGGAAGGTCAACCACTCTACGGTTTATAAAATTGGACCCAACTGACCATATCACCTGACTAGGGTAGTAATAGTCTAAACAAATAAGACTGTCACTCTTGGTGTAAATTTCACACCCATATGAGGTCACCTTGGTGCCTGTAACTTTCACACCTATATGATGAGGTCACTTGTATGGGTGTAACTTTCACACCCATATGAGGTCACCTTGGTGCCTATTTAAGCAATGTAACCCAAGGATAATTTTTCTTGGAAAGATCTTCCTTTACCTTTAGTGTATTCCAGTATGGGTATATAATCCCACACTTAGTATGTGTGTGTATACCTGAGTGTATGGGAGAGAGAGAGAGAGAGAGAGACATAGAGAGACAGAGAGAGAGAAGAAAGATATATTAAGCGTCTACTAAAGACCCAATGGGCCTATGAGACCAAAGTGATACAATAATGTCCATGGCATATCTCATCATGGAATGGAAAATAAAATAGAAAGAAGACATAAACATAGCTATCTCACTAGGGTGATACAAAACTGTCCATGGAAACTCATCATGGAATACTAAGAACATAGAAACATGAGCAACATCAGCTCCGAGTAGATGGTATACCACTCTCCAAAATATCAAGCATGGGGCTAATGAGTATGGCTGAGAGGTCTCCCTTAGCTATGTCACGTGGAAAGGTAGCTCGATGGTGGTGGAGCATGTCCTGGATCTGGAGAGAGAGAGAGAGAGAGAGAGAGAGAGAGAGAGAGAGAGAGAGAGAGAGAGAGAGAGAGAGAGAGAGAGAGAGAGAGAGAATATCCTTTACTCCTTTACAATGTGTTGAAGACTTTGTGGGGGGGGGGGGGAGAGAGGCATGCAAGACGTTAGATTCAAAAACAAAAAAGGTAGAGAGAGAAGTCACCTCCTTGCTTTGATGGTGGTCAATTAAAGAAAGGCATGAAGATGGCTTTATATACACAAACAAACTAACCATGGTTAAATCTAACCCTACCTGAACCCTAACCTAACCTATTATTTTCCACAAATAATGCTTCCCACAAAATGCAAGCAAAGATTCAAGGCAAATCTTGGCTCTCTTAAATCTATCCTTGTGCAAACGATCCTGTTTTTATGAGCCGATATCCAAGTCTATTTACAATGCCAAGAAAATCAACTAAAAAGTTTCTTTTTCAAAAATAAAATCTTTTACTTTTATTCTTTTTGTTTTGGCAAGGGAAATTATACACACGGTCTGTTACAATTTAACGTAATCATAGGTTTAGAGTTCGCAAATTTGTTTGCTAGCCTAGGTTTGGATTTTGTATTTTAGAGCAAAAAATTAAAGAACGTAAGTTAGCCTAGGGTAAATTTGCTTGCTCTAATATGAGACTAATAGACAAACTATTCTAATATTTTTGGTTTGTTAGCCTAGGGTAAATTTTCTTGCTCTAATATGATACGACATGAGAGAGAAGACTAATAGTTTGATATGAGCCTACTTGAATTAATCTGTTCAATGGTGCTAGAGAAAAATGGAGCATTGGAGTGAGTGGAGGAGCGTTGGAGCATTGGGGAGTTGGAGTATTGGAGGAGTGTTGAGAAAATCCGTCCGATGGTGCTGGAGCATTGGAGCGAGTGGAGGAGCGGAGGAGCGCTGAGAGAATCCGTCCGATGGTGCTGGAGCATTGGAGCAAGTGGAGCATTGGAGCAAGGGGAGGAACATACTGGTTTTAGCATGTTTTAAAATGCCTCGTGTGATGTGGTAGTTAACTGCCATGTCATACTGTCAAGCGTCAGCAATATGATGTGGTTAGTTAACTACCACACCACCTACCACATCATATTACCGACGCTCGGCAATATGACATGGCAGTCGTCATCCACATCACTAGCCAAGTCACTTTGGTCGCCATACACTTGAAATGCACGCTTTGTCGACCTTGCTATGATTGTCATCTTCGATGTCTACTGTCGTCTTTGAACTTGCTCTACGATTGCCATCTTTGCCGTCTTCGTCATCTTC
This sequence comes from Cibotium barometz, assembly GCF_041138505.1. NCBI lineage: Eukaryota > Viridiplantae > Streptophyta > Polypodiopsida > Cyatheales > Cibotiaceae > Cibotium > Cibotium barometz. The sequence goes on along the minus strand of NC_141064.1, from coordinate 29,394,090 downwards.
TGCCCAATATCTACGATTGCTATGGTCACCATCTTTGATGTCTACTGTCGACCTTGCTATGATTGTCGTCTTCGATGTCTACTGTTGTCTTTGAACTTGCTCTACGGTTTCCATCTTTGCCGTCTTCGTCATCTTCTGCCCAAATCTACGATTGCTATGGTTACCATCTTTGATGTCTACTGTCGTCCTTGCCGTCTTCAACCTTGCTAACGGTTGCCATCTTTGCCATCTTCGACGTTTTTGCCATCTCTACTGCTCAATGTCTACAATTGCTGGCTCATCTTCGACTTACTTGTGGCAACATGACGGTTGCCATGTTATATTGTCGAGCTTCGGCAATATGATGTGGCAGCCATGTCATGTTGCCACATGGGAAAACTAGTAAAAGATACGTCATGGCAGCCACGTCATGTTTTACAATTGAATGGAGTCGATCTACACACTTTACACTTTCTTCTACTCCACTAGATTAGGCAATGGCATTCCCTGGTGGCAATGACGCTAATGTGAAGGGAGGTCTTGGCATATGGTAGTACACCTCACTCTCTCTTCCCATATAGAGTAGGGGATCCTAGTCTAGTCATGAGGGACTAGAGAAAGCTTCATATAACTTGGCTAGGGCATGGAAAGTGAAGATTGTGTCGAGTGGACTCTTCTAGAGAATCTTTGAAAAGAAACCAACCAATGAGGGAATGCCATTGTCCAACCTTTCTTTCTTCTCTATGTATCTACTCCTATTCACCCTTCACACACACATGGGCATGGAGACACTCAAAGATTAGTGAGTAATCAAGCAACAAAGCGACAAGCATATGCATGCATGAAGCAATCACTAAGCACACACACGCATACTCATGCATCATAGCATACACACACACACACGCATACACTCATGCATCATAGCATACACACACACATATGAGAATGAGAGAAGAAAGCAAAAGAGAGATATAATCCACTAGCACTTCATGAAGACAAAAATGAAAAAAGCTATATTCTTTGCGAAAGATGTACTTCTTTACACATACACGATTACTTGTGCAAAGTCTAGTTGTAATTTTTTCTAGAACATGCAATCTCCCCCTATGTTTCGTGGGGTCAACATCCTCTTATTAACAAATCATTTTGTAATGGCTTGGTTGCACAAGATTCCAATTGACTGAAAGCATTATCTGAACCCAACCTTATTGTCATGCTCATGGAAGGAAGACACTATGAAGAGAGAAGTGTGTCCAAAAGTTATAAAGAGAGGTGTGCTCTAGTAGCGAACATCAAATGTTATTCTATATGTACATGAAAGCAAATATTTATTGAGAAGTGCACTTAATGAGCTTCTTTATTTATAAGACAAAGGAAAGAAGCAATTAATATTGTTTTCTCTACTTTATAGAGTGTGTGTTGGGTGGGATGCAATGTTATTGCTCAAATCGGATTTATTGAGAAGTAAACTTATGAGCTTATTATAATACAAATGAGAGAAGTAAGGTGCAACACACCATTTCTTAAGTTGTCACCTATCCCATTGTCATAGGAGCTCCTTGACCAAGAGACTCTAATGTCTTACCTACTAAGAGACGGCATGTGCAATGTGAAATGGGTGTATAGTTTAGATTAGCTAGCTACAAAAAGAGAGTCGCATTAGAAAAATAAAATTAATAATAAAAAACAAAAAAATAGCATTTTTTGGTAAAAATAAAAAAAATTTACTTTTTTTTAACACACTGAAGTAAAATTGATTAACACTAATCCTAACCCTAGTACAAACGGTAACATAAATGATAATCATTTATTTAAGACCTCCTAACAAGTGATTCTCTCTCTCTCTCTCTCTCTCACACACACACACACACACACACACACACACACACACACACACACACACACATCCCTCTCTCTCTCTCTCTCTCTCTCTCTCTCTCTCTCTCTCTCTCTATTATGGAGGCCAAGCTTATTTTCCCCCAACAATGAAACAAGTGAGATGAGGGTGCCTTTGAGCATGGCAAAGAATTTGTGAACAAGGAATTTCTTATCTAAAATGTTCTATCGTAACTTGCGAGATGAAAGAGGAGGGCAAGACTTCCCAAGTATTGTTTTGCGAGTGCATAAATAATGTCATGGTGACACACGGATTCGAAAAGGCAGACTTCTTTGGTTTCATGGTAGATGAAGCCCAAGAAAATTGGAATGCCATTAAAGAAGTCTACAGTGAAGGACAAGAAATGAAATGTTGGGAATTCTCGTGTTTATTTCATTGGGCACAAAGAATAAACATACATATCGCAAAGTATGCTATAAAGGCCTTCCAAGACATGCATAAGAGCGTGAGAAGTGGCGGATCGAGTCAACAAAAAAGGCTACACTAGCTCAAGGGCCACTTATCTGACAGTGGTGGCATAGTGGAAATGTAAGAGATTCAAATATACCTGCCACCCATGGACCTTTGGTAGAGATGGTGGGAAGTACGCATTGCATATTGGGGGCAATGTAATGATTTCGGTATGTATAAGAACCATTATCTTAAAAAATAGTGTCTTTAATGATGTTTCTAATATGTCTAACTATTGCATAGGTGGAGAAGAGTGTTGATCAGTCATGTACACCATGAACAAACTTGTCTCTAAACATGGAAGCTGGTTAGCCGGGGAGGGTTTCAAACAAAAAATAACACTCTACAATGCATGTGTATCAAACATGGCTAATGCTTTATTATAGAGTGCAAATAAAAATTCATAAATGATGGACAAACATATCGGAGCAGTCCAAGTCTTGAAAAGCTCATTGAGAGGGAAAATTCACATACCGCAAGCCTAGCACAAGTTGTAAGGATAGTAAAGAGTACCATTGTAGGTACGCCCATGTACAAGGCCCCAACTCCTTTAGCAGGTGATTGGGAATCAACCTGACATAATTGATGTGGATGATGATGCTAGTCATAGACCTGAGAACAACGTGCACGTGAGAGATAGGAAGTCTATTGGATGTTGTAGGAAAATACAATTCATGAATGAAGATGTGGACATAAAAAATGTAGAGTGACAAAATTATAATGAAAGAACCTATATACAAGACATTTTGGGCAATTTTGAGAACTCCAAAGGTCAATAGAGTAAAGTGTTTGGGTTATATAAGTAGTAGTAAGTGTGGTTGCATGATTTTAGGATGTGCAAAAGGAGTACCTGCACCATGAATTTTTTCAACAAGGTTCTGTCTGTTGGGAAGACTGGACAAATGATGTGGTTTTGCAATAATGACATCATGCATACATGGGATGTGGACAAGAACATTGACCATCCCCCACACAATGTTAGTGGGCTAAAGGCGCAAATTTGATAGTTGAGGAGGTAAATGCATTGGTGCTTGCAGGGTATAACTTACAGAGTAAGCCATTGGGAAGGGAGCAACAAAATCCATTGAGCTCAAGTCAACTAGAAGTGCCTAGAGGAGAGATAAACACATTTGATGGTCATTACACAAGATACAGAACATGCATTTCAAAAGAAGCTATAAAAAGGATCAAGAAAGCACTAGATATAAATGCACAATTTACACAAGTGCAGGTGTTTCAATCTTCCATATATGAGGCTTTCACCATTGAGACATTTGGAGAAGGTTCTCATGTGGGAAGTTATGTTGTGCACATCAAAATGCATCCATCATGCTCATGTCCAAATTTTTTAGGAACGGTCAACTAGAAAAAACCCTACTTAGCATGCAAGCACTTGTACTTTGTGTACATGAGAGTCATGGGATTGAGTCAAAATGAAAATATGTTTAATCACCAACCAATTTTGACAAAAAGAGAGGTAACCAAATGTCTACGCAGAGAATGTACCTACCCTGAATTGGTTTAGTGAACAACTTATGTTCTTAGTTTAACTTCAGATATATATGGGATGTGCAAAAATGTTCTGGGGTATCATTTTATTGGAACAATTTCCATGGAGTAATTTTATTTGAGCTTGTATCATTGGAGAAATTTTATTTTTCTATTGAGAGAGATAGATAAGAGAGACAAATACACACACACGCATGCACACACACAAAAGAGAGAGAAAGAGAAAGAGAGAGAGAAATATGCATAGGTGCCCTACTATGGAATCATGACATATGCACAGGTGCCCTAATATGTGGGAAAAGTTGCTTTGATCCTATTTAGGTGGTAAGAGAGAGAAATATGCATAGGTGCCCTACTATGGAATCATGACATGCATAGGTGCCCTAATATGTGGGAAAAGTTGCTTTGATCCGATAGACCGAGAGCCCCCCATTATTAAAAAACTGCTCAGCGCCATATTTGGGTTTATGCTCACACCTGAATTTGCTCACCAAAAAAATCCCCCCCCTTGTGGTATCCTTTGATTGATGTCATCTTGTTTGGTCCTTAAACATCAGGATGCACCATATCTAACGGTCTTTAACTTACATTCTTAGCATGTGGAACCTCATTCTCTAGATGAAGATATGCCTCTACCTCTACCTATGTCCATGTAAAGGGCCTCCTCCTATGTATTTCTGGAAGATGATTTTCTCCCTAAATTGATTTTCATAGCGATTAGAAGGGCTATAATCTCCACAAAGTTTGGGAAATTTTATGGAGATTGAATAGATGTCCAAAACTGATCACGCTCTTTCCCAAGCCCATTTAATGTGACTGATGTCCAAAACTAATCATGCTCTTTCCCAAGCCCATTTAATGTGACTGATGTCCAAAACTAATCATGCTCTTTCCAAGCCCATTCAATGTGATACCAAGTCATCGTCATCAACTGGAGCTATAATAGAGAAGCAAGGGCATCCAATAAAAATGAGGACATCTGTAAGCCTTTTCATTTTCAATGAGTAACCATTGATACTTAGCTTATTCCTCTGTAAGTCTTTTCATTTTCAATAAGTAATCATTGATACCTAGCGTATTCCTATGCAAGCTTTTTCATTTTCAATGAGTAATCATTGATACTTAGCTTTATCCTTTTTGAACATTATATAGCTCTTGCTTGAGTTGCATGTCACTCTGCATCTTATATATGACCGATCATGGCTTCCAACATGCTAATAGATAGATAGTACATCACTTTGTTAGCTCTCTCATATTATTCCTTAAAGGCTTGTGCCAGTTAAGGAGTGGCATTTTCTTTTAGAAGATTTGGCTCCTTCTCATCACTTAAAACAAATTTTCAATACCTTTTCCCTATGAGGAAGTTTCTCATCTTAAACTTATATGCTTAGAAGTTTTTCTTGTCTATTTTCTAGCTCATAATTTGGGATAGACTATTAGATATGATTACCTATAGCTACTTACTGAATAGTACTTGTTGCAAAAACTTCTACACTTATAACAAAACTTGCAACCTTTAACACAATCACCTCATGTAGCACTACGAATGTATATGAACTAGTAACAGAAACATACATCTACCCTAATAACCTGCGAATCTCAAAGATTCTCTGCATAGAATGTCCTACAAAAAATTTCTTATGTACCTATGCACTAGACAAGAAATTGTGTATGCACAATCAAAATTGACACTTCCATAGAGTGCTTGAGAAAAACTTTTAGAGAGCCAACCAGGGCCTAAATATCCTCGAATCTAAATTTTAAGAACACATAAATCATGTAGACTTGACTAGCACAATATAATGCTTGTGATTCACCATACGAAGGGTGGCTCAAGATGTGATTGTGCACCTTACTGTCATGCCTCCCCATCGCTGCTCTTGACTAGTACTTTACCTATATAAAGATTTACTTCTAAATCGACGAAAAATAGATGAAACTATTCTTACCCATGTACCACTTTCTTTGCTTGCCTCTTGAGTTCTTCACACAAACCAGTGCTATGATACCATGAGAAGAATGTAGGAGAGGATGAGCTTCATCTCCTTACAAGCAAACACACACACACAAGAGTAGACAATCACATAAGAGAGATGGATGGCTAAAATTTCTTCTATTATCTTCTCTTATCTAGAACCATAACATAAAGATAAGAGTATATACTATAAGGGAAAGTACTCTACCATCAAAACATACAAGGTCGATCCAAAGTGTGAACCCGATTACATAAGTTAGCGCTATAACTATGCCATAACTCTAGTAAACCAAAGTGGCTATCTCATAACCTGTAAACCACTGACATATCATCTATAATCTCACAGCATGTAAACCACTGACGTATCACCCATAATCTCACTAACCATGACAGTGGTATAAGTGCAGAGATATCAATGTCATCCATATCTCGATATCTTAACAATAACAAAAGAGGCTCAAATAGTCCAAAGCTACTAGTTGAAGATAAAATATTAGAATTGCGAGGTGATAATATGTATTACAACGAGAGAATGACCAGCTCTCAAACTCAAAGAAGTTCGTACCAGAATAAATGAAACTCCAACTGCACTTGACAACTTGGTCAAGGTTACAAAAGTTAGATTGAATGTATGGAAAAAATCTTGACAAGAACAGACTAGAATTTTTAAAGCTCAAAGATCTCAGATGATTGTTTAATCAATAGCATGAATAAGCTGAGGAAGAACTAGATATAGTGAAGGTGTCCATAGAGATGGTGAAGCAATGGTGGGAAGAAATGGTGTCAAGAACATGGGAGATGTCTAGTAGTAGACTTGAAGAAAGCCTATGAAGTCATGGCCGTCCCACTCTCACTTACTGAGCCTAGCTGTTAATGCCCAAAGAAGACAAGAAGCCTGATAAAGGAGGTGGAAGTCATGTATCAGCCTTGCTAATAGCCTTGTTGAAATATATGACGTACAAGTGATAAAAGGTGAGAGAAAGAGGTCATGTAGGTGTGAACACACCCCAAATAAAGTGGGCATGTGGGTGAAAAAGGGATCTAGGGTTAGCCCAACCCTAGCCCTTGGTGAACCCTATATCTGAGGGGAAGAGGCCTCACTTTTTGTAACACAAGTAACATAACACTTGAAGGTGAAGGTTAAGCCAACTTTGGAGTGGCTGAAATAGAAGGTAATATAGAAGCTTTCTATACATCTTGTGTGCTTGCTCTCTCTCATATATGTTGCTCTATCTTGCCATCAACTATTGCTTTCGTTGTGCATACTCCCCATAATTTTGACATGGTATCAGAATCTTTTGCAAAAGCTAAGTTCCTTTCAATTGCTTTTCTCTCTCTCTTTCACTATCTTAAGCCATTCACATCCTCATCAAGAAGGACATTGGTAGAAGAAGGTGAGAAGCAAAAAGGCGTCAAGAAGGAAGGCAACAAAAGAGCTTCATCAAAGAGGAGATTCCGCCATCATCAACAAGTTCTTGAAGCTTGGAAGAAGAAGAAGAAGAAGAAGAAGGCGATCCTCATCATCGACAAGAAGAAGAAGAAGAGGAGGAAACAGGAGAAGAAAACACAAGCAAATGGAGAAAGCGGGAAGAGAAGAATGAAAAAACGTAAGAAAATTTGGCAATTTTCTCATTTTTTTCGGTCCACGTTCCGTTGACATCCGTCGATCTCTGTCCGCCTGTACAGATTTTGTCGCCATCTGTAGTATGGTGGTTGTTTTTGCGTATGCAACAAGCTAGGTTGGCTGCTACAATATCCGGCAGCAAAGCACCAGCATCATCGAGCAGCGCATCAAACACTGCAGCAGCCACTGTCCGTCTCAAAAGCAGCCGTCTCCAAAGCCACTGTCCGTCTCAAAAGCAGCCGTCTCAAAAGCAGCCGGCATCAACGAACCAAAACACAACCGTCCGTCATTTCTGCAGCGTTCTCTTTGTCTGTTACTGTGGCCATCCATCCACATTGTCGTCGACGTCCGTCATTGCTGCTATCGCCATCGATGTCCGTCTCCGTTTCACTTGCTGTCTATCCTCTATAGCCTTGCTACAACCCTTGCTTGCTATAACACAAGCTAAGCAAAGCACACTCGCATAGCAAGCAACAGTGCATCATCAACGAACGCAACGCATAGCAAGCAGCAACACATCATGGTGGTGCAACAGAAGTAAAACGTAATGCGTTTTTTCAGTGAAAAAAAACACCATTTTCCAAAGGTTCTTTTTACCTTTTTTCTCTATGGTGTTTTCAACCAAGCACACAAAGGTCTTGTCCTTCATTTCTTTCAAGATCGAGGCAAGCGGAGGAAGAAATTATTTTGTGCCATTCTCGTTTGGGAAGTACAAGGTATGCACAATTTCTGAAACCAAGCAATTCAAAGCATCAGGCATGAAATCTGATCCTAAATTTTCTTTTGATAAACTCATATGCATGGAAGTCATCTACCGTATTATAATGGAGTTAGACACTTCCCTTGTGTTGATAAACAAGTGGTAAGACCTCTCCTAAATCAATGTTCACATTGGTGTATGTATTTATGCATAATGATGAAGTGGAGGGTAGAAGCAAGAAGCATATTGAGGAGCACATGCATAATTGATGCAAATATTTCGAACGCCCCTTCAATGCATATAAAAAGAGGCTTATTTTAATACAAAGACAATCATATAGAACGGTGGTGCATAGCATGCTTTTTTATCATTGCTTACATTTAATATAATTTGCATTTACAAGAAAATAAAGTGACATAAAAGAATGAGTTGCCTTGCATGTGCTCGTTGAAGTTGCCTGTTTTGTTTTCTATGGAGACTCAGAGCTTTGCAGTGATAACAAATGAAAAACGTGATAGAGTATTTCATAAGTTATCCTCTCACGGTGTCTGTGTTGTTACGAGGAAGGAACTAGGTCTCATATTTAATATTATACCAGAGAGCTTAAAGCTGCACCAGAGTGTTGGATGCGGTGATGAACGTGATGTTCTATTTCAAGTTCCATTCTTGTCAGATTGCATCGAAGGTGATGTTCTCTTGGATGTTCAGTTTGGCAACACATTCATTGTGTCAGGTGATCCAGAAATTGTTTGTAGCAATGTTGCATCAAGTTCTACAATACATTCCTCCTCTGTCAGCATTGTTGACATAATACAAAAGTTGCCTTCGTCCAATGCTCTTCGCTTGGCATGTGATCTTGTCTCAGAGAAACGAAGTGTAATCGAGCTTCCACAAAAGTACGATGGTAACATACTGTTTGAATTTCCCCCTGTTGATGCTGGCCAAAAGACTCAAGGTACAGAGGTGAAATTTGATGGTCACCTTTGGTGTGAGGATGTAACCACAAACATTTCAAATTTCGATGGAATTGTGAGACTCAGAAAATGTGGTGGCCACCTCGTGTGCGACAATGGCCTTTGCTCTTACTTTGCAAGAACAGGCATAAAGAACGAGACTCAATGGAAAGGTCGTCTGCTCAGAGTGCCACAGGTGAATCAAGTTACTTCAGGAACATTGCAATGCCTGCACTGCAAAAGTCATCCTATCTATAAAACTTTGTGCTCTTGCAAGATGTATCTTTGTTTTCCAAAGCTTCAAAATGTAACAAGGTGTGTCATACATATTGGCTATCATATGCACCCAGTTTCTCAAGGAACATCTAGGAAAGAGATAGAGAATCTAAAAGCAAAGGTTGCAGACATAGTTGCCACAGCACCAGAGTCAAGACCAAAGGCAATGCAAAAGAAGCTAGCTGAGGATATTGTATTCGAAGCCATCTTGTCATCTAGTCAACAAAATGAAGGAATGTCAGATGAGGAGCTTGCACTCTTGTTTGAGAGATTGCGACCAACCCTTGACACAAAGAGGTGATGCTCTTAAATTGAATTTTTTCCCTTGCTTGTGTGCATTTGTGTCAATTCCTTATTGGTATATTTCTATCCATTGTTCTAGATTATCAAAATGGAAGAAGGAAGCCAAAGAGGAGAGATGGGATGGAGAAAGAGGCTTGGATAGCATTCTTGCCTTGAAGTCTAGGAGCAAAATTGATTTCATCCAGAGTGTTGTTTTTCCAAGACAATTATCTTTCTCCTCATTTGATAGATGTCATGTTTTTAAAATGACAACCAGGGGTCCTGGTTCTGGAGTTGATATGGTCAATAAGATGCGCCCTGAAGGAGAGCTAGGTAATTGTTGGGTGTGCTTCGACCATGTCAAAAGAGTTCGGGCACACTATGGCATGTCATGTTTATAATCCATTTCTTAGGGAGCTTCAGACAATAGCCATTGGAGAGTTTAAGACAGAGGATACCGAGGCTCAAGTACTCTTTTGGAATTTGTTGAATGAGGTTATGATGAAGGATGGTCATGGTAAGGCAGAATTCCATGGATTCATGGCTGATGAGGCGGTTCAAAATTGGAAAGCAGTAAGAACGGTCTTCAATGGGGGCCCTGACAATATAATGGAGGGAAAGGAGCGTACATGCTTGTGGCATTGGGAAGATAACTTACACAGACATGCTATTAGGTGCATTCCCTCTCAAGACCAAGAAGAATTCAAGTTGCGCTGTCGACAATGGAAGAATTCTCCCTCGGTCGTGGCTGCTGAGGCTCAACTAAAATCCTTGTGTGCTTGGCTACATGCTGGTCATGCAATTTCTAAGTACATTCACATGTTGGAAACATGGATTGTGTGGTGGCATGCTAGGATTCATCATTGGGGTGAACACATACTGAAGGTATCCTCATCCACCATTTACTTTTGTTTCCTTTTAACATCCAAAAGCAGGACAACTTTACACCTTCTTATTGATGTGCAGGCAATGGAAGAGAATGATCAATACCTTGTGCCAAGGACGAATCTTTCCGAGTCAATACATGGAAGCTGGTTGGCTACAAATAATGGGGTCAAATATATGTCACTATATGATGCGTGTATGGCGGACTTGGTGGCAGCATGCTTGCAAGGAGCAAGGCATGCATCCTTCCTTGGCGGCAAACATATTGGTGAGGGTCCAGACATTCAAAGGCTAAGAGATAGGGACTCAATGTGGAAGCGAAATGCTTACAAACAAGAGAATTTAATAGATCTCACAAATGATGTGGCAGAGAAAATAGGGGTGGCAAGGGCACATGAAGCTGCCTCAGGGAATACTACTACAGTGCGCAAGAAGAGGCCACGAACATTGTCATCTCCAATACATGTGGATGATTCCCATAGACCAGAGTATCAAAAGGTGAACAAGCATCTTCAAAGGAGGCATTCTATCTCTACTCCATTCGGTGGTACAGAAGGAAATGATGATTTTTCATTACTGCAAGAGGAAGAGATAAATCAAACCATGTGGGCCATTCGCCGCACCAATCCTGGGAGTGTTGCTCGATGCCAGGGATATCTTCCAAGCAAGAAGGCAAAGTGCAATATGCTCATTGACTCAAAGGGAAGATTAGGAAAAAAGGGTGTCCCTTCCCCGTGCTTTTATGGAAGAATTAGAAGATCAACTATTGAAGACAATGTTCATTCTCAAATGATCTACTTCTGTGGAGATAGTGTGGATCACACTTGGAACCCAACAAATGCCATACATGGGATACCTGGACCTGCCCCTACAAGGTGGGTAGTGGATAAGGGAACAACACTTACTGTAGATGAAATTAAAAAACTTCAGCAAGGCGGATTTATTCTTCAAGGACTAACAGAGGAAAAATCAGCCAGCAGCCAAACTAGGAGAGTACACATAGCCAATGCAAGAGGGAAAGCTAGACCAGAATTTCGAGAAGGACAAAAGGTGATCTACAGAAAGACAGTTACCAAGGAAATGCAGGACAGAATTGATTCATCCATAATAATGGATTGTGTGGTTCTGCATACTAATGTGGTGCAAAATAGGGAGCATGTTGAGTTCATTATTGCTACAGCTGGGTCAGAAAGAAGAGGATGCCATTATACAGTGACAGTCTCGATTTTCCCATCTTGTACATGCGAGGATTTTATTCGTAGGGCTTGTCGTGTTGATCGTTACTTTCCTTGCAAACATATATACCATGTATTCCTGAAGATTCTAGGTTTGGATTTGAAAATCCACAAGCTTGTGCATCAAGCTGCTTTGACAAAAGAGGAGCTCCATGATGCTCTATCAAGGGTGGTACTGGCATAGCATATCTACAATGATCGTCTTTTTTGGAAAATCTAGGATTGATAGTGGTATATCATATCTATAATGATCCTTTTTTTTGGGTGAATACAGGACTGGTAGTGGTATATAATTTTTGATGAGATCACTTTTTGGTTTAGTCAAACTATATCTACTCAAGCAGCAATGTACACTTATGCAGCGACAGTCTCGAGGAAGAAAATTATTTATTGCGGGCAAACTTTGCTCACTTATGTTGAAACGGTCTCTCAGTTGGCTATTTTGTTTTATGATTCCCATGTGGCAGCAATATTTAGTGTTTGTTTTTTGGAGATATATACAACCTATACAATTGTGTAGCAGTGATCTCTAGACTTCTCTTTTCTTCCATTGTGTCACTTGAGAGCCTTATTTTCTTTGTTGGTGATATTTTTTGGTCAAGCTATATCTACCCATGTAGCAATGTATACTTATATAGCAACAGTCTCGAGGAAGGAAATTATTTATTGCGGGCAAACTTTGCACACTTTTGTAGAAACGGTCTCTCCGATGGCTATTTTGTATTATGATTTCCATGTAACAGCAATATTCATATTGGATTTTTTGAAATATGAACAAACTATACAATTATGTAGTAGTGATATGTAGACTTTTGTTTTCTTCCATTGTGTCGCTTGATAGCCTTATTTTTTTTGTCGGTTGATGTGTAAAGGTGACTCCAAATTGCTTTCTTTTGGTACTGTAGATAACAACTACTTTTTATAATAACCGCTCATATGTAATCGTGATGTAATCGTGATATGCTTTTCTTATAGACCATGAAATTTGTGGTGCAATGATACTTGTGAAATACTGATATATATCGTCCACATACCTTTATTTGTTGAAAATTTCATCTTGTTCCTCTATTTATTGGATTAATATGTTTGTCAAAGGATAAATTTTTTCCAAATTAAATTGTAATTACTTCCTTTTTCAAAACCCTGGCTCGCTAGCTCGTGGATTTTAGCTCGGAAAATGGTGATCCCCAAGTGAATGCTATGAACTTGCACATAAGTGGTTTCAAGGTGTGGTTTACCTAATGCTAACTAGGTTTCATATGAGATCGAGTTATGACTTGACCCCATATCTATTAATGCAATGCTTGTTGCATGGCCTTTAGCTGAAGTAAGTCCCACCTTGAGTCGTGTGTCGGCTCAATGTTTAGTTCCCCTTCGTCCAAAAGGGTCACAGAAGCCATGTTGATATGTAGCAGTCTTTTATGCAGTAATTGTTTGGATTTGATATCTCTAGCCTTAGCGTCTTCTTGTGCTTGCCGTATCTTTTCCTTTGCAAGCTGTTTTTGTTGTTTCAGGAGATGTTCTTGTAAGAGCATCTCCTGGGTCAATGGTCCAAAATATTTTTTTAATTTACTCCCATTGACATTACCCTCCATTTGGATGCTGCCAATTGTCTCAATTTGGACAAACCCCTAATGAGTGATGTGTGATTTTCGATACTCGGAAAGGTCCCAGACCTCGATATTTAAGTTTCTTTTTTCTGGTGCTACCTACACCATACATGAGGACAAGGTCTCCTGTTTCAAGTTCTTTTTGCTTAAGGTTTTTGTCGAATCAGTGTTTCCTTCGTAATTTTTCAACCATGAGCCCATGTAATGCTATCAGTCTGGTTTCATCAAGTTTTTCTAAATTAATTAGCCTTTTGGCTAATGCATTCTCTGTTAGCCGTTCTTGTATGGTGATCCTTAAGCTTGGGACTAAGTATTCCATAGGCATAACTACTTACACACCATAAGCTAGACGAAAGGGAGTGTAACCCTTTACTACCTTATATGATGTTTGATAGCCCATAGGGATGCTATTAGCTTGTGTTCCTAGTCTGTTCGACTTGCTTTCCAAGGTTTCTGTCAAGATAGTAAACAAAATCTTGTTTGTACTCTCCGCTTTATTGGTCTGTAAGATTCCTCCCTCCAGCTTTTGAGGTATAAAGGTGTAAAAACCTCCCCTTCTGTTCTTGTAATTATTTCCCTCTCTGAAATAGGAGAAAGATCTTGTTTTACCCTGTTTTGGCCTAGAGAGAGAAGAGGTAATCCAAAAATTGAGATATCTTTGGATATAAAAATCCTCCTAGTGTCTAAAATGGTTTCCCCTAAAACAAAAGTTTAAAATGAACTTTCGAATGTGCGTTAGGAATCAATTAAAAATGATATAAGGGACCTTAGCCTAAGGGTCTAGATTTTTAGAATTTTTTTTCCCTCATAAAGAGGCACAATCGTTGATTCTTTTCCATAGAACAAGGACTGTCCGGGATCTTCATCTATCGTACCATAACAGAATTGAGTCTCATTTTAGGGATCCATCTGTCCAGCCTAACCCATCCAATCCCATCGGTTAGCCAACCGCCCAACCACTGTAGTGATGCGATCCATTTAGGAATTTGGTTAAGTTTTGTCCCGGGTACCAAGGAAAAGAGTTCGTAGGCCCCCTAGCCAGATCTTCATGCAAACTTCAAGCTAGTCACACCACTTACACACCCAATATAAAATTGCCTATTTTACAGATTCAACCGTCTTTAAAACAATCTTTTAATGAAACCATAGAATCACTGACCATAATCCTCCAAAATATTCGATTGAATTCTAGTTTCCAATCATTCCTTCATCAATGTACCTATGGCATCATTGGCAACGAGAACGCTCACCACCTATCCACTCAGGGGCCTTTTCAATAGTTCCTAGCTCATAGTACCCAGCAATATAATCACATAAGAAAATCCAGATGGACTCTCTGTTGAAGATCAGCAAGATCAACAACAAACAGATCCATATAAAAGAGCCATGGACTCATCCGTTGAGGACCAGCAAGGTCAATCAACCAGATCCATGCCCGATTTCAGAAAACAACTCTAACTCCTTGTTCCATTTTCTTCCTCGACGCATGCGTGAGTATCTTCGGTGACCTAGAGCCCGAGCACCGTATGGTCAGCACCCTCTAGGATCCTTCACAAGTCACCTGGCACTTCACTCATAGGCTGCTTCCTTGGTCCCTCATTCACTGTACTGGAAGCTCACCATTTAAATCAAACCGAGGCTGGTCAAGACCTCGGCCGACCTTGCTGCCAACCTTGCTACATCCTCCATTGACTCCGTCAGCTGTTGCAACTTTATCACTTAGGTTTCCACGACCTCATTCACAAGATGGTCAAAATGTTTCCCTAGCATTCTTGACATAAAACAGTCAATGGAGGATGTCTTGCTACGCGAGACATCCTCCATTGACTCCATCAGCTGTTGCAACTTTATCACTTAGGTTTCCATGACCTCATTCACAAGATGGTCAAAATGTTTCCCTAGCATTCTTGACATAAAACAGTCATTTAAAAACAAGTCATAAATACAGTTTCTAATGAACTCTCCTCTTTTCACATTGTTCCACATCATTTTCCATTATTCCACATTCTTCTACTTTAGTTCACATCATTTCCCGTTATTCTTCTACTTTAGTTCACATTGCTTAATCCACATCAAAAGACCGTATTAGGTAAAGTGGAAAAAATCCCATTCCCACATTGAAAAATTTAATGCATTTAATCTAGAATCTACCTTTTTCAACCTATAAAAAATTTAAAAATGGTTTGCTTTATCCCTTAAAGTATGATGCACTTTGTCAATAGATAAAAGGAGTCTCCTTAGAGTAGGATGCACTCCATCTACGACTCCATTATAATAAAACATTGTAAATGAAAATGAATTAATTTTTTTGTGTTAAAATATGTTCAATGCCTTGCAAAAGGCACACAATTGAACAGCACGCTCCCGAAGATGGCCAGATTACAAAGACTCTTTATATTTTATTATAATAGAGACCATTTACAAAGACCATTTACATTCAATTACAAAAGGGAGTAACAAAATGTGCTAGTGTCATGGGGGTGTATTGGTTGAATGAGGTATTGAGCTTCTTTTTAAGCATGTTCATTTTGTGTACTCACAAGATCACACACTTAGATTATTCTCTCAATTATTATCTTGATTATCATCTTGATTGTTGAACACATTGTAGTAGCATGGAGACCCCAAAAGAAATGAACTTTTTTGAAGAAAACTCGTGTGGTTATTTGTCTGAAATGGACAATGTAGCGAGATATTTGCCTTGTTGCTCATATTGAGGTGTCTAGCATGGCTAGCAGTCCAACGTCAATCACTTTATCTCTTCACTTTAGATCTGGCACTTGTCTATTATAGAGCTGAAAAGGATTTCTTGATCCATGACTTATCCATTCTAGATCTTGTTCCACCACTTGGACATTATAGAGCTAGACTTCAGTGGATGCAAGCTCCACCAAACGGTAGATCTAGACTCAAAATTCTAGTCGTATTGTATGACTTCCAAAGGTTTAGGTCTACCACACATGGATACTAGCTCCACCATGTGGTAAGGCTAAAATTCCATGAAGAGACCATGGCTGCTACCTCCACCACATGGTGGAGCTAGAGCTCAATAAGATACCACATGGTGGAGCTAGCTAGCTCCATGAAATTATACAGCTAGACTTCAATGGATGGTAGCTCCATCACATGGTAGATATAGACATAGAATTCTAGCTCTACCATCCCATATGGTGGAGCTTGATGTTAAGGGATTCTAGCTCTACCACATGGTAGAGCTAGAATTCTGAGCTAGCTCTACCACGTGGAGCAAGAACGCATTGAAAGAACCAAGATCTACCATTTGTTCAATCTAGACCCCCAAGTAAAAACATTGATACAAGAGATTGTATATTGAGAGTCTCCTTAGAGTAGGATGCACTCTCCAATTTTAAGACTGCATTGTAATTTTAAGACTACATTGATACAAGAGATTGTATATTGAGAGTCCCCTTAGAGTAGGATGCACTCTCCAATTTTAAGACTGCATTGTAATGAACAAAGACTAAATAAACAAGAATTTATAATTTGACATGGTGAAAGTTTCCTTATATACACAACTACTACAAATTAAAATTATTAAAGATAGAAAGAGTCTCCTTGCAGGAGGATGCCCTTTGTCAAAATGATAGTTAAAAGTCTTCACCTACTCTACTAAAAAAATAATAATTTGCAAAGTTTGACCAAAAGATAAAAGGATAAAAGGAGTCCCCTTAGAGAAGGATGCACTCCATTTATGACTCAATTATAATAAGACATTGTAAATGAACATGAATTTATTGTTTGTGCTAGAATTTGTTCAATGCTTTGCAAAGGCAAACATTTGAATAGTATGCTCCATAAGAGGCCTGATTACAATATCATATTTCAATATATGGACTTTTATTACATTAAAAAAAGGCCAAATTACTTGCATCCTCTACATTTGATTATAATAGGGACAAACAAACTGAGCTTCATGGTGGTGTATTACTTTCATGATGCCTCCTCTTGTTGCTTTGCTTGATTTTCACTCTCTGCTTGCGTCTCTGCCTCAGCTTCAGCCTCCTCTCGTTGCTTTCTTTGAATTTCAAGTTGTTCCTGCCTCTCTACCTCAGCATCAGCCTCCTGTTGTCGCTTCCACACCTCTGCCTTTTTCCTATTCTCTACTTCCAATTTCTCTTCTTCAAGCCATTTCTTCATCACATCATCTGAGAATTGGTTAGGTTTTTCTTCAAAGGCATTATCCCATGTACACTCTTGCCGATCTTCATTATCCCATGTATACTCTTGCCGATCTTCATTCTGTAGCCATAAAAACAACCAATTTCTTAAATCTTCTGTCAAAAAACTATACCTTTCCTTGGAAGGTTGATGGTACAATTTTGGGACTATTAACCAGGTTCCACGCGCTCATTCTTAAACACCTTATAGTAGCTATCATCAATTATCAATGTATTTTTCTTATTGTACAAAGGATGGAGACCCCAAAAGGTCTCAAGCTTTTTAAAGAAAACTTGTCTATTCTGCACAACCCATGTGGATTTTGAACAATGCTCTTGTGAGAGAACACCTGCAAACTTGGGCTTTTGTTGTGGAAATACTGTGTCAATTATTCCAGAGAGCTTAGTTCTCCTACATGCGCTCCAAATAAAAACATAAAAGAATTGAATACACCAATCTAAGAACTCATGTGCATCCTTTTGACATAGGACATAATGATATTGGTTAATTGGGTATTTTACCAACTCGTTGCTACTATAAGGAGGATCCTTCTCATCATATTGGGTTTCGACAACATGGCACAACAAACCATTGAGGTTTAGAATAATAGCCCTCCTATCATCCTCTTTGCGTAGGGGTACGCATATTGGGTCTGACAAATACCATGTCAGTATGATAACCCCCTCAGAGGGATGCACACAAAGTGCAACCTTGCATCAATTTCCCGTAGACGGTCAAGACGGCACTGAACCAACTGTCTTCGTACACTCTGGATTTTCTTGGACATGTGACGTACTAATGCTCTGTGACGAAGAAGTCGCCTCTGCCAATTAGAATCAATCACATGACCTAGGAAAAAATGAGCATGCTTAATGATAAAGGTGGGCATGTGGTGGGAAGGCATGTTACAACTACTCTTATGCAAAGATAGATTTTAAACAATTACAAAACAAATGTGACTATGCACGCTAACATTAAACTATATACTATTCCAAAATGTTGACTTTAGTTGCATTACAAAATGATCCAAGATGCAAAGACTCTTTCCATTTGATTCTAAAAAGACACGACAGAATGTGCTAGCAGGTATTAAAATGTGGTGAAATTAGAATGCATTGATCTAGATCAACCACGTGGTAGAGCTAGAATGCACTGTTCTAGCTCAACCACGTGATAGAGCTATATCAAAGTATTCTAGCTTGATCCCATGGCGAAATTAAAAATAATATTTGAAGTCCAGTTCTAGCACGTGGTAGAGCTGTATCAAAATATTTTAGCTAGACCCCATGGTAGAACTAGAATGGTTTGAAGTCCAACTCAACTATGTGGTGACGTGGAAGAGCTAGAATGCATTGATCTAGCTCTACATTATGGTAGAGCTAGAACGCTTTCAAGTCTAGCTCTACCATGTCATGGAGCTAGAATGCTTTGAAGTCTAGCTCTACCATGAGGTGGAGCTAGAAGGCATTGATCTAGCTCTACCATAGTCCAAATATGTAGGAATTAAAATCATAAGACAAAGATCAAGCTTCCATACATTTTCAAATTAGTAGAGTGCACTCCAACATTTATAAAATTATATGAAGAGTAATACATTTGCCACTACTTTAAAAACAGGACAAAATTTCTTGTCAATTCTTGATTACAAAAAGATAAAATTCCTCCAAAAAATACAATCCTTGTGAGTGACAAATGGCTTCTTTAAGTGAATACTCCTTGGAACAATATCCTTGAAATAAATCTGCAAGAAACCATCATAAATTAAGTTTCTTCATTTGTGAATACAAAATTGTTGTATAAAATCATGTATTTGGTTATAATTATCATTTATGTTGGGTAGTACCTTAGTTATTTCTATCCCGTTGGAGAAGATTGTACTCATTTAACACCTTGTTTATGAAAGCCCTTGCATTGGCTGCCTTCAACTGCGTTGTGGTAGAACCCAATTTTCTAGCTAGAGAAATTGTTGAGATATCGAGCTCTAGTGAGGCGGTGGACACTGATGACCCGCCTGGGGGATAGGCCCCACACTTACACCACTGGCATGGTTGGTGAGATCTTGGGTGATATGCGGCCAGTGGGATGACAGGCTGTGTGACAGCCATTCTAGAGACTGGAATAGTTATAGCACCAGCTCATTTAGTCGGGTTCACACTATAGAGAACCCGTGTATGTATTGGTTGAGTACCTTTCATATTGTGTGTACTCTTATTCTTGTATATGGTGTGTTGAGTGTTGAGTAGAGAAGAAGAAGATTTTCAGCCTCTCACCTTGTGTGTTCTCTATTAGGGTTTTGTGAGTGTGTGTGTGTGCTTGCAAGAGCTCAAGCTCTCTTCCCCCCTGCATCTTTTCATGGTATCAGAGCCTGGTTCGTGCTAAGGGCTGAGCTGCAAGCAAGAGAACCACAGGAAGCGGTACGAGGGTAAGAGCTTCAACTACTCTTCCCTATTTGTGTTGGTGACTACACCCTTGTCGGGAGTTCTACGAGAGGCACCGGCAAATGATCTCCGATTGAGGAGCTTTCTTCGCGGGAGTGAAGCTATAGGGCAACTATACAGTCCTACGGACTACGATTTTCGGGCCAAAAACGCGTTTCGGGCGCGTCTGGACCTCCGTTTTTCAAAAAGCAGGCGATTTCGAGCACTGCGGGTAAGTCATCGATTCTCTGCAGAACTCTGTTTTAAGAACTGCAGGAAGACAGATTGACTGTGCAGACACTCGGGTGCTGCAAAGAGGTTTACAGTTGCCATTGGGTGTATGTATGCACATTGAAGTCACTGGTTGTGACATTTGAGAGTAC
Organism: Cibotium barometz; assembly: GCF_041138505.1. Lineage (NCBI taxonomy): Eukaryota > Viridiplantae > Streptophyta > Polypodiopsida > Cyatheales > Cibotiaceae > Cibotium > Cibotium barometz. Next base: position 29,373,736 of record NC_141064.1, on the reverse strand, counting down.
TACAGTACCGCTGTGCAGAAAATACAGCATTTGTGTAGAAAAAACCAGAGTGCAGGTTCTGGTAAAATTGTGTGTTTGGCAAGATGTCTAATGATGGCATAACACAGATTGTGGCTGAGAAGCTTGACAAGAATAACTTCCATGCTTGGAGGCTCAGGTTGACTAATTTCCTGATGGGAAAAGGCTGTTGGGACTACATAGAAGGTGAACATGAAGAGGCACCGGAGATACCGGATATAAATCCGACTGCTGCAGATGTGAAAGAGTTTAAAGACTGGAACCAAGGAGCCAGGAAGGTTATGTATTGGCTTTCCATTAGTATACAGGACACCATGATTGGGCACATTCAGGATGCCAAGTCCCCCAAGGAGGCGTGGGACACCTTGGTAAAGCTTTATGAAACAAACACCAAGGCACGTAAGATACAGTTGAAAAATGAACTTCATACTGTGGAGAAAAAGAGCATGTCTGTGAATGACTATACGCTGAAGATAAAGGGTATTGTGGAATCCCTTGCATCTATTGGTGTGTCAGTAGATGATGATGACAAGGTGGAAGTCTGTCTACGTGGTCTCGGGCCACAATACAAGGCGTTCAAGACGTCCATTCAGACTCGGGAAAACATTCCCAACTTTACAGATTTGGTGTCTATGCTGATTATCGAAGAGAAGAGCTTGGGTGAAGACCAACAGTCTTCACAAAGCAAAAACAGTTCAGAGCAACAGGCCTTCTACACGAGTTCAGGAAGAGGACGAGGTAGAGGAGGCCGTGGACGCGGTCAAGGAGGTGGCCGAACAGGTAATCAGAATTATGGCCAGCAGCAGCAGCAGCAACAACAGTCTCAGAATCAACAACAACAACAACAACACGCAGGTGGAAGAGGCAAATTCAGAGGCAGGGGGAGTCAAAGAGGCCGTGGAAATTGGCAAAGGCAATATAATGATGCACGTGAATGCTATTATTGTGGTAAGCCTGGACATGTGCAGTCAGAATGTTATAAGAAGCAGGCTGACATGCAAAATGGGAAAGTGCAGCAAAACAACTATGCATCCTCAAGCAGAAATAATGAGGATAATGAAAGGTTGTTTGTTATGCAGCATGTCGTGAATGCCATGTCTGAAAATGTTGATGCAGCACAAAAAGATAATGTATGGTATGTGGATTCAGGCGCTTCGAACCACATGACGAGTCATGGGGAGTGGTTCAAGGAGATGAAAAACCCGGAAAGACCAGGTTTTGTGGAAACAGGGGATGACACTGCTCATCCAATTGCCCACATTGGAGATGTGCCATTGTCTATGCAGGATGGCAAAGTGAAGTACCTTGCAGATGTACTTCATGTACCGAACATAACAAAGAATCTGGTTTCAATTGGCCAGATGATTGAGCAGGGTTTGCAGGTTCGGTTTAACCCTGATGGGTGTTATGTTGAAGATTTCAAAGACAAGTGCAGGTTGGTTGCAAAAGGCAACAGAGTGGGCAGAATGTTTACGTTGAATGTAGACATGCCTGAAATGAGTGCTGCGATGTTTGCAAATGGTTCAGGAATTGTTGCAGACACAGACATATGGCATAAAAGAATTGGACATGTGAATGTGCAGAGATTGAAGTCTATGCAGACAAAAGGAATTGTGACAGGGCTGCCAAAATTTAAAGTGGAAGGTATGCATAAAATCTGTGAAGCATGCTAATTTGGGAAGCAAACAAAGCATGTGTTTCCACGTAACAGATATGTGAGTAGAAATGCACTAGATGTTGTGCATTCAGATGTATGGGGTCCTACGAAGACCGTGTCTATGGGAGGCTGCAGGTACTATGTCACTTTCATTGATGACCACACAAGAAAAGTGTGGTATATTTCATGAAGGAGAAGAGTGAGGTGTTCACTCACTTTCAGAATTTCAGAGTTTTGGTTGAAAAGCAAACAGGGAAATATGTAAAGTGCCTAAGGTCAGATGGAGGGGGAGAGTACTTCTCCAATGAGTTCTCTGAATTCTTGAAGAAGAATGGTATTCGGAGACAGTTCACATGCAGATATACTCCGCAGCAAAATGGAGTTGCTGAGCAGAAAAACAGGCACATTGCTGAGATTGCGCGAGCATTGATGGAAGAGAAGAATATGCCGCATTGCTATTGGGCTGAGGCTGTTTCTACAGCAGTATACATCATGAACATGACTCCAACTGCAGCCATACATGATGTAACTCTAGAGGAGAGGTTTACTGGCAGAAAACCAGATTTGTCTCATCTGAAAGTCTTTGGATGCATTGCATATGTGCATGTGCCAGATGAGCTGAGAACTAAGCTGGATCCGAAAGCTGAAAAATGTGTGTTTATTGGATATTCCCTTGAGCAAAAGGGATACAGGTGTTATAACCCTGCTACACGTGAGTTGAGGGTAAGCAGGGATGTTGTCTTTGATGAGATGAGCAGCTGGTATGCTGCTGAAAAAGAAGCTGTTGGGGCTGATGTGAGTGGAAGTGTGGTTGCACAGAATGCAGGTCAGCAATCACAGTCTTTGAGTGGACCACGAGAGTCCTCATCTAGTGGGTCTGTTGATAGACCATGGAGTGGCAGGCTGCGTCATAATACCAGCCCTGCAAATGTGATTACTACATCACGTAAAGGAAAAGAGAAAGTGGTTGAGCCCCTTGGTATGCCTGACATTTCTGCAGGGCATTCTCATGTTGATGGAGAGTCTAGTGGCTCAGATATGAGCCTTGATGAGGAGCTTGGGATCCCAGCTATGAGAACACCTGGTGTAAAGAAGGCTATGGAAGCCATGAATGAGAAGCTGCGAAGATCTGGGAGAGTGAGAAATCCTGTGCAGAGATTTACCTATGATGGTTATGTGGCACATCACTATGCATATATGGCAAAGGTTGTGCAGGTTGTTGAGCCCACATGCATTGATGAGGCTGTTGGAAATGTGTGTTGGGAGAAAGCTATGGATGAGGAGATGGATGCACTATATGGAAATGAAACTTGGGATTTAGTGCAATTGCCAGAAGGCAAGAAAGCCATTGGATGCAAGTGGGTGTACAAAGTTAAACATAACAGTGATGGAAGCATAAACAGGTACAAGGCTAGATTGGTAGCCAAAGGATATGCGCAGACATATGGGATTGATTATGAGGAAACTTTCAGCCCAGTTGCCAAGATGGCAACGGTGAGAGTTGTGATAGCAGTGGCTGCGTCAAAGCAATGGTCTTTACATCAAATGGATGTAAAGAATGCATTCTTGCATGGGGATTTGCAAGAAGAGGTGTATATGTTGCAGCCACCTGGTTATGAGGATGTAGGTCACCCCGAGTATGTTTGCAGGTTGAAGAAAGCCTTGTATGGCTTAAAGCAAGCACCAAGAGCATGGTCTGACAAGATTTCTGAATATCTTGTCACTATTGGCTTTCATGTAGCCAATGGAGATTTCTCATTGTATGTGAGACATGGTGATAGAGGGGTTGTGCTTGTTGTCATCTATGTAGATGACTTGATCATTACGGGGGACCATGATGCAGAGATCTTTGATGTAAAGATCTTGCTTAGACAGAAGTTCGAGATGAAGGATCTGGGGGAGCTCAGATATTTCTTGGGCATTGAGGTGATTAGGTCACCACATGGTATTGGATTACTGCAGAGACCGTATGGCTTGGACATGTTGTCCAAGTATGGTATGACAGGCTGTAAGCCTATTTCTGTGCCATTGGATCAGAATGGCAAGTTGAGTGCAGATTCAGGAGAGATTTTGGAGGATCCTACTATGTACAGGAGCATAGTAGGAAGTTTGATCTACATGACGATCACCAGACCAGATTTGAGCTATGCTGTTGGGTTGGTGAGTCAGTTTATGCAGGTTCCACGGAAACCACATTTGGATGCTGTGAGACGCATACTGAGGTATGTGAAGTCTACTTTACATTGTGGACTATTCTATGAGACTGGGACAGAGATATGTGTACATGGGTACACAGATGCTGATTGGGCTGGTAGTATCTCAGACAGAAGATCTACCAGTGGATTCATGTTTTCTTTGGGGAGTGCTGCTGTGACTTGGAGCAGCAAGAAGCAGCCTACGGTTGCTCTATCGAGTACAGAGGCTGAGTACAGAGGAGCTGCTATGGCAGCATGTGAGGTAGCTTGGTTGAGAAAGCTACTTGGAGATTTGGGTCTATCAGTGGATAGACAAGTTGTCATTTTCTGTGACAACATTAGCAGTATACAGTTGGCCAGGAACCCAGTCTTTCATGCTCGTACGAAGCACATAGAGGTCCACTACCACTTCATCAGAGAGAAGGTCTTGGCAGGAGACCTTGACCTTGTTTATGTCAGCACAGAGGATCAGGTAGCTGACATCTTCACCAAAGCATTGGGTACAGAGAAGCTCCGCAGATTCAGGGCTTCGCTTGGTGTACATGAGATGGAGTTGAGCTCGAGGGGGAGTGTTGAGATATTGAGCTCTAGTGAGGCGGTGGACACTGATGACCCACCTGGGGGATAGGCCCCACACTTACACCACTGGCATGGTTGGTGAGATCTTGGGTGATATGCGGCCAGTGGGATGACAGGCTGTGTGACAGCCATTCTAGAGACTGGCATAGTTATAGCGCCAGCTCATTTAGTCGGGTTCACACTATAGAGAACCCGTGTATGTATTGGTTGAGTACCTTTCATATTGTGTGTACTCTTATTCTTGTATATGGTGTGTTGAGTGTTGAGTAGAGAAGAAGAAGATTTTCAGCCTCTCACCTTGTGTGTTCTCTATTAGGGTTTTGTGAGTGTGTGTGTGTGCTTGCAAGAGCTCAAGCTCTCTTCCCCCCTGCATCTTTTCAGAAATCACTTGTGGTCCCCTCATGCTAGCAATACTGACTCGTTCTTTTGCCATAATTTCTATTTAATTTATCTCTTCTCTTTTGTTTTCATATTGTCTCGCTAATACCTCTTGATTGTCGACAAACTTTTGTATAATCTCTGATAGTGGTAGCCTATCAGTGTAGATTGTCTTCTGTGAGACCAATTTAAATTGCGCTTTCTCCAAAAATCTACCACACCTCTGTATTCATTTTCATTGGATACTGGAGGTTGTCCGTAGCGATTAGAGCCAATGATCTCATGCACATCTTCACTCTCATCAAGCTGCAATAAGTAAGGAAGCAACTCCTCAATGAGAATATTGTCGACCATCTTTTCTTCATCAAACTTTGCAGAGGATATATACAATTATTATCAGGAGAAGCACATCCCTTGTATGGAGAGTCATCAATAAGAACCGTTCTACGAGCATCACAATCAAAACATGAAGCGATTTTTGACAATGGCTTGAACATTGCCTGAACTGTTGGATTATCAGGTCTAGCTATTTTACCACTTTTATCCTTCGCGCAAGCCTCTTGAGCCCAAACTACAAAAAAAGGCAATATCTCTCCTGCTCTGTCTTGTAATATTCTCAATATTTAAAGAACATTACTCTCTGTCGTTGTGTTGACAAAATCCCAACATTAATATTTTTTAATAAAATCTTCAAGAATTGGATACATCCTGGCCTTAGTACAATATATCGTTTTGAATCCATTTGAATAGTTTCATGTATTGAAGATGGTTGTTGTTGACAACGTTTCAGTAGTAGACCATTCAGGTCCAACACAATTGTCAACACTGATTTCTTGGAGATAGCAGTGTCAGTACTTCTTGGTACTTCTTCTTCGGGCTGGAAACTCTCACCCATTGCTTCATTTGTTGGAGATTTAGGTACCCCAATTTCATTGTCAGCATTTGTCTTTAAACCTTCTGGATGGACATCACTGAATGTGTGGGAGAAGCTCTCATCCACAGTTTGATTGTGGCATTCCGTAGCTACTTCACTTGGTGCTACTATCTCAATTTCGGGATCTAAAAGAAAAAAAGTAACATTGACTCAACAATCTTTCAAACTACAAGAATTTACAATTGTAACACTCACTCTTAACACATGTTTATTGGTGTAATCTAAAAGGAAATCATGTTTGGATACCAATTATCAATTCTACTTGCTCACTCTAGAATTGGAGGGTTTAAAATGGATTTCCAAATACACCCATTATTCTAGCTCTACCATTTGGTAGAGCCAGTTTGCAAGGGAGCTCTTGTTGGAAGTAGGCCTTAAGATCCACCCTTGAGCTCCAAGAGTAGGTGGAGGTGAGAAACACAAAACCACTCAACTATATGGTAAAGCTAAAATTTTAGATGTTTTAGATTTTCCATATGGTAGAGCTAGAATTTATAAGTCTTGCTTTACCACGTGGTTGAGTTGGGGATCAAGATAGCTTCTTTATGGGTGGAGCCAGTAGATTTCCATAGGTTCTAGGTCTAGACTTCAATGGGTTCTAGCTCATCGCACGTGACAAGAACCAAGGAGCTAGAATTGCATTTGAACTAGCTCTACCATGTGGTGGAGCTAGAAATGCATTGGCCTAGCTCTACCATATGGTAGAGCTAGACTTAAATGGATGCTCTGCAAAAACTGTCTTTGGGGGGGTGCATTGGCCTAGCTCCACCACTTTGAAGAGGTAGCTAGACTCAAATGGATTCTTGGTCCACCATTTTGAAGAGGTAGCTAGCTCCACCAAATTGTAGACCTATTGAAATCTAGATCTACCACAGGGTAGGATTGAAGTAAATGAGAGGATCTCTAGCTCTATCATCTTAGATTTATAAGCAAGATTTTCAGATTCACCAGCTGGCCATTGTGTGACCACTAAGTAGGCTTTCCAAATTCACCAATTAGTTATGTAAAAAGTGAATTTGTCAATGAACATGTTAGGATCCATAACTTGGTGATTCTAGATTCCAAAGCCCAATTTGGAGAGCTACAAAAATAATCAAAAAGCATTGTATAAAATCAAAAGAACTAAATACCACCAAAAGAACTAAATACTACCAAAAAACGAACCAAGGATATAACAAGTCAAAACATCACCAAATCAAAGTATTGAAGATACAAGGAAAGCCCAGTAAGAAGTTACGTACTGTCTTCAAAATCCAAAAAATCTCGAGCTGAACGAACTTCACCATGTCTCGATCTTTCCGTGGTATTCCTTTGATTGTTAGTAATAGGCGGAACTGGTTGCTCATTTCTTGACTTTGCAAAGTCAAGAAGCCTTGTTCCCATCTTTCTTTGATCTTCAATACTCTCCACTAGGCAAATCACTTCCTTATTTAGTGCTAGCCCTAGCTCGATGATATAGCCATTACTAAAAAGATCAACAAGCTTTTGCAGCCTTCTCTGCAATACTTCCGAATACATTGCTTGATCAAAAGATTCTTCTTGATTCTTAGAAACTCAATGTCTGGGATAGTTTTAACATCTTCATTATCTATATCAAGAAGTCCAGTATCCAATATTGTCGCTTGTGTACCTGGATTAGGAACATCTGCTAGTCCTTGAAAGGCATCTCCCTTACTGAAAAACACTAAGGATGTGAAGAACTCTATTGCACCAATGCATCGGTTGTCACGTCGAAAATGCAATGCCCCATTATACTATTCCTTTGCTATGCCACTCAAATTTTTTAAAGCATTTTGCAAGTGAATAAATCTGTAATATTTAGAAAGATAAGCAACACATATTGGGATGGCAAAGATCTACTTGCAGATGCTACTATAATTATCATAATGCCGTTCAAAAGATTGCAAAATGATTCCACATCCCAATGCATATTTCTTCCCAAATCTTCAGTGTTATCCAGAACACATAACCCAATGGAAATTGGATTGTTTAGGTGGCGCTTCAAGTAGTAACTCTCGTCGAATGGAAGACTCACAGCATAAATACACCAAGAAAGATCCAAGGACAAGGTTGAACTTTCTTTGCTAAGGCTGATATTCCACTCCACATATTGCCTTGCTTCTACTGGAAAATCAATCTTCTTTGATCCAACCTGTAGCTTTGACTTTATATACACATCACATAACTTCAAAAGAACTGAGTATACAACCTCATTGATGCTATAGGTGATAGTCAATTCTGACCAATCTTGACATTGTTTGTCCTTGTTCAGAGTGTTGAACTCTACAAGCAATGCATCTTGAATAATTTTATCTTGCTTGAGCTGCTTGATACGCTCTGGCATGTCAATTACATCTACATCCTTAGTACCCTTTGAAAGAACAATTTTTCCAGACCTGATTTCTGATTGTATTTGTTTGACTTCTTGTTCATCTAGCCCAGCAAGACATCTGAAAACTGTGGCAGTTGGTTTCTTGTTTTGCTTCCCCATGATTTCAAGCCAGCCTTTGATCAGAGTAAATGACCATGTGAGACTGCTTTGAAATGAAGGATGCTCCCACCGTAATTCTAGCCATTCGCAAAAATTTCTACAAAAAAATAAAAGAAAAAAGATCAAAATCAAGTATTTTTTTCAAAACATATAATTATAAGAGAGCAAGGGATATGGACATACATCCCAGTCTACACGAGATGATGAGCCCTCTGTTACTCCAGATGCTGGCCTTCATGGAGAATTATTGAAGATCCGCTGACTCCTCAAGTGCTGCAAGACATCATAGTATGGTTGTTTGACATATAATGATTGGGGCTCTTCATTAGCTATAGCAGATATGGCCGTCGCAACTTGTGGCTCTGGATCTACAACAATTCGGGCCTTTCTTTTTTCATACACTTGTATCAGGTCTTGAGCATGACCATCTTTTTCCATTTCTTGATACCATAAGAATTTTGCAACATAGATGGAATGTTGGCCATCAATAATCCAATATGAATACTCAGTGAGTTTCTCCTCTGTTACCTCACTTAGTTTCATTGGAATTCCTTTCTTCTTACCAGCATTCTTTACAGGCATCAAGTATGCACACGCTCCTGTCCTGTTTGCACTTGCACCAAAAAATAACACGCATTCATCCACACGGTGAGGTTCTATTTGACGGGAGTTATAGTGATCAGGAGCTAGCCAGCATGAGCTAGCCAGCATTGATCTACAAGGATCTCATACTCTTTGTACTTGAATGGAAAATACTTAGAGTATTTTTCCATACCCCCTGTATCACTTTTTAGTGCCTTTAGCACCTCATTTTCCAAAACTTTGGGATCTACAAATCTTATTTTTTTGAATTTTCCAAGCCTGTTTTCTCTACTCTAGATTTGAGAACTGCTTCATCTACATCCATAATACCTGTACTGCTTTTTGCCTTTTTTTGAACTGGATTTTTAGAGGGCATTTTCTCTTTTTTTTGTTTGCCTTTCACACATAATAAGCAATGGAAGCTTGCAACTCTTCAAGAGTTATTTCTTGAGTTGCACAATCTAACTTCCACCCTCGAGAAAACATAGTATCTTGTTTATCTCTTACTATTCGTTCAATAATGAATGCCTTGGGATCTAGTTGATACTCATGGATCCCAGGTACCCCAATATTTATGCATTCAATATCAGGATGAGAATCAACTACAGAAATATAAGATAGAGTCATTGGTCCTAGATCCTCAAAAGTATCCACGTCCACATCAGTAGCAACAACAAATAGATGAATTTTGTTAAATTGTGAACCGTGAAGACCCCAAATATCTAAGTACCATTGTCGTCGTTGATCAGCAGAGGCAAAGTTAACACTGACCGAAACTTCCACCACTTTTCTTTTCTGAGACATCTTTCACCTGCAACAAAAACCACAATTGTTAATTATAGTTATTGTATTCTTACACTTAAAAAAAACTTAAAATATCATATTCAAAAATCACAATATATATCCATGAAAACAATGTGGAGGAGATGAAGAGTATTTCCATCTTGGAGCTCTTAATACATTTGTTAGTCTTGCTCTACCACATGGTAGAGCTAGATAAATGCATTCTAGCTGGACTTCAAAGTATGCTAGTGCTAGTTTTTCAATGGATATTATCTCTACCAGGTGGCAGAGCAAGATTAATAAATGTATTGACCAGAATGCTTTGAAATCTAGCTCTACCATGTGGTGGAGCTAGAATGCATTCTTCTAGCTCTACCATGTGGTAGAGCTAGACTTCAATGAGTGTAACCAGCTAAGGTTGAATGTAACCGTGTTAGAGCTGTATTCTACCTAAACCACATTGTAGAGATAGAATGCTTTGAGGTCTAGCTCTACCATGTGGTGGAGCTAGAATTGCATTTGAGGTCTAGCTCTACCATGTGGTGGAGCTAGAATCGTAGAGGAAGAAAGCTTTGAGGTCTAGCTCTACCATGTGGTAGAGCAAGAATGCATCGATCTAGCTGTGCTCCATACACATCAACAAAACCAATTACTCCAAGAAGAGACCTACTTCACATAACAAGAACCAAGGAGCTAGAATTGCATTTGATCTAGCTCTACCACGTGGTAGAGCTGTATTCTATCTAGACCACATCGTAGAGCTAGAATGCTTTGAGGTCTAGCTCTACCATGTGGTGGAGCTAGAATGCATTCTTCTAGCTCTACCATGTGGTAGAGCTAGACTTCAATGAATGTAACTGGCTGAGGTTGAATGTAACTGTGGTAGAGCTAGACCTCAAAGCTCTCTACCTCTATGATTCTAGCTCCACCACATGGTAGAGCTAGACCTCAAATGCAATTCTAGCTCCACCACATGGTAGAGCTAGACCTCAAAGCATTCTATCTCAATTACTCCATCTTGGAGCTCTCAATACATTTATTAGTCTTGCTCTACCACATGGTAGAGCTAGATAAATGCATTCTAGCTAGACTTCAAAGTATTTTAGTGCTGGTTTTTCAATGGATATTATCTCTACCACGTGGCAGACCAAGATTAATAAATGTATTGACCAGAATGCTTTGAAATCTAGCTCTACCATATGGTGGAGCTAGAATGCATTCTTCCAGCTCTACCATGTGGTAGAGCTAGACTTCAATGAATGTAACCGGCTGAGGTTGAATGTAACTGTGGTAAAGCTGTATTCTACCTAAACCACATTGTAGAGATAGAATGCTTTGAGGTCTAGCTCTACCATGTGGTGGAGCTAGAATTGCATTTGAGGTCTAGCTCTACCATGTGGTGGAGCTAGAATCGTAAAGGTCGAAAGCTTTAAGGTCTAGCTCTACCATGTGGTGGAGCTAGAATCGTAGAGGTCGAAAGCTTTAAGGTCTAGCTCTACCATGTGGTGGAGCAAGAATGCATCGATCTAGCTATGTTCCATACACATCAACAAAACCAATTACTCCAAGAAGAGACCTACTTCACACGACAATAACCAAGGAGCTAGAATTGCATTTGATTTAGCCATCCACGTGGTAGAGCTGTATTCTACCTAGACCACATCGTAGAGCTAGAATGCTTTGAAGTCCAGCTCTACCATGTGATGGAGCTAGAATTGCATTCTTCTAGCTCTACCATGTGGTAGAGCTAGACTTTAATGAATGTAATCAGCTGAGGTTGAATGTAACTGTGGTAGAGCTGTATTCTCCCTAAACCATATTGTAGAGATAGAATGCTTTGAGGTCTAGCTCTACCATGTGGTGGAGCTAGAATTGCATTTGAGGTCTAGCTCTACCATGTGGTGGAGCTAGAATCGTAGAGGTCGAAAGCTTTGAGGTCTAGCTCTACCATGTGGTAGAGCAAGAATGCATCGATCTAGCTGTGTTCCATACACCAATAAAACTAATTACTCCAAGAAGAGACCTACTTCACATGACAAGAACCAAGGAGCTAGAATTGCATTGGATCTAGCTCTACCACGTGGTAGAGCTGTATTCTATCTAGACCACATCGTAGAGCTAGAATGCTTTGAGGTCCAGCTCTACCATGTGGTAGAGCTAGAATGCATTCTTCTAGCTCTACCATGTGGTAGAGCTAGACTTCAATGAATGTAACCAGCTGAGGTTGAATGTAACTGTGGTAGAGCTAGACCTCAAAGCTTTCTACCCGTATGATTCTAGCTCCATCACATGGTAGAGCTAGACCTCAAATGCAATTCTAGCTCCACCACATGGTAGAGCTAGACCTCAAAGCATTCTATCTCAATTACTCCATCTTGGAGCTCTCAATACATTTATTAGTCTTGCTCTACCACATGGTAGAGCTAGATAAATGCATTCTAGCTGGACTTCAAAGTATTCTAGTGCTGGTTTTTCAATGGATATTATCTCTACCAGGTGGCAGAGCAAGATTAATAAATGTATTGACCAGAATGCTTTGAAATCTAGCTCTACCATGTGGTGGAGCTAGAATGCATTCTTCTAGCTCTACCATGTGGTAGAGCTAGACTTCAATGAATGTAACTGGCTGAGGTTGAATGTAACTGTGGTAGAGCTGTATTCTACCTAAACAAAATTGTAGAGATAGAATGCTTTGAGGTCTAGCTCTACCATGTGGTGGAGCTAGAGTCGTAAAGGTAGAAAGCTTTGAGGTGTAGCTCTACCATGTGGCAGAGCAACAATGCATAGATCTAGCTGTGTTCCATACACATCAACAAAACCAATTACTCGAAGAAGAGACCTACTTCACATGACAATAACCAAGGAGCTAGAATTGCATTTGATCTAGCTCTACCACGTGGTAGAGCTGTATTCTACCTAGACCACATCGTAGAGATAGAAAGCTTTGAGGTCCAGCTCTACCATGTGGTGGAGCTAGAATTGCATTCTTCTAGCTCTACCATGTGGTAGAGCTAAACTTCAATGAATGTAACTGGCTGAGGTTGAATGTAACTGTGGTAGAGCTGTATTCTACCTAAACCACATTGTAGAGATAGAATGCTTTGAGGTCTAGCTCTACCATGTGGTGGAGCTAGAATTGCATTTGAGGTCTAGCTCTACCATGTGGTGGAGCTAGAATCGTAGAGGTAGAAAGCTTTGAGGTCTAGCTCTACCATGTGGTAGAGCAAGAATGCATTGATCTAGCTGTGTTCCATACACATCAACAAAACCAATTACTCCAAGAAGAGACCTACTTCACATGACAAGAACCAAGGAGCTAGAATTGCATTTGATCTAGCTCTACCACGTGGTAGAGCTGTATTCTATCTAGACCACATCGTAGAGCTAGAATGCTTTGAGGTCCAGCTCTACCATGTGGTGGAGCTAAAATGCATTCTTCTAGCTCTACCATGTGGTAGAGCTAGACTTCAATGAATGTAACCGGCTGAGGTTGAATGTAACTATGGTAGAGCTAGACCTCAAAGCTTTTTACCTATATGATTCTAGCTCCACCACACATGGTAGAGCTAGACCTCAAATGCAGTTCTAGCTCCACCACACATGGTAGAGCTAGACCTCAAATGCAGTTCTAGCTCCACCACATGGTAGAGCTATACCTCAAAGCATTCTATCTCAATTACTCCATCTTGGAGCTCTCAATACATTTATTAGTCTTGCTCTGCCACATGGTAGAGCTAGATAAATGCATTCTAGCTGGACTTCAAAGGATTCTAGTGCTGGTTTTTCAATGGATATTATCTCTACCAAGTGGCAGAGCAAGATTAATAAATGTATTGACCAAAATGCTATGAAATCTAGCTCTACCATGTGGTTTAGCTAGAATGCATTCTTCTAGCTCTACCATGTGGTAGAGCTGTTTTCTACCTAAACCACATTGTAGAGATAGAATGCTTTGAGGTCTAGCTCTACCATGTGGTGGAGCTAGAATTGCATTTGAGGTCTAGCTCTACCATGTGGTAGAGCAAGAATACATCGATCTAGCTGTGTTCCATACACATCAACAAAACCAATTACTCCAAGAAGAGACCTACTTCACATGACAAGAACCAAGGAGCTAGAATTACATTTGATCTAGCTCTACCACGTGGTAGAGCTGTATTCTACCTAGACCACATCATAGAGCTAGAATGCTTTGAGGTCCAGCTCTACCATGTGGTGGATCTAGAATTACATTTGAGGTCTAGCTCTACCATGTGGTAGAGCTAGAATTGCATTTTATCTAACGTGGTAGAGCTGTATCCAACCTAGACCACATCGTAGAGCTAGAATGCTTTGAGGTCTAGCTCTACCATGTGGTGGAGCTAGAATTACATTTGAGGTCTAGCTCTACCATGTGGTAGAGCTAGAATGCATTGATCTAGCTATGTACGATGCAAATCAACAAAACCAATTAATCCAAGAAGAGAACATGACGAGAACCAAGGAGCTAGAATTACATTTGATCTAGCTCTACCACGCGGTAGAGCTGTATTCAACCTAGACCACATTTTAGAGCAAGAATGCTTTGAGGTCTAGCTCTATCATGTGGTGAAGCTAGAATGCATCGATCTAGCTGTGTACCATGCGGATTAACAAAATCAATTACTCCAAGAAGAGACCTACTTCACATGATAAGAACCAAGGAGCTAGAATTGCATTTGATCTAGCTCTACCACGTGGCAGAGCTGTATCCAACCTAGACCATATCGTAGAGCTAATATGTTTTGAGGTCTAGCTCTATCATGTGGTGGAGCTGGAATTGCATTTGAAGTCTAGCTCTACCATGTGGTGGAGCTAGAATACATCGATCTAGCTATGTACCATGCAGATCAACAAAACCAATTATTAGAATTGCATTTGATCTAACTATACCATGTGGCAGAGCTGTATTCTATCTAGACCACATCGTAGAGCTAGAATGCTTTGAGGTCTAGCTCTACCATGTGGTGGAGCTAGAATTGTATTTCAGGTCTAGCTCTACCATGTGGTGGAGCTATAATTCATCGATCTAGCTGTGTACCATGCAGATCAACAAAACCAATTACTCTAAGAAGAGACCAACTACACATGACGAGAACCAAGGAGCTACAATTGCATTCGATCTATTTCTACCATGTGGTGAAGCTAGAATGCATCGACCTAGACCACATCATAGAACTAGAATACTTTAAGGTCTAGCTCTACCATGTGGTGGAGATAGAATTGCATTTGAGGTCTAGCTCTACCATGTGGTAAGCTAGAATGTATTGATCTAGCTGTGTACCATGCAAATCAACAAAACCAATTACTTCAAGAAGAGACCATGACGAGAACCAAGGAGCTAGAATTACATTTGATCTGGCTCTACCACGCGGTAGAGCTGTGTTCTACCTAGACCACATTGTAGAGCAAGAATGCTTTGAGGTCTAGCTCTACCATGTGGTGGAGCTAGAATTAATTTGGGGTCTAGTGTGGCAAATGGCGAAAATTTCCGACCGTGGCCCAAACGGCGCCGAGGAGGCATGAAATTCGAATCATGCATGGACAAATGTGTGGCAAGCAACCCGGATCTTTCTTGTTGTGTTCAGATGCGATTCGGACTCATTTCGGATCCGAAACTCTGTTATGGCGATTTTGCACTATCTTACCCCGGGACCCAACTTTGACGCGCTGGGAGAACTGATTTGTGATGTCCAAATCCATGCACAAAGTGATGTGGACATATAGCAACTTCCCTAGCACAAGTCCATGTGGTCCGTTCTCTGATGGGGTCCCGGATCCTCAACTTCGAGTCCGAGATCTCGAAAAAGATGCACGAGCGTGCCAAATGGCGAAAATTTCCAACAGGGGCCCAAATGGCACCGAAGAGGCATGAAAATAGAATCGTGCATGGACAAATGTGTGGCAAGCAACCCGGATCTTTCTTGTTGTGTTCAGATGCGGTTCGGACTCATTTCGGATCCGAAACTCTGTTATGGCGATTTTGCACTATCTTGGCCGCGACCCAACCTTGACGCGCTGGGCGAACTGATTGCGATGCCCAAATCCATGCACGGAGTGATGTGGACATAGAGCAACTTCCCTAGCACAAGTCCGTGTGGTCCGTTCTCTGATGGGGTCCTGGATCCTCAACTTCTAGGCTATCCGAATCCGGGTTCTCAAAAAAGATGCACGAGCGTGCCAAATGGCAGAAATTTCCAACCGTGGCCCAAACGGCACCGAAGAGGCATGAAATTCGAATCATGCATGGACAAATGTGTGGCAAGCAACCTTGATCTTTCTTGTTGTGTTCAGATGCGATTCGGACTCATTTCGGACCCGAAACTCTATTATGGCGATTTTGCACTATCTTCACCGGGACCCAACTTTGACGCGCTGGGAGAAGTGATTGCGATGCCCAAATCCATGCACAGAGTGATGTGGACATAGAGAAACTTCCCTAGCACAAGTCTGTGTGGTCCATTCTCCCATGGGGTCCCAGATCCTCAACTTCTAACTGTCCGAATTTGGGTTCTCGAAAAAGATGCACAAGCATGCCAAATGGTGGAAATTTCCAATCGTGGCCCAAACGGTGCCGAAGAGGCATGAAAATCGAATCATGCATGGACAAATGAGTGGCGACCAACCCGGATCTTTCTTGTTGTGTTCAGATGCGATTCGGACTCATTTCGGATCAGAAACTCTCTTATGGCGATTTTGCACTATCTTCGTCAGGACCCAACTTTGACACGCTAGGAGAAGTGATTGCGCTGCCCAAATCCGTGCACAGAGTGATGTGGACATAGAGCAACTTCCCTAGCACAAGTCCATGTGGTCTGTTCTCTGATGGGGTCCCAGATCCTCAACTTCTAACTGTCCGAATCTGAGTTCTCGAAAAAGATGCACGAGCATGCCAAATGGTGAAAATTTCCAACCGTGGCCCAAACGGCGCCGAAGAGACATGAAATTCGAATCATGTATGAACAAATGTGTGGCAAGCAGCCCGGATCTTTCTTGTTGTGTTCAGATGCGATTCGGATCTTTCTTGTTGTGTTCAGATGTGATTAAGACTCATTTCGGATCCGAAACTCTGTTATGGCGATTTTGCACTATCTTCGCCCGGGACCCAACTTTGATGCGATGGGAGAATTGATTGTGATGTCCAAATCCATGCACGGAGTGATGTGGACATAGAGCAACTTCCCTAGCACAAGTCCATGTGGTCTGTTCTCTGATGGGGTCCCGGATCCTCAACTTCTAACTGTCTGAATCCGGGTTCTTGAAAAAGATGCACGAGCGTGCCAAATGGCAGAAATTTCCAACCGTGGCCCAAACGGCGCCGAAGAGGCATGAAAATCGAATCATGCATGGACAAATGTGTGGCAAGCAACCCGGATCTTTGTTCTTGTGTTCAGATGCGATTCGGACTCATTTCGGATCCGGAACTCTGTTATGGCGATTTTGCACTATCTTCGCTGCTGGGACCCAACTTTGACTCACTGGGAGAAGTGATTACGATGCCCAAATCCATGCACGGAGTGATGTGGTCATAGAGCAACTTCCCTAGCACAAGTCCGTGTGGTCCGTTCTCTGATGGGGTCCCAGATCCTCAACTTCTAACTGTCTAAATCCGGGTTCTCGAAAAAGATGCACGAGCATGGTAAATGGCAGAAATTTCCAACAGTGGCCCAAAGGGCGCCGAAGAGGCATGAAAATCGAATCATGCATGGACAAATGTGTGGCAAGCAACCCGGATCTTTCTTGTTGTGTTCAGATGCGATTCGGACTCATTTCGGATCCGAAACTCTGTTATGGCGATTTTGCACTATCTTCGCCGGGACCCAACTTTGAGGCGCTGGGAGAAGTGATTGCGATGCCCAAATCCATGCACGGAGTGATGTGGACATAGAGCAACTTCCCTAGCACAAGTCCATTTGGTCCGTTCTCTGATGGGGTCCCGGATCCTCAACTTCTAACTGTCCAAATCCGGGTTCTCGAAAAAGATGCATAAGCGTGGTAAATGGCGAAAATTTCCAATAGTGGCACAAACGGCACCAAAGAGGCATGAAATTCGAATCATGCAAGGAAAAATGTGTGGCAAGCAACCCCGATCTTTCTTGTTGTGTTCAGATGCGATTCAGACTCATTTCGGATCCAAAACTCTGTTATGGTGATTTTGCACTATCTTCGCTGGGACCCAACTTTGACGCGCTGGGAGAAGTGATTGCGATGCCCAAATCCATGCACGAAGTGATGTGGACATAGAGGAACTTTCCTAGCACAAGTTCGTGTGGTCCGTTCTCTGATGGGGTCCTGGATCCTCAACTTCTAACTGTCCAAATCCGGGTTCTCGAAAAAGATGCACGAGCATGGTAAATGGCGGAAATTTCCAACAGTGGCCCAAACGGCGCGGAAGAGGCATGAAATTCGAATCATGCATGGACAAATGTGTGGCAAGCAACCCAGATCTTTCTTGTTGTGTTCAGATGCAATTGGCACTCATTTCGGATCCGAAACTCTGTTATGATGATTTTGCACTATCTTCGTCGGGACCCAACTTTGACGCGCTGGGACAACTGATTGCGATGCCCAAATCCATGCACGGAGTGATGTGGACATAGAGCAACTTTCCTAGCACAAGTCCGTGTGGTCCGTTCTCTGATGGGATCCCGGATCTTCCATTTCTAACTGTTCGAATCTGGGTTCTCGAAAAAGATGAACGAGCATGCCAAATGGCAGAAATTTCCAACCGTGGCCTAAACGGTGCCAAAGAGGCATGAAATTCGAATCATGCATAGAAAAATGTGTGGCAAGCAACCCGCATCTAGCTGTGTACCATGTAGATCAACAAAACCAATTACTCTAAGAAGAGACCTACTTCACATGACGAGAACCAAGGAGCTACTGATGCATCCGATCTAGCTCTACCATGTGGTGGAGCTAGAATGCATCGATCTAGCTGTGTACCATGCAGATCAACAAAATCAATTACTCCAAGAAGAGATCTACTTCACATGACAAGAACCAAGAAGCTAGAATTGCATTTGATCTACATGGTAGAGCTGTATCCAACCTAGACCACATCGTAGAGCTAGACTGCTTTGAGGTCTAGCTCTACCATGTGGTGGAGCTAGAATTGCATTTGAGGTCTAGCTCTACCATGTGGTAGAGCTAGAATGCATTGATCTAATCAACAAAACCAATTACTCCAAGAAGAGACCATGATGAGAACCAAGGAGATAAACAAGTGTGTTGAATGGCGCTGGGACCCAACTTTGACGCACTGGGAGAAGTGATTGCGATGCGCAAATCCGTGCACGGAGTGATGTGGACATAGAGCAACTTCCCTAGCACAAGTCCGTGTGGTCCGTTCTCTGATGGGGTCCCGGATCCTCAACTTCTAACTGTCCGAATCTGGGTTCTCGAAAAAGATGCACGAGCGTGCCAAATGGCAAAAATTTCCCGAACGGCACCAAATAGGCATGAAAATCGAATCATGCATGGACAAATGTGTGGCAAGCCTAAACTCTGTTATGGCGATTTTGCACTATCTTCGCCGGGACCCAACTTTGACGCGCTAGGAGAAGTGATTGTGCGATGCCCAAATCCATGCACGGAGTGATGTGGACATAGAGAAACTTCCCTAGCACAAGTCCGTGTAGTCCATTCTCTCATGGGGTCCAAAAACCTCAACTTCTAACTGTCCGAATACGGGTTCTCGAAAAAGATGTACGAGCGAGCCAAATGGCAAAAATTTCCAAACGTGGCCCAAACGGCACCGAAGAGGCATGAAAATCAAATCATGCATGGACAAATGTGTGGCAACAAACCCGGATCTTTCTTGTTGTGTTCAGATGCGATTCGGACTCATTTCGATCCGGAACTCTGTTATGGCGATTTTGCACTATCTTCGCCGGGACCCAACTTTGACGTGCTGGGAGAAGTGATTGTGATCTCCAAATCCATGCACGGAGTGATGTGGACATAGAACAACTTCCCTAACACAAGTCCGTGTGGTCCGTTCTCTGATGGGGTCCCAGATCCTCAACTTCTAACTGTCTGAATCCGGGTTCTCAAAAAAAATGCACGAGCGTGGTAAATGGCAGAAATTTCCAACAGTGGTCCAAACGGCGCCGAAGAGGCATGAAATTGGAATCATGCAAGGAAAAATGTGTGGCAAGCAACCCGGATCTTTCTTGTTGTGTTCAGATGCGATTCAGACTCATTTCGGATCCGAAACTCTGTTATGGCGATTTTGCACTATCTTCGCCAAGACCCAACTTTGACGTGCTGGGAGAATTGATTGTTGTTGGAATTAGGGTTGCAGGAAAGCACACAAAGCTTGGAGAAGAAGAAGCAAGAATGCACACAACACACAATGTATTAGATTGTGTCAATGTACAAAAGATAAGTTAGCCCTAGAAGGATGGGCGTATATACAAGCCGAGGGAAAAAACCTCCTAAAGAGGGAAAAAGTGCCCCGACGGTCCTAAGTGTGTTCACACACATCACTACCTATATATATGGCAACAATTGTGATGTCCAAATCCATGCACGGAGTGATGTGGACATATAGCAACTTCCCTAGCACAATTCCATGTGGTCCGTTCTCTGATGGGGTCCCAGATCCTCAACTTCTAACTATCCGAATTCGGGTTCTCGAAAAAGATGCACGAGCGTGGCAAATGGCAAAAATTTCCAACAGTGGCCCAAACGGCGCCGAAGAGGCATGAAATTCGAATCATGCATGGACAAATGTGTGGCAAGCAACCTGGATCTTTCTTGTTGTGTTTAGATGCGATTCGGACTCATTTCGGACCCAAAACTCTGTTATGGCGATTTTGCACTATCTTCGCCGCGGGACCCAACTTTGACGCACAGGGAGAATTGATTGCGATGCCCAAATCCATGCACAGAGTGATGTGGACATAGAGCAACTTCCCTAGCACAAGTCCGTGTGGTCCGTTCTCCGATGGGGTCCCGGATCCTCAACTTCTAACTGTCCGAATCCGGGTTCTCAAAAAAGATGCACGAGCGTGGTAAATGGCAGAAATTTCCAACCGTGGCCCAAACGGCGCTGAAGAGGCATGAAATTCGAATCATGCATGGACAAATGTGTGGCAAGCAACTCGGATCTTTCTTGTTATGTTCAGATGCAATTCGGACTCATTTCGGATCTGAAACTCTGTTATGGCGATTTTGCACTATCTTCATCGGGACCCAACTTTGACGCGTTGGGAGAACTTATTGCGATGCCCAAATCCATGCACGGAGAGATGTGGACATAGAGCAACTTCCCTAGCACAAGTTCGTGTGGTCCGTTCTCTAATGGGGTCCGGATCCTCAACTTCTAACTGTTCAAATCCGTCTCGAAAAGATGAACGAGCGTGCCAAATGGCAGAAATTTCCAATCGTGGCCAAAACGGCACCGAAGAGGCATAAAATTTGAATCATGCATGGAAAAATGTGGCAAGCAACCCGGATCTAGCTGTGTACCATGCAGATCAACAAAACCAATTACTCTAAGAAGAGACCTACTTCACATGACCAGAACCAAAGAGCTACAATTGCATCCGATCTAGCTCTACCATGACAAGAACCAAGAAGCTAGAATTGCATTTGATCTAGCTTTACCACGTGGTAGAGCTGTATCCAACCTAGACCACATCGTAGAGCTGTATCCAACCTAGACCACATCGTAGAGCTAGACTGATTTGAGGTCTAGCTCTACCATGTGGTGGAGCTATAATTGCATTTGAGGTCTAGCTCTACCATGTGGTAGAGCTAGAATGCATTGATCTAGTTGTGTACCATGCAAATCAACAAAACCAATTACTCCAAGAAGAGACCATGATGAAAACCAAGCAGATAAACAAGTGTGTTAAATGGCGCTGGGACCCAACTTTGACACGCTGGGAGAAGTGATTGCGATGCCCAAATCCGTGCACGGAGTGATGTGGACATAGAGAAACTTCCATAGCACAAATCCGTGTGGTCCGTTCTCTGATGGGGTCCCGTATCCTCAACTTCTAACTGTCCGAATCCAGGTTCTCGAAAAAGATGCACGAGCGTGTGCCTCCAACCATGGCCCAAACGGCGCCGAAGAGGCATGAAAATCGAATCAGGCATGGACAAATGTGTGGCAAGCAACCCGGATCTTTCTTGTTGTGTTCAGATGTGATTCGGACACATTTCGGATCCAAAACTCTGTCATGGCAATTTTGCACTATCTTCACCGGGAACCAACTTTGACGCACTAGGAGAAGTGATTACGATGCCCAAATCCATGCACGGAGTGATGTGGACATAGAGCAAATTTCCTAACAAAAGTTCTTGTGGTCCGTTCTATGATGGGGTCCTGGATCCTCAACTTCTAACTCTCCGAATCCGGGTTCTCGACGAAAAAGATGCACGAGCATAGTAAATGGTGGAAATTTCCAATAGTGGCCCAAATGGCACCGAAGAGGCATGAAATTCGAATCATGCATGGACAAATGTGTGGCAAGCAACCCGGATCTTTCTTGTTGTGTTCAGATGCAATTCGGACTCATTTCAGATCCGAAACTCTGTTATGGCGATTTTGCACTATCTTCGCCGGGACCCAACTTTGATTATCTCGCCCTTTAAGAATTCAAAATGTTCTTGCTCTTTTTCAAATTTTCCTTGACATCCATGTCGCTTATGTAATACAAACCTACTTTCCCATCTTGTCATTGACAATTAGCACTTGGACGTCATCGCATCCATTATCAAATTCAACGATACAACAAGGTACACATATTTTTGTCTCATATTAAATCATTATCTATGATTAGCTTTAAAGTTTTGAACATGTCAATTAGAATTCAGATCATACACATTGACATAGAGTAGAAAATAAAAGTATACAAGAATTCAAAAAATCAAGAATGGTTGAAGAGAAAAAACCTGATACAGATTTGGGTTACACTTCTGAGCAATGGTGATGTTGAAACTGATACGGGGGAGAAGATATTGAAACTGATACGGGCAAGAAGATTGGGTAGTGAAAAGCTGGTACAGGCCAGTAGAGAGCAGAAGCAGTAGATAGTCAAGAATCTACTTGAAGCTGAGCCAATATCTCCAGAGCAGAGGGGTGCACAGGGATGACCTCCCAGGCAATACTGGTGAACTCCGCCAAATGCATGGAGCTAAGAATAGTGAATAAAACATGGGAAGGGTTACGAGAGGATCGTTGAAGATGATTACGATAAATGATAGGATAAAAGTAGTGACATGGGCATAGATGGAGGCTTCAAAGGGGACAATCCTCTACATCATGTACTAAATCCATCTGCTAGATCCATATTTCTTGAGATGAGGGCTTGGAGAGTGGATTCCTTTGGGTTATTATCAATGTTACTTCGTCATGGTGTGTTGCCTTCCAACCACTAGTATCACCTTCTCGTTCCCATATCTACATTTTCTATACAGCAAAATTTCAATTAAAACCATATTATGAACTATGTTTCAGTATCTTATCATACATTGGGCTCTATGCATTGAGAGATATGTGCATGTGAGATCTCTATGCGCTGAGAGTTCTATGCATTAAGAGCAGTGTGTATGTGAGAGATCCATGCATTAAGCTCTTACATGTGAGAGATCTTATGTATTGAGCTCATGCATGTGATCACTCTAGGCATAACAATCTCTCACATGCATGAGCTCAATGCATGTGAACTCTATGTAGCTCTCATGTATGAGAGCGCTTACACTCATGAAAATGAGAGCTCTCATGCAAAAGAGAGCTCTTAATAAATGCGAGCTCTCATGGATAGAAAACTCACATGCATATAGAGATATCATGCAGCGCACGAGAGCTCGTACACTCAATGCAAATAAAATGAAAATAAGAGATCTTATGCATAGAGATCTCTTACAGCCATGAGATCTCTAATGCTCTTATAAAAAACTCCCATAGCACCCTTGTGGGTTGCAACATAAAAAAGAGAGCATTGGGTTTAGAGCTTACCACAACTTGGCATGGTCAGGACGTGAGGTCAAGAGAATAACACAATAGAGAATTATTTACATACCTTTATTTACTCTGATGCATGTGATATCGATTATGCATAGAGGGCTCTCATGCATATAGATCTAGGATATATCTACGCAAGGTGTGAGAGCTCTCATGCATAGAGAGTTTTCATGCATTGTGAGAGATCTTACATAAAGCTCTCAAGCGTGGATCTCTTCCATGAGAGATCCATGCATATAGATCTCATAAATATAGAGCTATCATTGTGTGTGATTCATTGTGAGAGCTCCCATGCATATAGATCGCAAATCTCATGCATAGAGAGCTCTCATGCATATAGATCAGCTATTATCAAGTGCGAGTCATTGTGAGAGCTCCTATGCATAGAGGGCTGTCATGCATATATATCTCATGCATGAGAGCTCTTATGCATATCGATGAGCTCTCATGCATATAGAGTTATCATACATGAGATCTTATGCATGGAGCTCTCTTGTATTCTAAGAGGTCTCATGCATGAGATCCCTCTTGCATTGTAAGAGCTCTCATGCATTAATAGCTCTCATATGCATAGATCTCTCATATCATGCATGAGAGCTATAGAGATCTTGGTCTTACACTAGAGCTCTCATGCAAAGAGCTAGGTCTTACATTAAGAGCTCTCATACATAGAGCTCCCATGCATAGAGCTTGGTCTTGCATTAGAGCGCTCATTCATAGAGCTAGATTAAGATCTCTCATACATAGAGCTCGCATGGAGCTATATCTTGCATTATTATAAGAGTTCCCATGGATAAATCTCATGTATAGAGTGAAAGAGCTCTCATGCATAGAGCTAGGTCTTGCATTCAAAGCTCTCATACATAGATCTCACATGCATAGAGTTAGATCTTGCATTATTATGAGAGCTCTCTTACATACATCTCATGCATAGAGCTATATCTTGCATTATTATAAGAGCTCCCATGGATAGATCTCATGTATAGAGTGAAAGAGCTCTCATGCATATAGCTAAGTCTTGCATTAAGAGCTCTCATAATAGAGATCGCATGCATAGAGTTAGATCTTGCATTAATTATTATAAAAGAGCTCTCATACATAGAGCTATATCTTGCATTATTAGGGATAAGGTTTCGAAAGAGTGCAGAGAGAGACGCGCCGGGATAAGGTTTCGTGGAAGTAATTAAAAGATTTTGCTTTTTTTTTTTTTGGAAATTGCGGACAGCCCAATACCATGTAGGACATGTAATGAT
Source organism: Cibotium barometz (assembly GCF_041138505.1). Classification (NCBI taxonomy): domain Eukaryota; kingdom Viridiplantae; phylum Streptophyta; class Polypodiopsida; order Cyatheales; family Cibotiaceae; genus Cibotium; species Cibotium barometz. The sequence goes on along the minus strand of NC_141064.1, from coordinate 29,348,870 downwards.
ATATATTACATAATACATTTACATAGGGTTGCATGTATTACCCAATCTCCTTCAATGAACTCTGTAATAGTGCTTATGGTACTACAACCCACTCTAAGATGTAAGAAATCAAGTAATACAAACAATAATGAGGATCTTCACATAGGAGGCAATGGAGGATGGGCGAGATTGCCCAATAATGGCTCATGGGCAGAAGTCTTAGAGATTTTTGCCTTTTTTGCTCTGCATAAAGGTCTTCATAGCCTTGAAGAAACATTGAGATGTACCAATCCCCATCATGTTGATTAGAAAGTCATAGAATCTTGCTTGAATCAAGATCTTCTGGTCTGTGGACACCCAGAGTTTGTGGTGGATTATCGTTGTACAGGTGAGACAGCCTCCTAGTTGTGGGTCTCGGTTCTTTTGGCTTCTTCCGTAGTCCACATATTTCTTGCACCAGTGGTATGTGGACCAAAATCAATTTCCATGCCAAAAACCATCCTACAAGTATGCATGCGGCAACGAGCAGGAAAGCCACCAAAGAACGCAGGGGTAGCAGTAGCACAGACCCCATCATGGCCTCCCGAAGTAAAGATTTTGTTGTTTGTTAGGTCTTTTTTTATTTGTAATGTGAAAGTGATTATTTAAATAGGATTAAAGCTATATTTAAATATTATTCTTATAGGTTTAATAGGTTAACTATAGTAACTTAAAGCATGTTTATAGTTTACAATTATACTTTACTTATTTATAGACTTTATATAGCTATATAAATCAAACCTATTTATATATAAACCCATATAATTTAAGTTTATAAATAACCTATAGTTTATATAAATAAACCTTTATAAATAGGTAATATAAAGTTATAATCGATAGGCTTAAAGATTTGATTATAAAAATATAGCTTTTATAGTTATATATATAGGCTTAAAGTTTATAATTAACAGGCTTATAGGTTTGTTTATATAAATAGGCTTAAAGATATATATAATTAATAGGCTTATAGGTTTGTTTATATAAATAGGCTTATAGGTTTGTTTATATAAATAGGCTTAAAGATATATATAAATTATTAGGCTTATAGGTTTAATAGGTTAACTATAGTAACTTAAAGATATATAAATAGGCTTATAGGTTTAATAGATTAACTATAGTAACTATAGGTTTGATTATATAAATAGACTTAAAGATATATATAAATAGGCTTATAGGTTTAGTAGGTTCACTATAGTAACTTAAAGTCTATTTATAGTTTATAATTATACTTTATATATCTTATTTATAAACTTTCTATAGCTATATAAATCAAACCTATTTATATATAAACCTATATAATTTAAAGTTTATAAATAACCTATAGTGACTGAAATTATATACATTAACCTATATATTAACCTATAACTATAACTATATAACTTATAGTAACTTAAATTATATATTTATAACTATATAGCTTATAGTAACTTATAGTTAATAAAAGCTTATTTTAATGCTACTATATTATAGCTTATTTAATAAATATAATTGTAAGCTTATAAGTTTGATTATAGCTTTTATTATAGGTTAAAGTATATGTATAAATTCAAGGGGATTTTGGTACAAAGATAGGGCAAGGAAATGTATCCATACTAGTGGAGGAATGTTTGAAAGATGTGGTCCTACCTTTTCCTACAATGGATACTTCATCTCTCCAAGACTCATTATGGAGTGCCGTTCGATGGCCAAAGATTATTTTGCAATCTACTATCATGAATGGCAACTTAATTTGATCAAACGAAAGCTACTGCTCATACTCCACCCTGGTTCCCCTGGGAGCCATATGCCGGTGACCAAAAGGTGTGACTCTTTCCTGGCAAGATCTTCCCGCAGGTGCGGGTACGCCCGGCAGAAAGGTGGTGCTCCTGGATGAAAAGGATATCTATGGGTCCTCCAACGACGAGAGCCCTCTGGATCTCCTGTTGGCGAAGTCTGCCCCGACCAATGTAGCAGCGATGTCCACCGAGACCCTGGATGTTCCATGAGAGGATCCTCATGGATGAGCTATGGCAAGTGGAGCAGCCGCCACTGGCTCACCCCTCTCAGCCGGCCCGGATGATCTGCCCTCTACTCTGTGAGTCTTGGGCGCCGGCTTGGAGGGAGAATAATCACTGTCTGTCCGGGTGCGGAGTCTCTCCAAAAAGAGGGTGACCTGTCTCTGTGTCCAGCCCCACTCCGCCTTCGCCCTGTCCAGGGCATAGGCGTGAGACCAATCCTCTGCATATATGTATCTAAAGGTAGGCTGCACCCGGCGGCATGGAGGAGAATCAGTAGCACCGCCTCAACTGAGGTGTGGACCGGATCCGCCCGCCAATCTCCTATACCAAACAAGCTCATGCGGGCTGAGTGTAATCGGGTCTGCAATAGGTCCGTGAGCCCCAAGTCACTGAAGTGGTGAGAAAACTCCAGTATCTGATCATGCAAAACTTCCTCTATAGAGTTGCAATCCCATGCTGTGTCTGGGGCAACACTGAGAGGAAAGGAGAATGCCACCATGCTGCTCACCACTGAAGGAGAACGAGAGGGATGGCACACCACGCAAACTCGCAAGGGCGCGACCAGTGTCTCGAACGGGCCAGCATCCAGCTGGAGACACCTGAAAAAACCGTAATCCACTGGGAGCCCCATAACTCGTGGGGGCCCCCTAGGGGATGGAGGCCCGGGGCAGTGGGTGGTCTGGCGAAGTATCCTGGAGAGGCCGAGGGAGGGATGGGGGCTCGCGGAGAGGAGGGGGGAGAGCGAGGAGAGGATGGAGAGGCATCTGCCAGAGGATAGGTGTCAGGGGGGGCCGCCGGGGGAGGCGGGAGGGGGGGGCTGGGGGGGGAGAGGGGGGGTGGAAGGAGTGCTCTCCGGGTGAGGGGAAGAGGAGCCGGGGGTCGCAGAGTGCGGCCCAGGATCCTCAGGAATCTGCTCCATGGAGGGTGCAGGGCCCCCCGCGGGGGGAGGCGGGAGCGGGGTCTCGACGTGGGAGGCTCCACCGGTGGCCTCAACGGGCACTAAGTCTGAATCCTCGTCCATCGGGGTGGGACCTACTGGCCGCCTATCCCTGACTGGAGCATAAGTGCGAGTAGGTGCCTGGACGCCAGCCGGAGTCGCTTGTCCGCCAGCCTGTGCTGCCTGCTGGCATCTACGACGGTCCCTGCGGGCCGGGCGTTTCCACCGGCGAACCTCCTGCCATCCGCCAGCCTCCTGGGTCTGCGCGGCATCCTCCGCCGGGGCCTGCTCGTCAGATGATGGCGCCTGCTGAGGCAAGCCAGGGATGTGGATGGCCACCCCTCGAGTCTCCTGCAGGGGGTCCAGAGGCGGCATAGCGTGAAGGATGAACCCCCTTGCGGGGACAGGCGCGTGCGAGATGGCCCATCTCCCGACAGGTGTAGCACTGGCCGAGGAGGCCCGAATACTCCACGTGCTGTATCAGATGTCCTCCAGAAAGACAAGGGAGGAGGATCGTCTTCGGGAGGGACTCCGGTGACGGAACCACAACACGAATGGCCGGGAGTCCTGCTGCCCGAGCTATCACTGAAGTCGCTGTCTGAGGCGTCTCCACCACTTGCCCGAACACCTTGCCAATGGATGACAAGAGGGGCAAGTACTCCCTACGGAGTCCAGGAAAGCAAATAGTGACGGGAAAACCGGTCGCGCCTGCTAGCGGGTCAGAAGCGGGGTCGAAACTATGAGTCCATCGCGCCAGGAATGCCCGGGAAGAGCGAAGGGCAATGGGGCTCCGAGCCAGCACCATCTGAGCTGCCTGGGGGGACTCGAAATCCACCTGGTAGTAGCCACGTCCCAAAAAATCTACGCTGACGATCTTGGCAGGCACGCCAACAAGGCTGCCTTGCAGAAGGTCGCGAAGCTCTCTCCGCATCGGACGGCTACCCACTATCTTGCAGACCAAGGAGGAGGCCTCAACAAGAGCAGATACTATGGAAACAAACAACTGATGATCTTCAGCTGTGAACTCCAGATGGAGACCGGAATCGGCAGGGGTAGTCGGAGCGGCTTCCATGGAGTCCTCCAGAGGGAAAAGGCCAGAAACCGGGGTCACCAACGGGAGGGACACAGCCCTGCGAGGAAAAGGAGAGGCAGAAGGTTACAGGATAGCGGGGGCGGGGCGGGGGGGAGGGGGGAGCTGAGGCGGGGGGGGCGCTAGCGGTGGGGGGAGGGGCGAGACGGAAGGGGAGGAGAGGGAGAAGGCGGGGGGGAAGAGCCGCGCAGCGGAGGAGAAGGCGGAGGGGGCAGAGATGGCGGGGGAGAGAAGCAAGGCGGAGGGCGTGGGGGGTAGAGAGGCGGGGGAAGAGAAGGCGGGGGAAGGAAGCGAGGAAGAAGGCGAGGGGGAGGAAACGCGGGGGGAGGCGGAGGGGGAGAAGGCGGGGGGGAAAGAAGGCGGGGGAGGATGCGAGGAAGGAGGCGGGGGAGGATGTGAGGAGGAAGGCGGGGGAGCAATGGCGGGGGAGGATGCGATGTAGAAGGTGGGGGAGAGATGGCGAAGAGGTGCGAGGAAAGAGGCGGGGGAGAGGACGGAGGAGAAGGCGGGGGGGAGAGGGGGGCGCGACGGCGAGAGGCAGCGGGAGGGACAGGCGGGGGGGAGAGGGGGGCGCGACAGCGAGAGGCAGCGGGAGGGGGGGAGGCGGAGCTCGCAGGCGCAGATCACGAGTTGACACAACGTGCTGTCACATCCATTTACTTCACTTCTCATCCACATTCATTTACATCACACCACATCCTATCACATCCCATTCACATCTTATCACATCCATTTACATCCTATCACATCCCATTCACATCTTATCATCACATCCATTTATATCCTATCGCATCCCATTTACATCTTATCACATCCATTCACAGCTATCTCATCCCATTCACATCTTATTCCCATTTAGTAGCTTTTCCTACTTCGATACCGATAATGGGACTTTTTCTAAATTTCTGCCAATTGCTTGGCCTAGATAAAGGTTCTTTTTCTCGATGGCTATTTCCATATTCTTTCTAAATTTCTCAAATGAATTATATTCAATATTCTTCTTTTGAATAAAAGAGTTAATGGGAATTACAAAAATCAATTCTACCCATATTTTCCAATAATGCTCAAAATTCTACTTTTGAAAAATATTCATAAATTGAATTATACTAAAAATTTCTCTTTTTCTATTTAATTTCTTGGATCTCAAATATCATGGAAATTCCTCTTTTTGTGTTTAAATGATTACATTCAAATGTCATGAGAATTCCTCTTTTATCATAAAATAAATTTATCTAAAATTTCTCTTTTCTTTAATAAAAATACCCATTAATTCAATATACCAAGAATTCCACTTTACTATTTAAATGATTGAATTCCAAATGTCATGGGAATTCCTCTTTTATCATTTAAATATTTCTCATGCATAAAATAAATTTATCTAAAATAAATTATCCATTAATTCTAATATGCTAAGAATTCTAACTTTTCCATTTAAATGATTGAATTCCAAATGTCATGGGAATTCCTCTTTTATCATTTAAATTTTTTTCATGCATAAAATAAATTTATTTAAAATTTCTCTTTAAATTTAAATAAAATATCCATTAATTCCAATATGATAAGAATTCCACTCTTCCCATTTAAATCATTGAATTCCAAATGTCATGGGAATTCCTCTTTTATCATAAAATTACCATAATTTTCTCTTTTCTTAATTATTTAATTATGCATAAATCTTAAAAATTAGTTTCCCATTTAACGTGATAAAAATCATTCTTTAAGCCTAGGATATTCAATCCTAGAATATGGTAGGCAGTCTTCTTTTCACGTTATGCATAAGAATGGATTATGTATCAATTTCTTAAAAATTTTGCTATTACTAATAATTTTTAATATTTTTAAAAAGAATAAACTTAGTAATACAATTATGATAGTATAACTATCTTCTAAACTTAAATCCAATTTATGGATTTAAATTATAAGATTATCATAATTTAAAAGCATAAAAGTTTAAAAAGCCACTTTCTTAACCTCTAGCTTCACAAGCCTAGAGTTTGATTTGTGAATTGATAATTTATCAATGAGAAGCATCATTTGAATAGAGAACTGGTCATAGGAATGACCATTCTTTTGGGGAGAGAGAGATAAAACATAAAAAGCATCCTAATTAAGCATAAATATAAACTTTTCTTAATTATTCATTACAACTCTTAAGAAAAGCTTGATTTGCATTATAAACACTTAATTTAGAAACTTCTCAAGCTTGAGAGGGATTGAGAAGTGAAAACCTTGAGAATAGTGAAGAAAAACCATAAAATTACACTTTACGTTTTGTTTTTGCTTGCTTCTCTATCTTAGAAGAAGCCCCCAACCAATCAATTGGTTAGTGTGTTGAAAGGAAAGCTCCAAGGATGGTTGAAGAGAGAGAGAGGCTCCACTCTCTCCAAAAGTAAAGGATTTTAAAGGGATAACAGAAAATATCATTATTTTAATGTAATACTGGCATGGTATAGTTCACAGATTTTTTTTACAAAAGACTAAGGATCTATTTATAGGTGAGGGAGGCCTCTAACCAAGTCCAACTGGATTCTAGAATTTTCCAGGTTCAGTTTGGCTGAATTTGGATAAGATTTGGACCTAGTTTAGCTCCCTTTTGATTTGGTTTGATCCAGGAGAGAGGAGAAATAAAAATATCACAATTTTATTGAATTAAAAACTCCACCACATGTGTGAAATAGGCGCCTTCTTGAAGTCTCCCTCCCTCCTTACCAAGGTGTCAAAACTGTATCATTATACCAAAATATCTCATCTTTTTAGTAATATCTCATAGTTTTTAACTAATAAACCTTGTACTCAGTCAACTCTTTATCTTATGTGGATAACCTTTTACTGCTACTTCATAAATTTCTGACATTTTTGGCTTCTCGGTTGATCCACTTTAGCCAATTCACTCTGATACCAGATCAAAGATCCCTACCTCCTTTGTGCAATGAATTCGGGGGTGCAGCGGAAGTAGCACTGCTTGCGCAGGTAGAGCCTCTCACTCGGGGCCTCGCCCACCACCACGGATATGCGGACAAGAGACTAATCCCTCGGTTCTTCCAAAACCAAACCTGGAAAAATTTTCCTCGCCCAGAAAGCACGGGGATTCCTCCAGGATATTTTTATTCTAACGTAGTCAAGAGCCTTAACTAACCAAACTGATCTGACCGAACCCGTGAGTCACATGGTCAGATCAAGGAAAAGACTTGCACTTGGATCATAGAGACCAACGCTTTTTTCCTCATCAAGAGGCATAACCGTTGATTCTTTTCCATAGAACAAGGACTGTCCGAGATTTACTTCATCTATCGTACCATAACAGAATTGAGTCTCATTTTAGGGATCCATCAGTCCAGCCTAACTCCATCCCATGGGTTAGCCAACCTCCCAAACACTATAGTGATGCGATCCATTTAGAAATTTGGTTAGGTTTTGTCCTAGGTACCAGGGAAAAGAGTTCCTAGGCCCCCTAGCCGGATCTTCATGCAAACGTCAAGCTAGTCACACCACTTACACACCCAATATGAAATTGCATGTTTCACAGACTCAGCTGTCTTTAAAACAATCTTTTAATGAAACCATAGAATCACTGATCATAATCCTCCAAAATATCCGGTTGAATTCTAATTTCCAATCATTCCTTCATCGGTGTACCTATGGCATCATTGGCAACCAGAACACTCACCACCTATCCACTCAGGGGCCTTTTCAATATTTCCTAGCTCATAGTACCTGGCAATATAATCACATAAGAAAATCCATATGGACTCTCCGTTGAAGATCAGCAAGATCAACCAACAGATCTATATTAAAGAGCCATGGACTCATCCGTTGAGAGGACCAGCAAGGTCAATCAACCAGATCCATGCCTGGTTTCAGAAAACAACTCTAACTCATTGTTCCATTATCTTCCTCGACGCATGTGTGGGTATCTTGGGCGACCCAAAGCCCAAACACCGTATGGTCAGCACCCTCTAGGATCCTTCGCAAGTCACCTAGCTCTTCACTCATAGGCCGCTTCCTTGGTCCCTCATCCACCGTATCGGAAGCTCACCTTTCAAATCGAACCGAGGCTGGTCAAGACCTCGGCCGACCTTGCTACGCCAGATGTCCTCCATTGACTCTTCGTCAGCTGTTGCAACTTTATCACTTAGGTTTCCACGACCGCATTCAAACAAGATGGTCAAAATGCTTCCCCAGCATTCTTGATATAAAACAGTCATTTAAAAACAGATCATAAATACAGTTTCTAATGAACTCTCATCTTTTCACCTTGTTCCATATCATTTCCCGTTATTTCACATTCTTCTACATCAGTTCACATTGCTTAATCCACATTCAATCATATGTATTACCATCGTCCTTCATCCAATCACATCATATTACGTCTCATCACACCTATCCACATCTATCCTCATCACATCTCATCCATCCTCATCTACCCATATCCACGTCACATCACATTACATCCATTCACATCTCATCTCATCCATTCACATCTACCCCGATACACATCCCATCCATTCACATCACATCTCATCCATTCATATCTATCCCGATTCACATCCCATCACATCCACTCACATCACATCTCATCCATTCACATCTATCTCGATTCACATCACATCACATCCACTCACATCACATCTCATCCATTAACATCTATCCCGATTCACATCACATCACATCCACTCACATCACATCTCATCCATTCACATCTATACCAATTCACATCACATCACATCTCATCCATTCGCATCACATCACATCACATCCATTTAACATCACATCACATCACGTTCATTTCACATCACATCACGTCCATTCACATCTATGTCGATTCACATCACATCTCATTCTCTCACATTACATCTCATCCATTCGCATCACATCACATCACATCACATCCATTTCACATCACATCACATCACATCCATTCACATTTATTTACATCACGTCACATTCACATCCACTCATATCTCATCGCATCTATTCAAATCCATCACATTCATTTTATTCCCATCCCATCACATACATTCTATCCATATTACATCACATTCACATCTATCCACATTACATCACATTCACATTCTATCCACATTTCATCACATCCACATCTATCCACATCATACCTCATTTATTCCATCCACATTACATCACATCCACATCCATCCATATCTCATCACATCCATACACCTTCTATCTCATTCATCCACATACATCCAAACATTCACATGCGCGTTTATTCTCATCCATCCATTCATTCACATTCACATCACATCATATTTCATCCACATCTCGTCACATTCACATCCTCATCTCTTTACACCACATCACATCTCATCCACATACACATCCATTTACATCACATCACATCCATATCCATTTAAATCACATCACATCCTTTCACATAACCTCACATCTTATTCTCATCTCATCATTCACATCCACATTCATTTACATCACATTCTTTCACATACACAACCACATCCATTTACTTTACATCTCATCCTTTCACATAACCTCACATCTCATTCTCATCTCATCATTCACATCCACATCCATTTACTTCACATCTCATCCTTTCACATAACCTCACATATCATTCTCATCTCATCATTCACATCCACATCCATTTACTTCACTTCTCATCCACATTCATTAACATCCATTTACATCCCATTCACATCATCCCATTCACATCTTATCACATCCATTTACATCCTATCGCATCCCATTTACATCTTATCACATCCATTCACATATATCTCATCCCATTCACATCTTATTCCCATTTAGTAGCTTTTCCTACTTCGATAGGGACTTTTTCTAAATTTTTGCCAAGTGCTTGGCCTAGATAAGGTTCTTTTTCTCAACAGCTATTTCCATATTCTTTCTCAATTTCTCAAATGAATTATATTCAATATTCTTCTTTTGAATAAAAGAATTCATGGAAATTATAAAAATCAATTCATATTTTCCAATAATGCTCAAAATTCTACATTTGATAAATATTCATAAAGTGAATTATAGTAAAAATTCCTCTTTTTCTATTTAATTTCTTGGATCTTAAATATCATGGGAATTCCTCTTTTTGTGTTTAAATGATTACATTCAAATGTCATGAGAATTTCTTTTTTATCATAAAATAAATTTATTTAAAATTCATCTTTTCTTTCATGAAAATATCCATTAATTCAATATACTAAGAGTTCCACTTTACTATTTAAATGATTGAAATCCAAATGTCATTGGGAATTCCTCTTTTATCATTTAAATATTTCTCATGCATAAAATAAATTTATCTAAAATAAAATATCCATTAATTCCAATATACTAAGAATTCCACTTTTCCCATTTAAATGATTGAATTCCAAATGTCATGTGAATTCCTCTTTTATCATTTAAATTTTTTTCATGCATAAAATAAATTTATCTTAAATTTCTCTTAAAATTTAAATAAAATATCCATTAATTTCAATATGATAAAAATTCCACTCTTCCCATTTAAATGATTGAATTCCAAATGTCATAGGAATTTCTCTTTTATCATAAAATTACCATAATTTTCTCTTTTCTTAATTATTTAATTATGCATAAACCTTAAAAGTTAGTTTTCCATTGAATGTGATGAAAATCAATCTTTTAGACTAGGGTATTCAATCCTAGAATATGGTAGGAAGTCCTCTTTTCACGTTATGCATAAGAATGAATTATGTATCAATTTCTTAAAAATTTTGCCATAGCTCTACTATTACTGATACTTTTTAATATTTTTGAGAAGAATAAACTTAGTAATACAACTATGATAGTATAACTATCTTTTAAACTTAAATCCAATTTACGGATCTAAATTATAAGATTATCATAATTTAGAAGCATAAAAGTATAAAAAGCCACTTTCTTAACCTCTAGCTTCACAAGCCTAGAGTTTGATTTGTGAATTGATAATTTATCAATGAGAAGCATCATTTGAATAGAGAATTGGTCATAGGAATGACCATTCTTTTGGGGAGAGAGAGATAAACATAAAAAGCATCCTAATTAAGCATAAATTTTAACTTTTCTTAATTATTCATTACAACTCTTAAGAAAAGCTTGATTTGCATTATAAACACTTAATTTAAAAACTTCTCAAGCTTGAGAGGGGTTGAGAAGTGAAAACCTTGAGAATAGTGAAGAAAAACCATAAAATTATACTTTACCTTTTGTTTTTGCTTGCTTCTCTATCTTAGAAGAAGTCCCCAACCAATCAATTGGTTAGTGTGTTGACAGAAAAGCTCCAAGGATGGTTGAAGAGAGAGAGAGAGAGGCTCCACTCTCTCCAAAAGTAGAGGATTTTTAAGGGATAATAGAAAATATCATTATTTTAATGTAATACTGGCATGGTATAGTTCACAGATTTTTTTTACAAAAGACTAAGGATCTATTTATAGGTGAGGGAGGCCTCTTACCAAGTCCAACTGGGTTCTAGAAATTTTCAGGTTCAGTTTGGCTGAATTTGGACAAGATTTGGACCTAGTTTGGCTGCCTTTTGATTTGGTTTGATCCAGGAGAGAGGAGAGATAAAAATATCACAATTTTATTGAATTAAAAACTCCACATGTGTGAAATAGGTGCCTCCTTGAAGTCTCCCCCCTCCTTACCAAGGTGTCAAAATTGTATCATTATACCAAAATATCTTATTTTTTTAGTAATATCTCATAGTTTTTAACTAATAAACCTTGTACTCAGTCAACTCTTCAATTTATGTGGGCATTTGCTCATTTTTGGGTATTTTCTTTTATTCATTGGATTTATCTCCTCCCCACACTTGGATTAATCCTATTGGCCCATAGGAACCTTAATTGGACCATAATCCAAAATTTTTTGAAAATCAATACCCTTAGGCTAAGGTCCTTTATACACATTTTCAATTAGTTCCAATTGCACATTGAAAAGTTCTTTGAATTTCTATTTTAGGGGAAACCATTTTAGACACTAGGAAGAATTTTATATCCAAAAAAATCTCAATTTTGGATTACCTTCCTCTAGACATTTTCTCTCTCCAAGTCAAAAAACAGGGTAAAACAAGATCTTTCTTTTATTCCAGAGAGGGGAATAATTTCAAGAACATAATGGGAGGTTCTTACTCCTGTACACCTCAAAAGCTGGAGGGAGGAATCTTATATCCTACCCCACTTAAAAAATGTGAGATGTCCTCATCTCGCAGTTGAAGGACAACTCTTTCCCTTAAGATCCAACTGAATCTGGGGTTCCTTATAGTCTGGTCAACCCAACAGAATCTTGCAATAAAGATCCCTTCTACCAAGAAGAACATATAGAACTCATTATCAGATAATAATTCATTCAAAACATATCATTCATATCCTTAACACAATGATGGTCCATCAGACTGGAAATTCCATCTAAACATTCCTCCACGGGAATTTCAGTTATGCAGGTTCTCAATTTGTCATCCCTTAATTTGAGCTACTGAGTCAAAGGTTAACAATAGCAATCTGTCAGCACAATCCAATAATCTCATAGTGATTTGCTGAAGTCATTATTGCCATTTCAGTTATTAACATCATTACTGGGATTCATCCCATTCATCCTCATTGTGGTTTTGTTCAACTTATCTTCTTTCAACCAAAATTGAGGAATCATTATCTTTCAATCAGAATCCAAATCAACTCATCAATTCTCAACCACAATTCTAAAATCATATCAACCAGCATTCAAATTCATCATCTGGGTAGCATTTTTGCTTATAATTTCAAGATCTTAGATTTACTCGTATATACTGCCAGTAAAGAGCTACAGTTATACCCTCGGTATATACGGCTAGTCACGGTCCTTGGAATTATAAGGTAAATACCATCATGTCTAGGCCTCAAGCAAGTTAGGGATTCCATACAATTGCGGTACTTCCATCTGAAGATCTAATTACCTATTTATGAATCTTTATTCTAAATATCAATTTGTATGAATTTCATCACACAATTACAACCTTTTACTGCTATTTCATAAATTTTTGACATTTCTGGCTTCTCGGTTGATCCACTTTAGCCAATTCGCTTTGATACCAGCTAAAAGATCCCTGCCCCCTTCGCGCAATTAATTCGGGGGTGCTAGTAGCGGAAGTAGCACTTCTTGCATAGGACAGAGCCTCTCACTCAAGGCCTCGCCCACCCCACGGATATCCGGACAAGGGACTAATCCCTCGGTTCTTCCAAAACAGAACTCGAAAAAACTTCCCTCGCCCAAAAAGCACGGGCGATTCCTTCAGGATACTTTTATTCTAGCATAGTCAAGAGCCTTAACTAATAGAATTGATACGACCAAACCCATGAGTCACATGGTCAGAACAAGAAAACGATTGCACTTAGATCATAGAGAGACGAATGCTTTTTTCCTCATTAAGAGGCACAGTCATTGATTCTTTTCCATAGAAGAAGGACTGTTCGGGATTTACTTCATCTATCATACCATAACAGAGTTGAGTCTCATTTTAGGGATCCATCAGTCCAGCCTACCCCATCCAATCCCATGGGTTAGCCAACCGCCCAACCAATGTAGTGATGCGATCCATTTAGGAATTTGGTTAGGTTTTGTCCCGAGTACCAGGGAAAAGAGTTCCTAGGCTCCCTAGCCGGATCTTCATGCAAACTTCAAGCTAGTCACACCACTTACACACCCAATATGAAATTGCAAAATTGCATGTTTCACAGATTCAGCTGTCTTTAAAACAATCTTTTAATGAAACCATAGAATCACTGATCATAATCCTCCAAAATATCCGGTTGAATTCTAATTTCCAATCATTCCTTCATGGGTGTACCTATGGCATCATTGGCAAACCAGAACGCTCACCACCTGTCCACTTAGGGGCCTTTTCAATAGTTCCTAGCTCATAGTACCCGGCAATATAATCACATAAGAAAATCCAAATGGACTCTCCGTTGAAGATCAGTAAGATCAACCAACAGATCTATATTAAAGAGCCATGGACTCATTTGTTGAAGACCAGCAAGGTCAATGAACCAAATCCATGCCCGGTTTCAAAAAACAACTCTAACTCCTTGTTCCATTTTCTTCCTCGACGCACGCGTGGGTATCTTCGGCGACCCAGAGCTCGAACACAGTATGGTCAGCACCATCTAGGATCCTTCGTAGGTCACCTAGTGCTTCACTCATAGGCTGCTTCCTTGGTCCCTCATCCACCATATCAGAAGCTCACCATTTAAATGAAACCGAGGCTGGTCAAGACCTCGGCCGACCTTGCTACGCAAGACGTCCTCCATTGACTCTCCGTCAACTGTTGCAACTTTATCACTTAGGTCTCCACGACCTTATTCACTTAGGTCTCCACGACCTCATTCACAAGATGGTCAAAATGCTTCCCTAGCATTCTTGACATAAAATAGTCATTCAAAAATAGGTCATAAATACAGTTTCTAATGAACTCTCATTTTTTCACATTGTTCCACATCATTTCCCGTCATTCCACATTCTTCTACATCAATTCACATTGCTTAATCCACATCCAATCATATGTATTACCATCGTCCTTCATCCATTCTCATCCAATCACATCATATTACGTCTCATCACACCTATCCACATCTATCCTCATCACATCTCATCCATTCTCATCACATCTCATCACATCCATTCTCATCTACCCATATCCACATCACATCTATCCTCATCACATCTCATCCATTCTCATCTACCCATATCCACATCACATCACATTACATCCATTCACATCTCATCTCATCCATTCAAATCTACCCCGATCCACATCACATCACATCCCATCCATTCACATCACATCACATCCATTCACATCACATCTCATCCATTCATATCTATCCTGATTCACATCACATCACATCACATCTCATCCATTCACATCTATCCCGATTCACATCATATCACATCCACTCACATCACATCTCATCCATTCACATCTATCCCAATTCGCATCACATCACATCCACTCACATCACATCTCATCCATTCACATCTATCCCGATTCACATCACATCACATCCACTCACATCACATCACATCACATCCACTCACATCACATCTCATCCATTCGCATCACATCCATTTCACATCACATCACATCACGTCCATTCACATCTATGCCGATTCACATCACATCTCATTCACTCATATCACATCGCATCTATTCGCATCACATCACATCACATCACATCCATTCACATTTATTTACATCATGTCACATTCACATCACATCTCATCACATCACATCTCATCACATCTATTCACATCCATCACATTTATTTACATCACGTCACATTCACATCCACTCACATCTCATCGCATCTATTCACATCCATCACATTCATTGCATTCCCATCCCATCACATACATTCTATCCACATTACATCACATCCATATCATATCTCATTCATTCCATCCACATTACATCACATCCATATCCATCCATATCTCATCACATCCATACACCTTCCATCTCATTCATCCACATACATCCAGACAATCACATGCACGTCTATTCTCATCCATCCATTCATTCACATTCACATCCACATATATTCACATCACATCACATTTCATCCACATCTCATCACATTCACATCCTTATCCCTTTACACCACATCACATCTCATCCACATCCACATCCATTTACACCACATCACATCTCATCCACATCCACATCCATTTACATCACATCACATCCACATCCATTTACATCACATCACATCCTTTCACATAACCTCACATCTCATTCTCATCTCGTCATTCACATCCACATTCATTTACATCATATTTTTTCACATACACATCCACATACATTTACTTTACATTCTCATCTCATCATTCACATCCACATTCATTTACATCACATTTTTTCACATACACATCCACATCCATTTACTTTACATCTCATCCTTTCACATAACCTCACATCTCATTCTCATCTCATCATTCACATCCACACCCATTTACTTCACATCTCATCCTTTCACATAACCTCACATCTTATTCTCATCTTATCATTCACATCCACATCCATTTACTTCACTTCTCATCCACATTCATTTACATCACACCACATCCTATCACATCCCATTCACATCTTATCACATCCATTTACATCCTATCACATCCCATTCACATCTTATCATATCCATTTACATCCTATCGCATCCCATTTACATCTTACCACATCCATTCACATCTATCTCATCCCATTCACATCTTGTTCCCATTTAGTAGCTTTTTCTACTTTGATACCGATAATGGGACTTTTTCTAAATTTCTGCAAATTGCTTGGCCTAGATAAAGGTTCTTTTTCTCGATGGCTATTTCCATATTCTTTCTCAATTTCTCAAATGAATTATATTCAATATTCTTCTTTTGAATAAAAGAATTCATGGGAATTACAAAAATCAATTCTACCCATATTTTCCAATAATGCTCAAAATTCTATTTTTGAAAAATATTCATAAATTAAATTATACTAAAAATTTCTCTTTTTGTATTTAATTTCTTGGATCTCAAATATCATGGGAATTCCTCTTTTTGTGTTTAAATGATTACATTCAAATGTTATTAGAATTCCTCTTTTATCATCAAATAAATTTATCTAAAACTCCTCTTTTCTTTAATAAAAATATCCATTAATTCAATATACCAAGAATTTCACTTTACTATTTAAATGATTGAATTCTAAATGTCATGGAAATTCCTCTTTTATCATTTAAATATTTCTCATGCATAAAATAAATTTATCTAAAATAAAATATCCATTAATTCCAATATGCTAAGAATTTCACTTTTCCCATTTAAATGATTGAAATCCAAATGTGATGGGAATTTCTCTTTTATCATTTAATTTTTTTTCATGCTTAAAATAAATTTATATAAAAATTCTCTTTAAATTTAAATAAAATATCCATTAATTCCAATATGCTAAGAAATCCACTCTTCCCATTTAAATGATTGAATTTCAAATGTCATTGAAATTTCTCTTTTATCATAAAATTACCACAATTTTCTCTTTTCTTAATTATTTAATTATGCATAAACCTTAAAAATTAGTTTTCCATTGAATGTGATGAAAATCATTCTTTAAGCCTAGGATATTCAATCCTAGAATATGGTAGAAAGTCCTCTTTTCACGTTATGCATAAGAATGAATTATGTATCAATTTCTTAAAAATTTTGCCATAACTCCGCTGCTATTACTGATAATTTTTAATATTTTTGAAAAGAATAAACTTAGTAATACAATTATGATAGTATAACTATCTTCTAAACTTAAATCCAATTTATGGATTTAAATTATAAGATTATCATAATTTAGAAGCATAAAAGTATAAAAAGCCACTTTCTTAACCTCTAGCTTCACAAGCCTAGAGTTTGATTTATGAATTGATAATTTATCAATGAGAAGCATCATTTAAATCGAGAATTGGTCATAGGAATGACCATTCTTTTGGGGAGAGAGAGATAAACATAAAAAGCATCCTAATTAAGCATAAATGTAAACTTTTCTTAAATATTCATTACAACTCTTAAGAAAAGAATTGGTCATAGGAATGACCATTCTTTTGGAGCATAAAAAGCATCCTAATTAAGCATAAATGTAAACTTTTCTTAAATATTCATTACAACTCTTAAGAAAAGCTTGATTTGCATTATAAACACTTAATTTAGAAACTTCTCAAGCTTGAGAGGGGTTGAGAAGTGAAAACCTTGAGAATAGTAGAGAAAAACCATAAAATTACACTTTACCTTTTGCCTTTCAATTGCTTCTCTATCTTAGAAGAAGTCCCAAACCAATCAATTGGTTAGTGTGTTGAAAGAAAATATCCAAGGATGGCTGAAGAGAGAGAGAGGCTCCACTCTCTCCAAAAGTAGAGGATTTTTAAGGGATAATAAAAAATATCATTATTTTAATGTAATACTCGCATGGTATAGTTCACAAATTTTTTTTTACAAAAGACTACGGATCTATTTATAGGTGAGGGAGGCCTCTAACCAGGTCCAACTGGGTTCTAGAATTTTCATTAGGGAAAATTTGGAGTCAAAAAGGGGCCTTGTAAGAGATCCCTTGGGATGGTGATGTGGACAAAGCAAGCCAATAAACCCACATATAATATTGGAGGGTACGTGCATCATTTTTGAGTTCTTTATTCCATTAACTGACATGTAGGGTGTTTTTTAATTCAAAACAATGCCTCTTAAGTATAGTTTTTTATTCCCACTATGGTGCCTTATTTTATTGAAAAAAGACACCACTCTCTTTCTTCATTATACTTTTGAATGTAACGAAGCCAACTTTGCTTACCAAACTTGAACCGAACTTCGTCCCTGCAACCCATCATCTTGCATTGTCTCCCTCATTGTCTTCCCGACTCCACAACCACAACCACTCCAAATCTGAATTGTTTTGAGCGGGAGGTTTTTGATTTTCTCTTCTTCTCAAGGCGGCAAGTTTTGAAAAAGGATGGAAAAGTATTTGTTCTTCATGCACCATACTTGCTTGTGCATGAATAACAATCCCATTTCTTACCTTTTTCAAGTGAGGGTTGTGCTTACAAGTACTCTGTACATTTTGGTTCATCCAGGATACCAACAAGTTTGTTTGATGGACAAGGAGGTATTATTTAGTGATGTTGTCTTTTGGTTTTAATGAAGCAATCTTCTTCACGGGAGATAAGTGTAATATCTTTGGTTTCTTTTGTTTAAAGTGTGAGTTCAAGATGCTTTTTGGTGTTGTTAAAGTACAGAACAATGCAATGGAACCTGTGAAGCAAAAGAAAAAAAAGGTGGACATCCACTTCCAAGTAGAAGCCGATTATGCTCCCTGCATAAGAGAAATTAGTCTAGGCCAGCATGCGAAGCCCACATTACTGAGCTTCTAAATGAAGGAAAGAAAAATATGGACCTATGGTTGGATGGTAGTATTTACCCACCAGATGGTTGGATGGTAGTATTTACCAACCTCCTCTCAATCTCCATCATTCTTTGGGTTGACAAGTTTCTTCAAGTTTGTGTGTGAGGGTGAAAATGGATTGCTTGGATATTGCAAAAGACTGTTTGGCCAATGTTAAAGTATCTTTGAAAGACATTTGAGTGATAGAGATGCCAGAATAAAAATGCTTGAAGGTGCGAATTTTTACTTGGCATCGATCACAAAAGCTTTGCAAGCTTCAAACGAGGACAAAGCAAAATTTTGTGCTGGGTTACAAAAAGAGTTTGATCATTTGCAGCAGACTATTTATAAGATGCAGGACACTATTAAAGAGAAGAATGAAATTTTAGCAGTTCGAGAAATCAACAATTTCACATTGGAGAGTAAGAATGCACACCTTCGAAAACAACTTGAAAAGTTCAACAAAAAATTACAATATTTGAAAGACACTGTTGCATGACAAATGAAGATCAATACAAGGATGCAACAAAAAAGACACTTAGGGCTCTTGAAAAGAGTTCAAAGTTGTAGATGAATGTGGGAGAGGGCTTGACAATAATCCCACATGGGAACTTTTGAGAGTTCTAAAATTTTTGTATAAAAGGTGGCTCATTTGAGAGCTAGAGGACTCTTTTGGTCATTTGGTTGAGAGGCTCATAGAGAGAGCTTGCTCCATAGCTCCTTCTCAAGTGCTCTCCCAAGGCTCTCCATCTCCATTCATGCTTCAATCTTGTACTCTCTGTTCTTTACATTTTCAATGATATGAGGTTTTGGTCTACACTCTTGCTAATCTAGATTTCTTAATGATGTTTTGATTTGTGAGTTGTAGAGTGCTTGTAATGAAGCTTGTGCTTGAAATAATGTGTAGTTGAGGCTTGTGTGATAGCTCTTTGCATATTAGGTTCCTTGCATAAGTTGCATTTGTGTGCTTAAGTGTAGCCTAACCTTGATGCTTTGATTATGTAAGATTGATTGCTTGAGTGTTGAGAAGGATTGAGTAGGACTAGAAGTCATTAGTATGTGGTTAACTCTTCTTCTCCCATTCGGGATAGCCTCTATGCGCTAACCGGGTTGCATTCACGGATTGACAAGTGTGTGGGTTGGAGTGTAGCCTCCGCTATGCTATGATGTCCCAAACAATGGCGCCGCTGCCGGGGAACGCACACCTAAGTTAGTGAAGGGTGTTAACCATTACTTCTTACTAAGTGCTCCATTGATTGCAAAATCGTGGATTAGAGTAGATTAGAGTAGGGTTTGCAAGGGCATTGAGTGTGTGATCTCAAGGGCGCCTTATGTGCTTTCGTTTTTTTGATTAGAAGCAAAAAAAAAAACAAAATTAATTAAAACTCCAATGCGGTAGAGAAATCCCGCCATTAATCAGATTTAAGCACCTTCTGTTGTTGCATTTGTGACGGGGTTGGCGAGAGGTAGATAGGAAGTAGTGGAAGCGGCTTTCTTTTATTGTTTTGATTTGTTATTGTGTGGGGAGGCGTCTTCATAGGGCGCAGTGAAGAAAAAGAAAAATATATATATATATATATATTATATATATATATATATTTATTTATTTCTTTATATATGTACTCTACTGTAGACAGGCGAAGGACAACAGTTGGAAGCCGGCTGAAAGGAGAGAGAAGGCAGCTTTCAATATATATATATATATATATATATATATTTATAGATCTGACGTGGCAGCTGGAGGGGGTCGTCTGCCTTGAGCGCTGCTTGAAGAAGCGTAGGAGTGGACACAGGCGAAGGTAGCTTTAATATATATATATATATATATATATATATATATATATATTATACATTTACGTGGAAGGCGTCGTGAAGCGAAGGCGTTGGAGCAGAGAGTGGGAGGCATCGGCGTAGAGTGAGAATATATATATATATATATATATATATATATATATGATTGAAGCGCAGCAGGAGGCGAAGCTGGCTGGCTGTAAGACGGCGTTGGCAGTAGGAGTAGAAGGCGACAGAGAGCCAGTGGGTGGCGTCGGCAGAGCGCTGTGCAGCAGAGTGGGCAACCAGGCACCAGAATGAGAAGGTGAAGGCGTTGCAGGAAGGCCGGCGTGAAGCTGTAGGCTGCAGCTGAAAGCCTGCTGTGAAGGTGATTGCTCACGCGATCGGGCATCACGAGCTCTTGCTGGACGTCCTGGCTGCTACGAGACGAGACATCTTCATTTCTGTGAGGCGATTGGCAGCCCAGGCGGCTACTGCGGAGCGCAAGCTGTGGTGAGCTGGTGCATTGAAGAATCTGAGCTGTGAGGTGCAGAATCCGGGCGGTGGAGCGTGAAGGATAAGGTAGGTGGTATTTTTTCCATTTTTTTATTTTTATTAATTTTCTAATGTTTTTTTTTGTATTTTTAAATAAAAAACAAAAAAATAATTTTTTTTATTTAAAAAAAAAAAGAGAAAGAAAAAACAATTAAATTTAGAAAAAAAGAAATTAAAAAAAGAGAGGAAAAATAATTAAATTAAAAAAAATAATTTTTATTTTTTGAATCCATTGTTCCTTGTTTAAATTTTTGCATAATTAAAGTGGTTTGCATTTTAAAATTTTTGTAATTATTGCATAATTAGTAAATTCATATTTTTTGTAATTAGGCACGAAATCTATTAGTTTTAAAAAAAAAACAAACAAACAAACAAACAAACAAAAAAAAAACAACAACAAAAGGAGAAAAAAAATTGATAAATTGAGTGTTTTTTAGGAGTCTACTTTTTTGCATAATTTGTAATTCTTTATTTTTTAATTTTTGCATAATTAGTGTAACTTGCATTTTTTAGTTTTTGTAACTTTGTGCATAATTAGTAATTTTTTTTTTTCGTGTGTACATAATTTTTGTGTAAATTTAAAAAAAATAAATTTAAAAAAAAACATAAAAACATAAAATCATTAAAAAAAATCATTTAGAAAAATATATAATAAAAAAGAAAAAAATAGGATAGATAGTTACGCCGCACATACTCCTTTTAGTTGCATTTAGTGATTAGGTAGGTTAAAATATATATATATATATATATACATATATATATATATTTTTTATTTAAAAAAAAACAAAACAAAACAAAAACACATTAAAAAAAACCAAAAAAATTTGACCTTATGCACTTGCGGTCGGGACGTCTTGTAGATTCTGCCATAGGGCCTAGGGCACCTTCTAGAGTACCTACGTAAGAAAGTGGGACCCAATCGGTAGGAAATTTGGCAGATATTGCTGAAACCCTTTCTGAATCCCAATCCGATACCCTTTCCTCCAGAACAACTAGTTCATTGTCCATGGACAATCTAGGGCCGACAAATAGTCATCCCGTAGCCCCAAATAGAACACCCACAAGATCCTTTAATCCATTTGAAGCCGACACCATGGGGTTAACACTCAATGTGAGACTCCAATATGTCTACACAAATGCTCAAGGAGCTGAGATCTTTAGGGATCCACAACAACGGTATCTTGTTAAAATCGCAGACATTTTCTCAGAACTTGATAGAGCACCTCTAGTCAATGACCAGGGTAACATGTACATGGGTGGAGATGGTGTTCGCTACGAAGTCACCTACCATCCAAAAAAGGTAGACAAATTAGGGGAGCTCTCTAAAACCGAGTTCTTAGACTTATCAGAACTTTCCAGAGCAAGGGAGTCTAGAGATGACTGGCTCATTGAGCCGGACATGCCTGGACCATCCAATGCCCAGTCCTCAAAACCATCCATAGATGATTTACTTCTTGTAGATCTAAATTTGGAAAGGGATAGGAAAGGCAAGAGTAAAATGGATCAGGGGGCTGAATGCCAATGGGAGTTTGTACGACAAATTCCTGTGACAAAGGTCTTACAGGATGACCCACTTCAAGAGGTCTATAAGGACTCGTTAGAGGGATATTATGCCACAACTAGATTGCCACAGCTGGATCTTCCTCTAGCTCATGTGGTGGTAGTTGAGAAGCTTGCAGGACACATGAACAGAATAATTGATAAATGGGCCAATGAATACCGAACCTTAGATTGGAAAGAGATTCGGGAACTCATGTGGAAAGGACAACCATTATTCATGGAAGTGTTCTCAACAAATACAACCAAACCGGGAGAGACAGCCTTTCTTGGAGAAACTGTTGCTCCTCCCCTACGAGAGTTCACTAGAGAGGGACCCTCAACATCTAAGTGGACCACAGCTAGTAGCCCAACTCTAGCACCAAGATATCGTCCTACACCAAATGTGCGACCACAAGTCACACCACACCAACATTTTTCTCATTATAACAATCGGAGGGTAGGGGAGCTAACTCGGCCTCCCATTAACGCACCTCCTGAAATGCGGGTGACAAGATCTTTGGAGGGGTTTGGTGAGGCTGGTAATAGGGTACCCACACCAATTTTGGATACATGTGGACCATCTTTCCAAAGAGAGGAACAATTCCCGCTGAGAGTAAGAGGCCGTAGGCCCTATGATGAGTATTCAAGACAAGTAAGGCCATCAACTCTTCAGAAACTGGTAAAGAAGTATGAAGGGTCGAGAGATCCATACGACCATGTAGCAGCATTTAGGCAAGCAGTTCGAGCTGAGCAAGTGGCTGATAAGCATACTCAAATTGAAGGGTTTGGACTCACTCTTGAGGGAAAAGCCCTGGCTTGGTTTCAGGCATTAGAGGCTTCAGACAAAACTTCTTTACGAGTTTTGGAAGAGAGATTCATTGCTGCTTTTTCCTTGATGGGAATTCAACATGACACGGTAGCACACATCTACTCTTTCAAGCAAGGTGAGAATGAGAGTGTCAGAGACTGTGTAAATAGAATGAAGCAGTACATTAATCGTTGCCCAGAAGATGAGAAGCCCGCCCAAAGTCGTTTAATTTCTCTCTTCTTAAAAGGCCTCAAAAATTCGACACTGCATACACATCTCTATGCGAAGAAGCATACAAGTTTCAATGAGTGTTGCCATGATGCTATGGATTTCACCGATAACTTCAAATTCCAAGATGGTTCTGGCCCAGAGGTGAAACCTAGAGATCAGTGGGGTGATGACCAAAGTTCAGGGTCTAGCGCGCTAGTAAATCCAGACCAGATAGCTAACCTAGTACTAAGAAGATTGGGACAGACCTATCATCCACCCATGCAGCCACAACAACAGCAGCAGAGAATGAGGAGTGTACTTCCTACAGGTCCTCATCTTTGTGGAGCATGTGGCGGTGACCATAAAACAGAGGACTGTAATACCTTTTCTCCTCTAGTCACAAACCAACCCACAAAGAAGTGGTGCCAAGCCTGTGCTTGGAACTTTACTCATACCACACAGGAAGGTACTCGCATCGCGAGAATGAGACAGGAACGTGAGCAGCCGAGGGGTGGAGTGGCTCCACAAATGTATCAACAGTATACTAATTTTGAACGTAAGCCACCGATGGCACAAGAGCAAGCACGACCTGTACTTGGTGCTCAACCTCCTGCTCCTGGGACGGCTCCTGTAAGGGTTGTCGACTATGACAATTCAAATATGTGTAGAGACTTGGTAAACCCAGGCTATGTGGAAGAAGAATACGCATCATATTCTTCCAAAGAAAATATCTTTGAAAGTCCCGCATACCCAAGCCAAGCACTGGAGACTCAACCAGGGGAACAAAACTCTTTAATGTTGCTAGGCGGCTACCAACCTAGGACTCCAGGCCCCACAGGTCAATGGCAGCCAAGGAAAGTAGAGGCCAAACCAATGGGCCCCTGTTATGAGTGCGGAGAACCCCATTGGGCTCGTGATTGTCCACATCGCTCTAGGCAAGCATCTCGGTCCAATACAACAGTACAACAGTTTCCACCAATTGAAAGATATTGTCTAGGGTGCTGTGTAGAACACTTCCCAAAGGATTGTCTGCTGAAACCACATGAGGAAGGCTCCTCTTAACCAAAGGTCTCACTCAACCTTGTAGGCGCAGTTCCATCACCACCTTCATCTGAGAATGATGATGTCGTGCCACTTAGAGTCATGACTAGATCACAGATACGAAGTGCCGAAATACAGACTGATGAGACACCTCGAACTAGGGATGCAAAGACAAATCTAGTGGACAAGACCCTACAGTCCAGTAGAAAAAAGACCACTCGGCGGAAGAAGAACTGAAACAAACAAACTAAAAGTACATCCACTAGTTCTCAAGAAGCCTCTAAACAAAACATGGGGGATAAAACTTTTACATCCCAAGAAGTGCATGAGGAACATCAACCTCAACCTGGGCCTAGTGTTAAACAAGATGAGGCTAGTACGACTGAGGATAGTTCTGGGGGTTCTGTTTTTGTGGATAAAGTGAATGAGACTCTAGAGGCCATCATTGATGCTCATAGAAGTCGCATTGCAGCTTTATCTGAGCTACCCAAGAAGCTTCAAGAATACCCAAACCCTCGTGAGGAGAAGATCAATCTAGCTGTACATCAGCAACTCATTAGGGAAGCTCAGTCAATACTTGAGGGACCACCACCACCTATTCCTCGGGGCCCAACCTCTCTTAAGCCAACATTAGAAACCATACCAGAAGTGTCATCAAGTCGGGAAATGAAAAGTGAGCTCATTTCACAAGCTCATAGCGAAAGGTCTGCACCAATTGACACCCAATTGAAAGGGGGTAATCTGCCACCACCTAGCCTTGTCTTCCCATGCAATGATGAAGTTATTGATGCTAATGAGGACATGGCAAATGAGATGTGGGCTGCAGTTCACGAGAAAGTTCATGAGAACATGTCTTCTATTAGTTCGCCTCCATTCTCTGAGGTGGATTTTACCAGGGGCACGGAAAACAACTTTGGACGCCCAAGCATCCAGGAGGAAGTTCAAAAAATTGTTTCTCCTAGAAGTAAGCATACAATGAAAACCTTACCATCATATCTGGGAGAATATGAGAACTGTTCTCAAACCTTGAGGATACCCTCCATGCATAAAAGGTTGACAAAGGAGAAAGATGTGAGTATGGTGCAAGCTATTTTGTCAGCACCAGTGGCTTGTACCTTACCTTTGCTTGATTTGATAAAAATTCGACCTGAGTTGTGGAATGATATTGCCACATGTTTGTCAGAGCAGGTATTGCTACAAAAGGGTCACCATGAGTGTACTATACACCCTAAGACAAAACATGTTATGCCAGTTCCTATCAACAAAGTAGGAAAATTTTGTGAAGACGATCAGGGAAATGCTACCCTCCCATTAGAAGTGCGAAAAGTATCTTCAACTGCAATACTTGATAGTGGCGCAGGAGTGGGCATTGTGACAAGGTCCATTTGGGAAAAGTGGGGCAAACCAGCTATTAGGAGTACCAGGATGCGCTTGCAGCTAGCAGATGGAAGCTTAGAACATCCCCTTGGGCTGCTTGAGAACATATTGGTCACCACATGTGGGATTGAATATGAGCACACCTTTGCAGTAGTGGATTTTGGAAAACATCCAAACTATGAAGTGATATTGGGTAGACCATTCATGCGACAATTTAAAATGATTCAAGATTGGGGATACAATTATTTGTACCTCCGACATGATTCTGTCATCACAAGGGTCAACCTAAGAAATCACTCATATCGTGATGTAACAAGGTCTCCAATAGATGAGTTTGATTCTGCTTCATCTGAGGGCTCAAGAGTTACATTGTCAGATGGGCGAGAAGATCTATGGATGTGCGGAGCCTCATGTAGGGATTTCAACACTGAGAGACTTAAGGGTAATCGAAGTGTATCAGACGAGGCATACATTCCACAACCCTTCCCTGAGCATTTAATTGATCCATTAGAATGGAGTCATGTCCTTGCAACATTATCGACATGTGCTTTACCGAAGCCAATTCAATTTTGTGACTCAGATGGATATGATATTATTCCTATACGAATGGTACAACCACGTGCCCTTCTAGATGATTTGTACTATAGGAATGCATCCACAACAGCATTGCATGTTAAGGAAGTCTCGGCTACTCCACGAGCTTTATCATGTAAAAAGAGTGGTGTTTCTACCTTACACGAAGCACAATCAAAATCTGCTCTTGAAGCTCCAAAACAAATGATGTGGATAATTGATGAGTACTCAAGTGAGGGCCATGGCTGGCATGTTCCAACTACTCTAGTTACTGCTCAAAGAAGGCCAGGTAAGAAGGAATTATCAATGTGGCTACCCAAAGATGCGTACAAACTTGTACCATCTAGTCCAATTGCCAAAACTCCTAAAAAGCACATCATTTCCAAGCCTAAACCTCGGATTGTTAATCGATGGGTCCCAAAACATGTTCTTAAAGCACAAGGCTATTATGAGGGTGCAACAGCAATTTGGCTTCCAAAGTGCCATGCTTTGCTAGGGGTAACAGAGTGTTTCAGAAAGATTCCAAAAGCCATCCTTGATTTTCCATATCAGTGGATACAAAAGAAATCAACACAAACTCTTCAAGAAAGGATAGGTGGCTGTGATAGCACCTACAAATCTACTTGTGTTGATCTTCCCAAAACAAGTAATGAAACACCGGTTGTCACAAATTCTCCTTGTTACACAATTCCACCCTCCAATGGTGTACCTAAGAAACATCCAACTCCAAAGGAGTCTCATTTGAGCATAGATTCTAGCATTTCAATGCCTAATTCCTCTTATCTTGCTCAAATTCCAAGACAATTGATAAAATTTCCACTCAAGAAGGACATACCTAAAACCAAAGATAAGGCATTAACACTACAATTGAAGCTCTTTGGTAGATCAATGTTTGCATAGTGTGGTTCCTTATGCTTTTAAAGGATTATGTTCTTTTTGAATTGATCTCCACTACCAGCGCAAGGGTAAGCACATCGACTCCACAATAAGATCGACAAACCAGGGCACTTTTATCCCACTGGGTTTTTCCCCTCGGCTATATTCGGTGTTTGGCACCAATAGCAAATTTTATTTTTTTTTCTTTTCTTTTCTTGTTTGTTAATAACAATTTTGCAGAGATCTCCGTAAAAAAAAACAAGAGCATCAAACACGCCCCAATAGTCCACCTATCGTGCAAACAAATTAGGAAGGGGGGAGACATGCTACGCCTACAAAGATCAAGGAGGAGCAATCTGCACAAAATCAGCAATGCATCAATACAAACGAACAACATCAACAGGGCACTACAACAGGTGTATTCAAATCTTAATCTTTATTTCTTTATGTGCTCTTATCTTTCGAATATATGGTTTGCATGTTCACACAATGTTGGCTGCTTAAAGTTTTTAATTAGTTGTTAAAATATGGTGAGTAAACTCTAGAGTCTTAGAAGACTTAGTAAAAGATATTTCTATCTAAAGACAGTGTAGGATATATACCAATGGAATATGCCAAGTTCTTATGCTTTCAAGGTATATTAGTTATCCCTAGTGGTGGCTACCTCTTAGATATGAGCTAGGTGCTAGGAGTAATAAAAATTTACGAAAATATACCCTAAAAATATATATATATCCAAAGTAAATTGAGACATGACGTGTCTACAGCCATGAGAAATACTTGGTAGGACCTGGGGTTGTCTTAGCACCTTGGGGCCGATGCCTTGGTTTCCATGGGGTAAACACTGATGTCTAAAAGCCTCAGAAAAAGACCTTTGAGGAATCTATCACCTTGATAGATGTTGGTAGGACTCTGGGGTACACTATAGGCCCTCGAGACCGATGCCCTCATCTTCATGGGGTACTCCTTATGTCATTAAAAAAAAGAGAGAAAAAGGGTCTGTCGCCCTTGAGATACTTAGCGGTCTTTAGATTCTCTTGGCGGAGGTCTCTTGGCCATTGCTTGGGTCTCATTGGGATGGAACCTTAATCTTTATCACCTTCTACACACACATCAAAAAAAAAAAGAAAAAAAAGAAGAAGAAGAAGAAGAAGAAAAAAAGAGAGCGTTCCAATCACCTTTGCTCATATTTAGGAGTAGGTTTGCCACTTAGGAATAATTTACATACTTGTAGGACATTGAGACTGCGGTCATAACCGGCGGTGTACAAAGCACACTTGCCTTTGCATAGCACTATCTACCACTTAAGTCTCACTTTGACTAGTCTTGACTCACCTATTTTAGTACTCATTAAAACTTTAATCAGCCTTGCACTTGTATGCTCACGTGTGAAATTAGTATCTTTGCTGGTTTTTCTTTTCTTTTCTTTTTTTCAATAAAGGACTTTACTTGTATCCATTGTTTTTTTGTTGCAGCTCTTGCTACTACCGCGCTTGAGGACGTGCGCAAAATAGGAAGGGGGGAGTGTTGCATGACAAATGAAGATCAATACAAGGATGCAACAAAAAAGACACTTAGGGCTCTTGAAAAGAGTTCAAAGTTGTAGATGAATGTGGGAGAGGGCTTGACAATAATCCCACATGGGAACTTTTGAGAGTTCTAGAATTTTTGTATAAAAGGTGGCTCATTTGAGAGCTAGAGGACTCTTTTGGTCATTTGGTTGAGAGGCTCATAGAGAGAGCTTGCTCCATAGCTCCTTCTCAAGTGCTCTCCCAAGGCTCTCCATCTCCATTCATGCTTCAATCTTGTACTCTCTGTTCTTTACATTTTCAATGATATGAGGTTTTGGTCTACACTCTTGCTAATCTAGATTTCTTAATGATGTTTTGATTTGTGAGTTGTAGAGTGCTTGTAATGAAGCTTGTGCTTGAAATAATGTGTAGTTGAGGCTTGTGTGATAGCTCTTTGCATATTAGGTTCCTTGCATAAGTTGCATTTGTGTGCTTAAGTGTAGCCTAACCTTGATGCTTTGATTATGTAAGATTGATTGCTTGAGCGTTGAGAAGGATTGAGTAGGACTAGAAGTCATTAGTATGTGGTTAACTCTTCTTCTCCCATTCGGGATAGCCTCTATGCGCTAACCGGGTTGCATTCACGGATTGACAAGTGTGTGGGTTGGAGTGTAGCCTCCGCTATGCTATGATGTCCCAAACAGACACGCCATTGGATGCTCGATTACGCAAGAGACAGATCAAACCATTGGAAGAACTCAATGTTGGAGGTGGCCAATGGAAGCGTCGTGTAAAAGCTTGCAGGTATTGGGATCGATAATTTCTTTGAGCTTAAATTTCTTTGAGCACTCACTTTTCATTTTCATCTTTAGTTCCTTTTTTGGAGATGGGGGATTAGGTGTGGGGGTGGTATAGTTAGATGAATGATGGACTGAAATAGCTATCGTTGTTGCTTCAGGATGGTCATAGATGTTGTGGGTCCAAAAGAGCAAGGTTCTGATATATTTGGCAAAGTTCTGACAAAAGACATCGTGGAGTCAGTAATACAGCATCCTAAGTTTGCAAGACTTTGATCAGACATAGCAAAGCAATCCTTGCAGGAGGTGAGTGAAGCATTCACTCCTGCAGATGCACAAGGTATATGTGACATGGCTGGTATAAGTACAAAGTCTTACAAGATGTTGTTTAATAAAGTTAAAGAGGGTTTCAATTGTAAGCTTGGAAAAAAAATAGTAATTCCCATTCCAAAACCATTTCACATGAACAAAGCTCGAAATATTCTCAACTTGGGAATGGTCGAACTTGTTGGAGAGCCTTGTCACGTGTCTAGTACATTGACAGTGACTAAAAAGAGCGGGGAACAGAAAATCATAGAGCTTACAGAGTTCAACAATTTCATTATGGATGTTCGGAAATTACAAATGGCTATGGTGAAATTTTATGACATCAGTGTACATGAGTGCAATGGAAGGCTGAAATTTGTTTTAAAACTTGATGAGAGTGAGGTGATCAAAGGACAGAAGCTGGAAAGGGTTAGCATGACTTTAATGAATAGAGCTTTGGATGCAAATATCAGTAATGCTGATGAGAAGCACTTTAGTGTACAATCCAAAAATGAGATTTGGTGGCTGGCTGCATTTGAGGTGACGTGCTATCCATTTTTAAAAAAAGAATATTATGTTGCTATCCTCTTGTTATGATGTTGTAGACAATTTAACTGTTGTTGTTAATAGGTTCCAACAGAGACCCATGAAATTCTAAAGTGGTACTTCAACCAGGCTGAGCTTCCTTCCACTATCCAGCAGAGCAGTCAAATAGCGAAAAGCTTTATGTAGAAGGATATGGTGAATATAAGGTTGAATGGCACCTGGCTGCAGATCTTAAAACCTTGAAATGCATGTTTGGTATTTCCCAAGGAGCAATGGTCAAGTATCCTTGCCTGTATTGCATGACCGAACGAGGTGTCTCCAAAGGAGGAAAAGAGAGAGAATGGAAATGCCTAAATGCAATCAGTAATAGGCGTGAAGCCCCAAATCGTGATGCTCCAGGAGTGGATCCTAATTGGGATCCAATTCTTCCTATCCCTTTGATCAGAGTTCATATTTGTGTTTTGCATGCACTGGTTAGAATAATTGAGAAACTAGTCTACATGTACATCGAATTTTCATGGAATATGAAACCAGCATTAGAGAGTGAAAGAACTATTAAAAAAATAGAGCAAGTGCTTTCAGATGCAGGTTTACATTGTGGTCAAGTGAAGATTAAGAAGGACTTGAGAAGATCAGGGAAGACCGGAAATGTTCCTAGCAAACCATGTTTTGAAGGTGCAAAAGCCAGAAAGTCTTATCTAATCATACCCAGAGAGGTCATCACGGTACAGATTTTGAGGTGTGGAGGAAGCTTCATGCAGCTGTAATTGATCGAGGCTCTTCAGGACAAGCAAGGGTGGCAAAGGCCAAAGCGTGGTTGGCACTTGATCGGCTAGTACCTTTGTTGCAAAAAGCAAGGTTTGAAGATGGGGATGTTGAGAAATTTGAGGCAGTTGTGACAGAGTTCTACACTAGCTATGAAAAGGCATGGGGTGCGACAAACTTGACACAATACATGGTTATTACTTGAAAACCTACAGCTTTGAGTTTTTTTTGTTATTCAAAAAATATTGTACGATACTAAATGTCTTGTTGTTGTTGAGCCTTTTTGCGGAAGAGTTTGGAAGCCTTGGGATTTGGTTCCATGTGCATGCACATTTTGCATGCACATGGAACCTTTTTTGCGGAAGAGTTTGGAAGCCTTGGGATTTGGTCTACCCAAGGCATGGAAAGATCTCATTGGCAAGCACGTTGTGCCTATCAAAGGGCCACTCAACATGGAGGAGGAATGAAGAAAAGTAATCCCATGAAGCAACTATGTCACTGGTGGTATAGGCGGATTCAAGTGAGGGCTCGTGTGAAGATCAAACAGTCTGAATCAACTGTGTCATGTGCAATAAGAAAGATGCAGGCTAAACGGAGACGATCAATATATGTCTCCTCACAGGGAAAGCAGAATCATGCTGAATGGCTAAGACAACGACAAAGACAGGGCAGAGTGTGGAAGAAAATTGATCATTGAAATACATATTATAAAACAATGATGTAACTGTGAAAGATTTTAAAAGAACAAGAGCTTTCATCTATGTCCCATATAAATGTTTTCAATATATATACATTTCATAGTTTTTAATGGTAAGCAAGAAGAGTATTGAGAAATATGAAGAAACTTCTTAGCAACTGGAACTATCTAAATCTGTTAATCTGGAGCAGAGACTTCCCCCAGCCGAGCCTTTTTTGATGAAGTTTCTGCATCATCTTCTTCATCCTCTATCAATGGCACAACAGGGATCTTTGGCCTTGCTGTTCTAGGAAGATGCTTCTTCCTGCAATCACTCAACAGATTAGGAGCTGTGATTCCACATGCCAACCCATAAGCAGCATATGTTAAATAATATTTACATCTCAACGAATATACTCCAGGTCCCTCTCCAAAAATTCGAATAGCTGCTTGCCGCTCTAGAAGTATTGCCTTGTTTGCATTCAGCCTTAAGTGATAGCCATCTAAATACCTGGATAGAGTCTTTATCACCATCAGAGGAAAACTTGCATTGTCCTTGGAGAAGCTAGCATGAAATATCACAATTTGAGGGAATTTTAGGCGATGTATATATGTTCCTACTAGTGTTGAATCGTGGCCCAATCCCGCCATACGCTTGCCTGAAGCACGTTTGAGGAATGTGTCTTCATATATTTCCAACTGAAAAAATAAAGGAGCATTAGCCAGAAACAACATCACCAAACATTTCAAGACAAAGTTGATAAAGCCAAATCCGCAACAAAAGTACGAAAACACAACCAAAAAAACTAACCTCTTGGTTCTCATCTGCTTCAAGCAAGGCGTCTTGCCATAAATTAGTGCTCGAACTAGGAACGGTTTCCGCTGACTTACTTGGCACATCCCTAAACCCTCCCATGTTTGTAATATTTAGTCTTTCCCTTGCTTCTTGTAGCTCTTCCTCTGTGGCATCTTTTCCTTCATATTTAAGGGCATGAGCATAGATCATCTTTAGTGTTGCTGCAACAGATAGGAACTCAATGTCTTTCACATGGCTATCCACTAGTAAGTATTTATCTATCCCATCATCATCTACAAAATTGTCATCGACCTCCAGATTTTGGGCTATGAAAGCTATGCAATGGTCCTCTCTTAAGTTAAATACATGTTGTATGTCTGTCAGCAATATATACTCTGAATCTCCTACTTGGTAGGAGGGGAGTAATGGCGTTCGAATGGGGGAGGAGTCATCTGATTCAATCACAAGCTGACCTATATCAGTGTTTTGTTCTCTCACTGCCTCAATATCAACCGCCAAACTGAGCTTCCTCTCTTCTTCAACATTGAACTCCTCAATCACATGAGGAGTGTCCTCCTCTTCAGCAACATCCTCAACGGTGGGACTAGCCTGACGAGAAATCGTGTCTTCACTTTCATTTGTTGCATGCGGCTCTGTACATTCTTCATCTGTTAATTGCACGTTCATGTGCAAGAAGCATAAGAAGGCATTAGAGTATTCCATCAAGCGACATTTTCTTTTGTGAAAAGGGCATAGCAAAGCTCTCTTCTTATCACATGGTACCTTGTGCCAATCCCTGTTTAACCTCTGCTTCTTCTTCGGCGACACCTTGAGATTAAAATGAATGTGATTTTTCCCACCATCAATCATCATTGGTTCTTCATTTGTGAGCTCGTCAAACTCTTGCTTTGCCTCTTCAAAGTATCCATGATGGCTAGAAAATGTATCCTTCAGAGAAAAATCGCAATTGAACATCAACGAAATTGCAGGGTGCAAATCATGACGTCGACATTTGTAGAGGAAGTCATACAACAGAGTTGCAGGTGTTTCTTTAATCTCTTCGTCCACATCAAACTCGACTTGAACTTGCACCATGGCTGAATTCAAGGGTGTAGATAAGACATGGAAAATATTAGTTCAAGCAATGAATCAAGAGACAGTCAGTCTTAAACAACAAATCTCTGTGTGGTGTGAATGGATTCAACATAACGCGAGAGGAGATGCCAGAGGAATCTAGGTATTCCTCCTCGCGTTGTAGTGAATCTATTTTCCCTAACGCAAATAAATTGCAGCTTAGTCAAGGACCTCGTCTCGCGTTATGGTGAATCGATTCACCATAATGCGAGGAGGAATATTGTGCTTCCTATGGGACCTTCGCTCGCGTTATGGTGAATTGATTCACCACAACATGATGACTTTTTCATCCTTTGGCGCCGCCTCTTACGTTATGGTGAATTACAAATAAAGATAGTTCTCAAGTACCCATACTGAGAGAGGAGGTGTCAAACGAATTAAAATAGTGTTTTTCGCAGTCAATTCACCATAAGGCGAGGAGTCATAGGTTTTCAATTCACCTTAATACGATGAAAAGACAAAGCAAGGAGTTCTGCACGAATGAAACCAAAAGAACGAAATAACAAAAGAAGAAGGAAGCACAAAA
This sequence comes from Cibotium barometz, assembly GCF_041138505.1. NCBI lineage: Eukaryota > Viridiplantae > Streptophyta > Polypodiopsida > Cyatheales > Cibotiaceae > Cibotium > Cibotium barometz. Next base: position 29,314,114 of record NC_141064.1, on the reverse strand, counting down.
GAGAAAAATACCAGGAAAATGAATTGTATACAAACGTCGCAAGAGATGGAGATGAAGGAGTTTGTTGTTATCTTTGATGCAGATGAAGGAGGTTGGAGGTTTGTCTTTGACGTTTGATACAGGAGGATGAAGGAGGATGATTAATGAAGGAGGGTTGGAGGAGAAAGTCAGTCGTTGTTGATGGAGATGAAGCCGTTGGTGGGGAGATAAATGAGAATACGAACTCCAAGAGAGGCAATAAATGAGATGGGTATCCTAGAGAAGCAATTAAAAACCATTTTTAATGCTATATGCGACACGTCAGCGTCGCGTTTTCACCCACCATTCCATGAATGCCACGTGGTAGCCTGCCGTGTACCTAGCACGTGTACAAGCTATAAAGTTTAATCAAAGCCCTTTTTAATGCTATGCGACACGTCAGTGCTGCCTAGTCGCCCTGGCAGCCCGCCAGCATGAGTGTTCGCTCTAAAGACTAATCAAAGCCGTTAATCACGCCACCTTTTTGTCCTCTTATCGATTTTGCCTTGTCCGTCCTCCTGCTTGCCTCCAGGTGACTTCCGACTACTGCCACAGTACTGAACCAATACTCCACCTCCTGCACGACAGTCTCCATCCATTCTCACGCAAGAAATGTAAGTTTTTGTATATTACTTGATTGTTTTGTAAGTTTCTTGTATATTGCTTGTTTGTTTTGTTTTTTCTTCGACTGTTTGCCCTCTACCATTGTTTTTTCTTCGACTGTTTTCCTTTTGCCATGGTGATTCGATTCACCTTAAAGCACACGACGGGCCATTATAATCTCAATATGCTCCATGTCTTATGGTGAATCGAATCACCAAAATGCAAGATGGAATGGTAAGAGATTCGCGATAATCCTCCTCCCATTGTAGTAAATCGATTCACTATAACACGAGGAGGATTGTTTTGCTTTGACTGGCCCTTAGTCTCGCGTTATGGTGAATCGATTCACTATAACGCAAGACCAAAGGGCAAAGGATTCACGATAATCCACCTCTTATTGGTGTCAATTAATTCACCTCCTACATGACAGTCTCCATCCATTCCCACTCATAGAATGTGATGAAAGTGTATTACTTAATTGTTTTGTGAGTTTCTTATATAATCCTTGATTGTTTTGTTTTTCCTTCGACTGTTTGCCCTCTGCCATTGTTTTCTCTTCGACTGTTTGCCCTCTGCCATGGTGATTCGATTCACCGTAAAGCAGACGACGAGTCATTAGAATCTCAATATGGCTCTATGTGTTATGGTGAATCGAATCACCAAAATGCAAGACGGAATGGTAAGAGATTCGCGAGAATCCTCCTCTCGTTGTAGTAAATCAATTCACTATAACGCGAGGAGGATTGTTTTGCTTTGACTGGCTCTTAGTCTCGCGTTATGGTGAATCAAATCACTATAATGCAAGATCAAAGCTCAAAGGATGCACGATAATCCGCCTCTTATTGGTGTCAATTAATTCACCATAATGCGAGGAGGATTATTGTGTTTCTGTGGGCCTTCATCTCGCGTTATGGTGAATGGATTCACCATAACGCGAGGAAGTGCATATTGCTTTCTTGGCCACCCTCTCTCGCTTTATGGTGAATTGTTAATCATATACTACTGAATAGCTAAGTTTTTTGCTCTTTCTTGCGTTTTCAGATGGCTCGTGTAAGGCATACAGCTAGACCCATTGACAATGCAGCTCCCTCATCTACTGGGAAGAAGATGGGCGCTCTGAAAGCCTCAAGATCGAGGAAATCAAGCAGTCCTTCCCGATTATCCAAAACGCAGCCTAGACTAAGGCGTTTCGCAGAGCATTCATCAGCTCTACGAGAAATCACAAAGTTTATGAAGCACCCGACAGCTGCTATTCCAAGATTGCCTTTCCAGAGGCTTGCCAGGAGAATTTGTGAGCAAAATGGAATTTTGTTTAGGTGGAAGGCATCGGCCCTGTTTTGCTTGTAGGAGGCCACAGAAGATTGGATGATCGAATTTTTTTTGGATAGTTACGTTCTTGCTACCCATGCACACAGGGTGACAGTGGATGAACAAAGATTTTTTCAGCCTAGTAGCCCTTCGTTTCAGATACGATAAGATACTTAGACCAGTTACGTTTACTAATGAACGAATGTTACAAATTTTGGATGTCCGTCCTGTGCAAAAAGTGAGAATTGAAGAGGTGACCGAGGGAGGTCCAGATCATGAACATCAGACTCGGGCAAATTTAATGACAAGCGCTCAAAGGGAACATCAAGCTACAATGCTTGCATTGCAAACAAAAATGGAAAATGTTCGCGCACTCCACGCCATGAATCGGGAGGTACTGCAATTTTTGTTGCCGGAGTTCTATGTACCCTTTAATATTAGAGGGCATAGATGTTATTTCCCGATTCATGCTGAGGAAATCAACATTTTGTTTGATCCTAAAACTGAAGTCAACGACAAAGTGCTCAGATGTGTTTTAAGGTATACTCTTTTCTCTGTCCTCCCACAATTTTTCATTCTTGGCTCTTAAAGTTTATGCCTCACTCTTGATATGTTCCCTTGTGAAGTTTTGTTATTTCGCAATTGCCCGAGGATGTACAGCAACGAGTGTTCCAGATTGATTCACTGGTCTCAACACTGTTGCTAGTAGAGTCAGTTCCGTACCTCGATGTGCTGAACTGGTTTCGGGAGGTCCAGCTGGATGATGCTCGAGTATTTTTTTGGCATATCATGAAAAGTGAGTTTGTCTCTCTATCTCTCTTGCATGATGTTTATATGAATCACCATACACGAGTTATATAGTGCTTCCTTTGGATTGAAACTAATAGAAATCTATTTGGATGTGATGCAGTTCCCATTGGAGTCTTGTACTAGTCGACGTGCAAGACAATGTCATTTACCTTGCAAATTCGACATCTGGTGTCCATGGCAATGTTTTGCTGTAAGTAAAAATCATTAAGATACATACTATTGTTTGAGTTAGAAGTCCGGATTGATCAAGATAATGATTGGTCTTTGTTTACAATGGTGTCAGGAAACTAATGGCAGCTTACGAGAGCCTGAGCATGGACATCGACACCCTGGATCGATCGACCATCCGAAGGGTTAGTGTCCCCAAACAAGAAGATGGCTACAGCTGTGGGTGGAGGGTTGCACTTAATGCAATGTTGCTGCTACGGAGCATTTTTCAGCTCCCTTCAGAGGATGTAAGCATTTTTCAGCTCCCATACGCATTTGTACTCTTGTTTATCTTCTTGTATATTGTCATGTTGATCTTATTTATGCCTTGATGAATTGTGATGGCAGTTTCCATCAATGTCTCGCTACGTGGACCTAGACGTCCAAACGTTTAGGGAGGAAACGATTACGAAATTGATCGAGGTCACTGAAGTTATGCCTCCAGACGGCCCAGTGGACTTCATCCTGCCCAATCCACGAGGGGGGATAGGCCCCCCTGAGCCTCTTACATGGGCTCCGTACTTGGGAGAAGAGCCATGGCTCCATCCTGAAGCCAATACCTATGGGTTCCAGTAATAAATAGTTTTTTCCTTCTTCCAACAAATGTACGTTTGTAAATATGCAGCTATACATGTACATTTATATTTTTTTTGTACATATTTAGTGTTATTGGAGAGAGAACATCAATTGTAAATGCACTTTTAATTTGAAAATCAGAGGATCAAATTTGCTACTATGTTCCTTCACTGCTTGTTTTCTTACTTTAAGTCTTTTTTGTGTACATAAAAATTCAATTGGAGAATTTTTGCCTTCATTACATTGTTTTAAACAATAAAGCATTACAAAAGCAATATTCTGAACAGATAAGTTTATTGTATATGGAAAATACATTGTCACCGTATACATGGTCACATCATATATCTTCTAGTGCCTCCAATTCATGTGGGACTACAACATCTTTACAAATGATCTGATGCTCTCTTCTTTTACTTAGCTTCCGACCATCGAGCTTGAAGCAAAATTGATCTGGAGGATTTTGAATAGCTACTTCTAATTCCTTCCTAACATATTCGAGAGTCCAATTCTCTTCCACTTCCAATGTCAAAGATGGGTGACCCTGTCAAATCATAACTATATCTATCAAGCAAGAGTGGCTGCCATCTCTTGTATCTTGGTCCATGCTTTCCCAATTGTTGTTGATCCATCGCCACCTTCTATAAGTAAATGACATGCACAGATGTTGCTTGGCAATATAGTATCTAATTCCAAAATATCATTAGGATAATTTTTCGAGGATAATCAAATAAGCGTTGTAACTGTTTCACAAAAATACATTTGAATGTCATAACACTCACCGAAATGCAATGTCGGAGGTGTTCAATCGACATTCGATCAAATCATCTCCCTTTGATGATTTCACTCTCCAACCTTTGTCAAACAAATGATCAAGCTAGGCTTCATCTATATCTTTGCACACAAAAGTTGTTTTAGTTTTTCTCAATTGTTTACAATCAGAAAATAAATGAACAAAGCATGCAATTGGAACAAACAAACTTAAGTGGACATTTCTTGCACCAATGCTAGGCTTCATAGCACATTTAATATCATTAAACATTTTGGTCCTGTATGACTCTATCACTTCTGTGTCAAGCAATGGCCACTCAGGACTATCAAGTGCGGGCAATTGCTTATAATTTCAAGGTCTTAGATTTACTCGTATATACTGCCAGTAAAGAGCTACAGTTATACCCTCGGTATATACGGGTAGTCACGGTCCTTGGAATTATAAGGTAAATACCATCATGTCTAGGCCTCAAGCAAGTTCGGGATTCCATACAACTATGGTACTTTCATCTGAAGACCCAATTACCTATTTATGAATCTTCATTCTGAATATCAATTTGTATGAATTTCATCACACAATTACAACCTTTTACTGTTACTTCATAAATTTTTGACATTTCTGGCTTCTCAGTTGATCCACTTTACCAATTCGCTCTGATACCAGCTAAAAGATCCCTGCCCCATCCGCGCAATGAATTCGGGGGTGCTAGCAGCAGAAGTAGCACTTTTCTTGCACAGGGCAGAGCCTCTCACTCGGGGCCTCGTCCACCACGAATATCCGGACAAGAGACTAATCCCTCGGTTCTTCCAAAACCGAACCCAGAAAAACTTCCCTCGCCCAAAAAGCACGGGTGATTCCTCTAGGATATTTTTATTCTAATGTAGTCAAAAGCCTTAACTAACCAAACTGCTCCGACCAAACCCGTGAGTCACATAGTTAGATCAAGGAAAAGACTTGCACTTGGATCATAGAGACCAACGCTTTTTTCCTCCTCAAGAGGCATAGAGGCATAGCCGTTGATTCTTTTCCATAGAACAAGGACTGTCTGGGATTTACTTCATCTATCGTACCATAACAGAATTGAGTCTCATTTTAGGGATCCATCAGTCCAGCCTAACCCCATCTAATCCTGTGGGTTAGCCAACTGCCCAATCCATTTAGGAATTTGGTTAGGTTTTGTCCCGGGTACTAGGGAAAAGAGTTCCCAGGCCCCCTAGCTGGATCTTTAAGCTAGTCACACCACTTACACACCCAATATGAAATTGCCTGTCTTCACAGATTTAGCTGTCTTTAAAACAATATTTTAATGAAACCATAGAATCACTGATTATAATCCTCCAGTTGAATTCTGATTTCCAATCATTCCTTCATCGGTGTACCTATGGCATCATTGGTAGCTAGAACGCTCCACTCAGGGGCCTTTTCAATAGTTCCTAGCTCATAATACCCGACAATATAATCACATAAGAAAATCCACATGGACTCTCCATTCAAGATCAGCATGATCAACCAACAGATCCATATAAAAGAGCCATGGACTCATCCGTTGGACTAGCAAGGTCAATCAACGAGATCCATGTCCGGTTTCAAAAAAAAACTCTAACTCCTTGTTCCATTTTCTTCCTCGACGCACGCATGTATATCTTCCGCGACCCAGAGCCCGAGCACCGTATAGCTAGCACCCTCTAGGTTCCTTCACAGGTCACCTACTAGCGCTTCACTCATAGGCCGCTTCCTTGGTCTCTCATATATCGTACTAGAAGCTCAAAACTCTGTTTCAGGGGAAACCATTTTAGACACTAGGAGGATTTTTTTATCCAAAAAATGCTATCCAGATGATGAATTTGAATGCTGGTTGATATGATTTTAGAATTCTGGTTGAGAATTGATGAGTTGATTTGGATTCTGATTGAAAGAAAATGATTCTTGAATTCTGGTTGAAAGAAGATAAGTTGAACAAAACCACAATGAGGATGAATGGGACGAATCCCAGTAATGATGTTAATAACTGGAATGGCAATAATAACTTCAGCAAATCACTCTATGAGATTAGTGAATTATGCTGAGAGATTTGCTGTTGTTAACCTTTGACTCAAAAGCTCAAATTAAGGGATGACAAATTGGGAACCTGTATAACTAAAATTCCCGTGGAGGAATGTTCAGATGGAATTTTCGATCTGATGGACCATCATTTTGTTAAGGAAATGAATGATATGTTCTGAATGAATTGTTACCTGATAATTAGTTCTATATGTTTTTCTCGTAGAAGGGATCTTTATCCTAGGATTCTATTGGGTTTACTAGACTATAAAGAACCCCAGAATCAGTTGGATCTTAAGGGAAAGAGTTGTACTCCAACTGCGAGATGAGGACATCTCGCATTTTTTAAGTGGGGTAGGATGTAAGATTCCTCCCTCCAGCTTTTGAGGTGTACAGGCGTGAGAACCTCCCCTTCTGTTCTTGAAATTATTCCCCTCTCTGGAATAAAAGAAAGATCTTGTTTTACCTTGTTTTGACCTGGAGAGAGAAAATGTCTAGAGGGAGGTAATCCAAAATTGAGATATTTTTTGGTTATAATTTCAAGGTCTTAGATTTACTCATATACACTGCCAGTAAAGAGCTGCAGTTATACCCTTGGTATATACGAGTAATCACGGTCCTTGGAATTATAAGGTAAATACCATCATGTCTAGGCCTCAAGCAAGTCAGGGATTCCATACAATTGTGGTACTTCCATCTGAAGACCCAATTACCTATTTATGAATCTTCATTTTTGAATATCAATTTGTATGAATTTCATCACACAATTATAACCTTTTACTGCTACTTCATAAATTTTTGACATTTTTGGCTTCTCGGTTGATCCACTTTAGCCAATTCGCTCTCTGATACCAGCTGAAAGATCCCTGCCCCCTCCGCACAATGAATTCGGGGGTGCTAGCAGTGGAAGTAGCACTTCTTGCACAGGAGGGCAGAGCCTCTCACTCAGGGGCCTCGCCCACCACGGATATCCGGATAAGAGTCTAATCCCTCGGTTCTTCCAAAACCAAACCTGGAAAAACTTCCCTCGCCCAGAAAGCACAGGGGATTCCTCCAGCATATTTTTATTCTAACGTAGTCAAGAGCCTTAACTAACCGAATTGATCCGACCGAACCCGTGAGTCACATGGTTAGATCAAGGAAAAGACTTGCAGAGACCAACGCTTTTTTCCTTATCAAGAGGCACAACCATTGATTCTTTTCCATAGAACAAGGACTATCCGAGATTTACTTCATCTATTGTACCATAACAGAATTGAGTCTCATTTTAGGGATCCATCAGTCTAGCCTAACTCCATCCAATCCCATGGGTTAGCCAATCGCCCAACAACTATAGTGATGTGATCCATTTAAGAATTTGGTTAGGTTTTATCCCAGGTACCAGGGAAAAGAGTTCCCAAGCCCCCTAGCCGGATCTTCATGCAAACTTCAAGCTAGTCACACCACTTACACACCCAATATGAAATTGCATGTTTCACAGATTCAGCTGTCTTTAAAACAATCTTTTAATGAAACCATAGAATCACTGATCATAATCCTCCAAAATATCTGGTTGAATTCTAATTTCTAATCATTCCTTCATCGGTGTACTTATGGCACCAGAATGCTCACCACCTATCCACTCAGGCGCCTTTTCAATGGTTCCTAGCTCATAGTACTCGGCAATATAATCACATAAGAAAATCCAGATGGACTCTCCATTGAAGATCAGCAAGATCAACCAACAGATCCATATTAAAGAGCCATGGACTCATCCGTTTGAGGACTAGTAAGGTCAATCAACCAGATCCATGCCCAGTTTTAGAAAACAGCTCTAACTCCTTGTTCCATTTTCTTCCTCGATGCACGTGTGGGTATCTTCGGTAACCCAAAGCCTGAACAGTGTATGGTCACCACCCTCTAGGATCCTTCGCAGGTCACCTAGCGCTTCACTCATAGGCCGCTTCCTTGGTCCCTCATCCACCGTAACGGAAGCTCACCATTTAAATCAAATCGAGGCTGGTCAAGACCTTGGCCGACCTTGCTACGCAAGACGTCCTCCATTGACTCTCCGTCAACTGTTGCAACTTTATCACTTAGGTTTCCACGACCTCATTCACAAGATGATCAAAATGCTTCCCCAACATTCTTGACATAAAACAATCATTTAAAAATAGGTCATAAATACAGCTTCTAATGAACTCTTATCTTTTCACATTGTTCCACATCATTTTCCGTTATTCCACATTCTTCTACATCAGTTCACATTGCTTTTAATCCACATCCAATCATATGTATTACCATCGTCCTTCATCCATTCTCATCTAATCACATCATATTATATATCCTCATCACATCTCATCCATTCTCATCCAATCACATCATATTACATCTCATCACACCTATCCACATCTATTCACAGCTATCCACATCTATCCTCATCACATCTCATCCATTCTCATCTACCCATATCCACATCACATCACATTACATCCATTCACGTCTCATCTCATCCATTCACATCTACACCGATCCACATCCCATCCATTCACATCACATCACATCCATTCACATCACATCTCATTCATTCATATCTATCCCGATTCACATCACATCACATCCACTCACATCACATCTCATCCATTAACATCTATCCCGTTTACATCACATCACATCTCATCGGGATGTGATGTGATGTGAATCGGGATAGATGTGAATGAATGAGATGTGACGTGATGTGAATCGGGATAGATGTGAATGGATGAGATGTGATGTGATGTGAATCGGGATAGATGTGAATGGATGAGATGTGTTGTGAATGGATGTGATGTGAATTGGGATAGATGTGAATGGATGAGATGTAATGTGAATGGATGTGATGTGATGTGATATGGACATGGGTAGATGTGAATGGATGTGATGTGATGTGATATGGACATGGGTAGATGTGAATGGATGAGATGTGATGAGATATAATATGATGTGACTAGATGAGAATGGATGAAGGATGATGGCAATACATATGATTGGATGTGGATTAAGCAATGTGAATTGATGTAGAAGAATGTGGAATAACGAGAAATGATATTTATGACCTATTTTTAAATGACTGTTTTATGTCAAGAATGCTGGGGAAGCATTTTGACCATCTTGTGAATGAGGTCGTGGGTGGAGACCTAAGTGATAAAGTTGCAACAGCTGATGGTGGAGAGTCAACGGAAGACGTCTCGCGTAGCAAGGTTGGCCGAGGTCTTGACTAGCCTCGATTCAATTTAAATGGTGAGCTTCAGTATGGTGGATGAGGAACCAAGGAAACGGCCTATGAGTGAAGCGCTAGGTGACCTGCGAAGGAGCCTAGTGGGTGCTGACCATATGAAGCGCTAGGTGACCTACGAAGGAGCCTAGAGGGTACTGACCATACGATGCTTGGGCTTTGGGTCACCGAAGATACCCACGCGTGCATCGAGGAAGAAAATGGAACAAGGTGTTAGAGTTGTTTTCTGAACTCGGGCATGGATCTGGTTCATTGACCTTGCTGGTCCTCAACGGATGAGTCCATGGCTCTTTTATATGGATCTGTATTGGTTGATCTTACTAATCTTGACAGAGAGTCCATCTGGATTTTCTTATGTGATTATATTGCCGGGTACTATGAGCTAGGAACAATTGAGGCCCCTGAGTGAACAGGTGGTGAGCTTTCTTGTTGCCAATGATGCCATAGGTACACCGATGAAGGAATGATTGAAAATTAGAATTCAAGCTAGATATTTTAGAGGATTATAATCAGTGATACTATGGTTTCATTAAAAGATTGTTTTAAAGACAGTTGAATATGTGAAAAAGGCAATTTCATATTGGGGGTGTGTAAGTGGTGTGACTATCTTGAACTTTGCTTGAAGCGCCGGCCGGGGCCTGGGAAATCTTTTTCCTAGTACCTGCGACAAAACAAAAACAAATTCCTAAATGGATCCTATCACTACAGTGGTTGGGCGGTTGGCTAACCCATGGGATTGGATGGGGTTAGGCTGGACTGATGGATCCCTAAAATGAGACTCAATTCTGTTATGGTACGATAGATGAATTAAATCCCGGATAGTCTTTGTTGGCTAAGCCTCTCGACGATGAGAAAAAAAGCATTGGTCCCTATGATCCAAGTGCAAGTCTTTTCCTAGATCTGACCATGTGATTTATGGGTTTGGTCGGATCAGTTTGGCTAGTTAAGGCTCTTGACTACGTTAGAATAAAAATATCTTGGAGGAATCGCCCGTGGGTGCTTTCTGGGGGCGAGGGAACTTTTTCTGAGTTCGGTTTTGGAAGAAACGAGGGATTAGTCTTTTGTCGTCCGGATATTTGTGGGCAAGGACCCGAGTGAGAGGCTCTGCCCTGCATAAGAAATGCTACTTCCGTTGTTGCTAGCACCCCCGAATTCGTTGCGCGGAGGGGGCAGGGATCTTTCATGGCCTGTGGATAATAAGGCGATGACTTTCGATGGATCACTAAGAATCTTGCAAGTAAATGATCAATCACCTCATTAATAAAATGTGAACTGCGATCACTTACTAATTCTAATGGGCAGCCAAACCTCAAGATGATTTGCTCATATAAGAACTTTACAGTTGTTCGCGCATTAGCTTTCTTTGAGGCTCTGGCTTCTGCCCACTTTGTGAAATATTCCATGGCCATGATTATGTATCAGGCTTGGGATGGATGTGTCGTTGGACTAATCAGCCCCATAAAATCTATCCCCCATTTCTCAAATGGTTGTCTTACAATAATAGGGGTGAGCGGCATCTTGTTGCTTTGCTATGGGATAGCGAAGCATTGGCATTCTTCGCATCTTTTGATAAATTCTATGGCGTCCCCGAATAACGTGGGCCACCATAGTCGTGCTTGAAGCACTTTTTGAGCTGTGATTTCTCTAGCAAAATGCTCGCCCGCTATCCCTGAATGAGCCTCTTCCAATATGGTGACGAACTCATCCTCTCTAACGCACCGTCTGAGCACATTATCTTTTCCCAGTCTATATAGTTCTCCCACAATCAATTGATAAGGTGCAGCCAGCTTGATAAGCCGCCGCATTTTATCTTTGTTCAAAGGTATTTCCTATGGAAAACCATAGGCTAGATACTCAGATTTCTTCGCTCCATTCGGGTACCATGTCCAACTTAAATAAACAAGCATCAGGAAGGTCATTATCAACACCAGTTTTGCTGGTTCACCATTTGGAATTCTAGACAAATGGTCGAATTCCAATAATAATAGTAACCATCGTGTGATTCTCCCTATGGTGCAAGGTTTATTTACCAGGTATAGTAAGACTTAATGGTCCACGAAAAATATGAATTTGTTGGCCAAGAGATAATGTCGATATTTCTTGACGACATAAACCATGGACAATACTTCTCTCTCTGTGGTGGTGTAATTCACCTCTACATCATTCAACTGATGACTAGCGAAGCAAAATGGATAGTCCAATTTGAACTCACCAGGCTAGGCTAGCACGCAACCAATACTTCTCTCTCTATGGTGGTGTAATTCACCTCTACATCATTCAACTGATGACTAGCGAAGCAAAATGGATAGTCCAATTTGGACTCACCAGGCTAGGCTAGCACGCAACCAATGCCAAAAATTTGATTCATCAATGTGCATGTGAAATATGAGATCCCAATTAGGGGGTCGTAGAATTGGTGCACTTGCCAATGCTTGCTTCACACAATCATATGCCTCATGGCACTCCTCAGTCCACTAAAAAACAATGATAAGCTTGTATAAAGGTCTGGCTATCTCAACATAAAAAATTATGAAGCATTGATAATACCCCGCATGACCCATAAACCTTTGCACTCCTTTGTAGTTGGTGGACGGTGGTAGCTCCAATATTAGTTTGACCTTACTATCATCAGTGGATATACCATTCTTTGAGACAATGTGTCCCAATATCACACCATTCTTGACCCAAAACTGACACTTCAAGGGGTTTAGTGGTATATGGTATAATCGACATTGCCTCAAACACTTTCCTTAAGCAGTTAGATGGTTTACCCATTGAGAGTGTGCACATAGATTGTCAATGATGAATACCTCCAACCACTTTTGTAAGTAGTCCTTGAAGGCTATGCACATCAACCATTGAAAGGTTGTTGGGGCGTTTGTGAGGCCGCAAATGGCATAGCCTTATATGCAAATGTCCCCCACATTGTGTTGAAAGCTGTCTTGTGTTGATCCTCTGGTGCTTTGATTATAGCCAGAGAATCCATCCAAAAAGCTGTACGCTTCTCTCCCAGCCACTCTTTCCAAAACGTGTTCTGGTATAAGGTAATGGGTAATGGTCTTTCCTAGTGGCTGCATTAACCTTTTTAAGATCAACACATACCCTAAGTTTTCCATTATTTTTAGGCAATTATTTTTAGGCACTATCACGATTGGTGACAACCAATCCATATGTTTGATTTCATAGATGAAATCCATAGCAATAAGCTTATCAATTTCCTCCTTTACGATTGCCGCATACTTAGGATTCATCTCGTATGGTTTCTGCCTAGTTGGTCTCGAACCTTCCATGATTAGAATCGTATATTGTACCACCTCAGGCAATACCCCTTCATCTCCTTGTAATTTAGGCAAAGCAATCTTTAAATTCCTTGAGGAGAGAAATGAGCTCTTCTTCTTCAACCGAAGTCAAATATTTAGCAATGTATATGGGCCGAGCTTCTTCCCCCGGTCCCGTAATATCCACCTCCTTGACTTCTATCAGGCCATCATATGATGTAAACATCCCATCCTCTTTCACGCTAGTAGCTGTTAGTCGGACCACCCTCCGTTCATCAACACTATAGTTCTTGAAATGGTCGGGTACTAAAAGCAAGTCTGGCTCATTGTCACTTTTGGCTTTAGCCATGATCTTTTTTGCCTCACATTCTGCCTCTGCTAGGGATTTATTGCGTTTTCGGTGCCCTGCTTCTGTAAGCTTGGGTGCGTCTGGCTTTTGAAGGATGACTTTCTCTTTGTGCCTTCCCTCCAACGATATCTTACTCAACTCCTCGCCCCAATCCTTTGAGAACTCATCGTGTACCTTAGTGGCCTCAAGGTATCTCAACCACTGGGCATCCATAGGTTTTCTTCATAATAGGGTGTTTCGTCGGGCTATATACCATTTCTGTTTTTGCCATCATCTGAGGCGTTGAGCACTGGTATGGCTTCATGCTATCGTACCTTTTGTACTTGATGTTTCCCCTTCTGATTCCTCATCCATGGTCTACTAATTAACCATGCAGATAGAGGTCGTAAGGGACGGTTCCATAAGGAGAAGGCCATGTCTTATGGCTATAACTGTTTGATGTTGCCTAAGTAGTGGCCAAGTAGGAATCTACATGTATCATCGATCTCCATCCACAGGAGTGTGAGTCTCCTTGCTTGGGCACTTGAACAAGTTTGACCTCTGATTTGTATAGTTCATTGTCTCCATATAGGGAACCAAGAACATGAAGAAGCCTTTTTATACACCTGCATAATAAATAAGCTTTCACAATAAGATACATTGCCAACTTCAAGGAGCCATAGATACTAAAGAAAGGTGCTTTGAATGTTTACTTATAGGCCTAACTCAAGATGTGATCTTGGTGTACTGAATTAAGAGTCCACATGATTCTCTTATCCAATTCTATAACGACAAGGCTCCAATGGTTCCTCCAAAAGTAGAAATATCTAAAACTAAGGCATCAAGGCTATCTATTAGATGTATATAAACAAGATAGAGGAGTAACATACCCTGATTCGTATATGGAAAAATTAATATGGTAACCTCTAGCATGTTCAAATAGGTGAACCACTTTTGAATCTCTTGCCTAGGAAGTACTCCTTCTTTGTAGCAATGGTGCCAGCTCAAAGTTGACAATAAACACCCCAGAGTGGCTCTCACGTGAAAGCTTGCACTTTATTAAATTACAAAAAAACAAGGGTAACTCATTGAGGAAAAAGGGAAGAACTAAAGATGGAACTACCATATCATCAAAAAATGCAATTCGGATACCTACTTTAAACAGACGTATAGGATAGTATCTGTGATCTGTGATGTCCTGTCCATCAAAGTTCTGACATCCACGATGTCAAGGGAGAGCTTTCGCTCACCATCTTCCATATTCACAAAGACAAAAATGCCCCTCTGCAAGCTGCTTAGTATCTCCAGGTTGACTAACTCCAACTCTTCTGTTTCTTTGATGTACTGTTCGTGGAGATTCTTTGGGTTCGATTTTACTTGTTGATCCTTGTATTTTCTTACCTTTTGCTCTTCCTCCCGTTTGGCATCTTGTTGTGCCCTGGCTCGTGTTAATATCATGTGTAATATCTACAATTTTTATTTTATCCTCCTGAGGAGCTCTTGTTCATGAGGATGTTTTTCATTTTTGGGTTTGTAATCTCTGCAAGGTGTAGAAGCTTCTCATACCTCCACCTAAGCCTCTTTAGTGTCTCACTATCCTTGGGCATTATAGTCATCCTATGTGTGTGGGCACACACAACACACATGTCATTGAAGTACTCTACAAGAAAGTCTTCAGCAACCTCCTGTGTAGATAGAGCAAGACTTTCCTCTTCCTCCTTATGGATAGGCTCCAGTTCTCACATATAGACCTACACACCTGCTAGAACAATGGGAGCTTGGGAACACATAACTCCACACAATTCTGTGCCTTCCTGATCTCCTTCAGAATGTAGAAGTTCTGTGAGAATCTCTTTGTTTTGGCCTGCTTCAGAATATGAATAGGTTTTCCTTTCCTTGGCTTCTTCTGCGAGGAAGCCTTTGCTGCCAATCGAGGAGGCCCCTTACCCTGTCTCCTTGCAGTGGCCTTTGTTCTCGCCATGATCTACCAATCAGCCTGGTAGAAAGAGACATAAATCAACCTCTATCTCTCTCTCTCTCTCTCTCTCTTTCTCTCTCTCTCTCTCTATCTATCTATCTATCTATCTATCTATCTCTCTCTGTGTGTGTGTGTGTGTGTGTGTGTGTGTGTGTGTGTGTGTGTGTGTTTTGTATGTCCAGTGCGATTTGGCGTGATATCATACAAGTGTTAGACATGTAAGAGCCACTGCGCCAAACCACAAAATACCTGTGTGTGTGTGTGTGTATTTGTGGATGTCATGTAAGTGTATATGTGTGTCTGTATGTGTTTGCGGTTTGGAACGAGTGAGCTCTTCAGTTTGGCTTCAAAGTGCCTTATCACGCCAAATCGCAAAAATCTCTCTCTCTCTCTCTCTCTCTCTCTCTCTCTCTCTCTCTCTCTCTCTAGCATTACTGGATGTGTATGTCTATGTTGTATGTGTTTCTCCTTATGTGTGTGTGTGTGTGTGTGTGTGTGTGTGTGTGTGTGTGTGTGTTTGTGCATGCAAGAGTGTGTGTAAGAGAAACACATACCAAATCTATCGGTGGCTTGATGGATCGCTATCGTGGTCGATGGATCGATGTCGTGCTTGATGGTCTCTCTCTCTCTCTCTCTCTCTCTCTCTCTCTCTCTCTCTCTCAGGCGCACCGTTACAAATAACACTTTAAGAATACATATACGATGGGAATTACTCTTTTTGAATTAAAAAAAGTAAAACTTATTTTTCATAATTTTAGAAAATTTTGCCATAACCTCCTTTGTATGGCTGACCATTTTTCAATTTTTAACTCTCTAAAATTAATTAGAAGTTCATCAAGAGTATTTAAATCATTCTAATGTAAACATTTTCTACTTATCAAAGAGAAACATTATGAAAAACTTGATTTTATCTATTAATCATTCATCTAGGATAAAGAATGGTTGGATTTACTAAAGAAGAGAGGGGAATGCCTTTTTTCAATGAGGCATAACATCATATTCATTTTAGAGAAGACAAAAATCATAAAAACCATAAAATGAATAGAAAAGAGAAGAATCTCCAACTTACACGGAGAATTTGAGAGCTTTCCTTTGGCTTGATGGTTTGAGGGATCTACTCTTGTTGGAAACAAGAGTGGCCACCAATCTTTAGAAGAGGGAAGGTCAAAAACTAATGAATTATGCATAAATTCACAGTTTTTGGCTCTTGGGAGAAGTAGGGAAACATTGCAAAAACACTATTAAGCTTCAACAAAGGGGAAGGCTTCTATTTATAGAAAAAAGTGAGCTTCTAACCAAGTCAACTGATTCTAGAATTTTCCAGATCAGTTTGGTCAATTTTTGACCATATTTGGGTCAGTTTAGTCCACTTTTTGGATCTAGTTGAAACAGGAGAGAGGAGATATAAAAATATCTCATTATTTGGGAGTTTAAAACTCTCCCACACATGTGAGATAGGCACCTCCTTCATGAGGGGAACTCCCCCATACTGAGGTGTCAAAAATGCATCATTTCTTCTAAATATCTCTCTTTTTTAACTATTAACCTTGTCCTTAGTCAACTCTTCATCTTATGTGAGTATTTACTCATTTTTGGGGGATTTTCCTTTTATTCTTCCATTTATCTCCTCCCTACATTTGGATGAATCTTATTGGTCCATAGGAACCTTAATTTAAATTTTTTTAAAAATCCGGACCCCTTGAATAAGGCCTCTTGAACAGATTATACTTGATTTCTAATGCACCTTCTAAAAATCTTTTTGAACTTCTGTTTTGGGGGAACTTATTTTAATATGAAGAGATATTTTTCCATCCAAAAATATTTAAAAACTGAGTTACCACTCTCTAGAAGATTTTCTCTCTCTAGGCCAAAACTGGTAGAAACAAGATCTTTTATATTTCTGAAGAGGGATTTGATTATAGGGAAAGATGCTGGACATCTTGAGAGGCCGGGGAGGAATCTTACATTCTCTCCCACTTGAAAAACGCGAGATGCCCTCATCTCGCAAACTGGGAGTAATCTCGACAAATCGGCTTCATTCTCCCAGGTGGCATCTTCAAAAGGATAGAACTTCCATTTTACCAATAATTCTCTGAGAATTCTGTTCCTGAGAATCTTTTCTCGAACATCAAGAATTTCTTCAGGTTGGAGTTCCATTTGCCCTTGGGTTGAAGAGGTTAGGATTTCATCATCAAGCACATGATTTGGGCTTGGCACATATTTCTTTAGAAGGCCTACATGAAATACATTATGAACTTTGAGATGAGGAGGCAGAAGAAGTTCGTAGGCTAAGTCACCTACTTTCTTTGTAATCAGATATGGCCCACAATATCTGGGGGATAACTTCTTGTACTTCCCAAGAGATAGAGAACTTCTTTTGGGCCGTACTCTAATGAAGACCATATCTGCTTCTTCAGATTTTCTATCTGTCCTCTTCTTTTTTGCATACTGCTTCTGTCGATCTTGGGCAGCTTTAATATCTTTATGAATTGACAACATCTGCTGCTCCATGTCATCAAGCATCTGTCTGGACATCTCGACCCTAATCAATGGGTCCGGACCAAGTTAATGGAGTTAAGCAATCTTGTCCATACAGAGCTTTAAAAGGGCTCATCCCGATACTTCGGTGATAAGAAGCATTGTAGGCGAACTCGACTAGGTGCAGATAGCTTAGCCACTTCTTGGATTCCCTGCCACCACAGCATGATCGAAGTATATCTTTGATTACTTAGTTTATCCTTTGAGTTTGACCATCGGTCTCAGGGTGATAAGCTGTGCTGAGATCCAAGAAAGTTCCCACGACTTCGAAAAAATGCAGTCCAGAACTTGAAGTAAACTTGGGATCTCGATCACTTACTATTCTCCTGGGTAGGCCATGTAATCTGAAGATTTCTTTGAGGAACACTCTGGCCACATCCACTGCAGTGTAGTTTTCTTTTACTGGAATCAGATGGGCAACTTTGTTTAGTCTGTCAACTACCACGAAAATGGAGTTGTAACCTGATTGCACTGAAGGTAATCCAGTAATAAAATCCATACTGATACATTCCCACTTCATCTGGGGGATGTCCAATGGATGTAACTTCCCAGGCATTTTTACTCTTTCAGCTTTGACTTTCTGGCATGTCAGACATTGACGTACATGATTCAGTACATCCTTTTTCAAACCAGGCCAAAATAGCTTTTCTTTACAGACATGTAGGTTTTGATGAAACCTGGATGTCTTGTTATAAGGCTGTCATCATGGGCTTCATTCAGAATTTGACCCTTGGTTCCCTCATCATTGGGAATGCATAGCCTGCGATTATAATACATAATGCCATCATCCAGGTTATACTCTTGAACTTTGTTCAACTCCTGTGGAGTTTTGCTTTCCTGCATAAGTAGGGTAGCAATAGGGCCAAAGAATCTATCCTGCATAATCTTCTCTCTTGCTTCAATATCTACAGTAATTGCAAGCAAGGAGGCTTTTCTGCTGAGGGCATCTACTACCACATTTTCTTTGCCTGGGTGGTACTTGATTTCAAAATCAAATTCCTGTAGGGTCTGCATCCACCTTCTTTGGCGCATGTTGAGATCCTTCTGAGTGAAGATCCACTTTAAGCTCTGATGATCTGTCATCAAAGTGAATCTTTGTCCCAGCAGGTAATGTCTCCACAACTTCAGGGCATATACTACTGAAAGTAGTTCCAGGTCGTGGATAGCATAATTCCTCTCATGGGTTCTGAGTTTTTGGGATTCATAGGCCACTGCATGACCTTCCTGCATAAGTGCACCTCCCAGGGCAAAACCACTGGCATCAAAGAAAAAAAGAACAAAATCATCCAAGTATTCTCTGAGAATGTCTTGCATTAAGCGATTGAATGTAGCTGGGGCATTTTTCAATCCAAACGGCATGACAGTGAATTCATAATGCCCATACCGAGTATTGATGGCTGTCTTCGGGATATCTTGCTCATTAATCCTGATCTGGTAGTAATACCCTGATTTGAGATCTATCTTTATGAAGATCTAGGCTCCACTTAGCCTATCCAGAAGCTCATCAATTCTGGGAATAGGATACTTATTCTTAACTATCCAGCTGATTTAGACCTCTATAGTCCACACAGAGTCTAAGTGTTCCATCTTTCTTTTTCTGAAAGAGAACTGGCGCACCCCAAGGTGAAACACTGGGTCTAACAAACCCTTGTTCTAACAGTTACCTAAGCTATTCCTTGAGTTTGATGGCTTCACGAACTGGCATTTTATACGTGCGCTGGGCTACTGGGGCTAAGCTCCGGGGGTCAATTCTATCACATGATCTACTTCTCGAATTGGAGGCATTTCAGTTAGCTCTGCTGGGAATAGATCATCAAATTCATTTAACCATTCTGGTTCTTTAGCCTTAAGCTTTGAGTCTACGGGATTCATTTTGACATAAATTTGCTGCTTCTTTTTAAGTCTTTTTAGCAACCTAGAAGCTTTTACTAATTGAAGGTCTGGGGATCCGGAAACTTTGTTCCCGTGAAGGTCATGGAAGGAAATCATTTATGATGAAAATCACACTTTTAATATTAAAAAAATCTTTTATGCATACAAATCATTTATGATGAAAATCACTCTTTTAATATAAAAGAATTTCTTTTATGCGTCCATTTATGCATAAAAATCACTATGATGAAAATCACACTTTTAATATATATATATATATATATATATATATATATATATAAATCTTTTATGCATATATTTATGTATATAAATCATTTATGATGAAAATCACTCTT
The DNA here is from genome assembly GCF_041138505.1 of Cibotium barometz. Lineage (NCBI taxonomy): Eukaryota > Viridiplantae > Streptophyta > Polypodiopsida > Cyatheales > Cibotiaceae > Cibotium > Cibotium barometz. The sequence goes on along the minus strand of NC_141064.1, from coordinate 29,294,180 downwards.
TTAATATAAAAGAATTTCTTTTATGCATACATTTATGCATAAAAATCATTTATGATGAAAATCACTCTTTTGATCAAAATAAAAATTTCAATATGCTTTCTTCTATGCATAGAATTTAATAAAGAAAGTAACACTTTTTTTAATAAATTATTTTTATTTAGTAAGCATTTTTCTATACCTAGGATGAAAAATAACACTTTAAGAATACATATACGATGGGAATTACTCTTTTTGAATTAAAAAAAGAAACTTATTTTTCATAATTTTAGAAAATTTTGCCATAACCTCCTTTGGATGGCTGACCATTTTTCAATTTTTAACTCTCTAAAATTAATTAGAAGTTCATCAAGAGTATTTAAATCATTCTAATGTAAACATTTTCTACTTATCAAAGAGAAACATTATGAAAAACTTGATTTTATCCATTAATCATTCATCTAGGATAAAGAATGGTTGAGAAGAGAGGGGAATGCCTTTTTTCAATGAGGCATAACATCATATTCATTTTAGAGAAGACAAAAATCATAAAAATCATAAAATGAATAGAAAAGAGAAGAATCTCCAACTTACACGGAGAATTTGAGAGCTTTCCTTTGGCTTGATGGTTTGAGGGATCTACTCTTGTTTGAAACAAGAGTGGCCACCAATCTGTAGAAGAGGGAAGGTCAAAAACTAATGAATTATGCATAAATTCACAGTTTTTGGCTCTTGGGAGAAGTGGGGTAACATTGCAAAAATACTATTAAGCGTCAACAAAGGGGAAGGCTTCTATTTATAGAAAAAAGTGAGCTTCTAACCAAGCCAACTGATTCTAGAATTTTCTAGATCAGTTTGGTCAATTTTTGACCATATTTGGGTCAGTTTAGTCCACTTTTTGGATCTAGTTGAAACAGGAGAGAGGAGATATAAAAATATCTCATTATTTGGGAGTTTAAAACTCTCCCACACATGTGAGATAGGCACCTCCTTCATGAGGGAAACTCCCCCATACTGAGGTGTCAAAAATGCATCATTTCTTCTAAATATCTCTCTTTTTTAACTATTAACCTTGTCCTTAGTCAACTCTTCATCTTATGTGAGTATTTACTCATTTTTGGGGGATTTTCCTTTTATTCTTCCATTTATCTCCTCCCTACATTTGGATGAATCTTATTGGTCCATAGGAACCTTAATTTAAATTTTTTTGAAAATTCGGACCCCTAGAATAAGGCCTCTTGAACAGATTATACTTGATTTCTAAAGCACCTTTTAAAAATCTTTTTGAACTTCTGTTTTGGGGGAACTTATTTTAATATGAAGAGATATTTTTTCATCCAAAAATATTTAAAAACTGAGTTACCACTCTCTAGAAGATTTTCTCTCTCTAGGCCAAAACTGGTAGAAACAAGATCTTTTATATTTCTGAAGAGGGATTTGATTACAGGGAAAGATGTTGGACATCTTGAGAGGCCAGGGAGGAATCTTACATTATCTCCCACTTGAAAAACGCGAGGTGCCCTCATCTCGCAAACTGGGGGTAATCCCGACAAATCGACTTCATTCTCCCAGGTGGCATCTTCAAAAGGATAGAACTTCCATTTTACCAATAATTCTCTGAGAATTCTGTTCCTGAGAATCTTTTCTCGAACATCAAGAATTTCTTCAGGTTGGAGTTCCATTTGCCCTTGGGTTGAAGAGGTTAGGATTTCATCATCAAGCACATGATTTGGGCTTGGCACATATTTCTTTAGAAGGCTTACATGAAATACATTATGAACTTTGAGATGAGGAGGCAGAAGAAGTTCGTAGGCTAAGTCACCTACTTTCTTTGTAATCAGATATGGCCCACAATATCTGGGGAATAACTTCTTGTACTTCCCAAGAGATAGAGAACTTCTTTTGGGCCGTACTCTAATGAAGACCATATCTGCTTCTTCAGATTTTCTATCTGTCCTCTTCTTTTTTGCATACTACTTCTGTCGATCTTGGGCAGCTTTCATATCTTTATGAATTAACAGCATCTGCTGCTCCATGTCGTCAAGCATCTGTCTGGACATCTCGACCCTAATCAATGGGTCCGGACCAAGTTAATGGAGTTAAGCAATCTTGTCCATACAGAGCTTTAAAAGGGCTCATCCCGATACTTTGGTGATAAGAAGCATTGTAGGCGAACTTGACTAGGTGCAGATAGATTAGCCACTTCTTGGATTCCCTGCCACCACAGCATGATCGAAGTATATCTTTGATTACTTAGTTTATCCTTTGAGTTTGACCATCGGTCTTAGGGTGATAAGCTATGCTGAGATCCAAGAAAGTTCCCACGACTTCGAAAAAATGCAGTCCAGAACTTGAAGTAAACTTGGGATCTCGATCACTTACTATTCTCCTGGGTAGGCCATGTAATCTAAAGATTTCTTTGAGGAACACTCTGGCCACATCCGCTGCAGTGTAGTTTTCTTTTACTGGAATCAGATGGGCAACTTTGGTTAGTCTGTCAACTACCACGAAAATGGAGTTGTAACCTGATTGCACTGAAGGTAATCCAGTAATAAAATCCATACTGATACATTCCCACTTCATCTGGGGGATGTCCAATGGATGTAACTTCCCAGGCATTTTTACTCTTTCAGCTTTGACTTTCTGGCATGTCAGACATTGACGTACATGATTCAGTACATCCTTTTTCAAACCAGGCCAAAATAGCTTTTCTTTACAGACATGTAGGTTTTGATGAAACCTGGATGTCCTGTTATAAGGCTGTCATCATGGGCTTCATTCAAAATTTGACCCTTGGTTCCCTCATCATTGGGAATGCATAGCCTGCGATTATAATACATAATGCCATCATCCAGGTTGTACTCTTGAACTTTGTTCAACTCCTGTGGAGTTTTGCTTTCCTGCATAAGTAGGGTAGCAATAGGGCCAAAGAATCTATCCTGCATGATCTTCTCTCTTGCTTCAATATCTACAGTAATTGCAAGCAAGGAGGCTTTTCTGCTGAGGGCATCTACTACCACATTTTCTTTGCCTGGTTGGTACTTGATTTCAAAATCAAATTCCTGTAGGGTCTGCATCCACCTTCTTTGGCGCATGTTGAGATCCTTCTGAGTGAAGATCCACTTTAAGCTCTGATGATCTATCATCAAAGTGAATCTTTGTCCCAGCAGGTAATGTCTCCACAACTTCAGGGCATATACTACTGAAAGTAGTTCTAGGTCGTGGATAGCATAATTCCTCTCATGGGTTCTGAGCTTTTGGGATTCATAGGCCACTGCATGACCTTCCTGCATAAGTGCACCTCCCAGGGCAAAACCACTGGCATCAAAGACAAAAAGAACAAAATCATCCAAGTATTCTCTGAGAATGTCTTGCATTAAGCGATTGAATGTAGCTGGGGCATTTTTCAATCCAAACGGCATGACAATGATTTCATAATGCCCATACCGAGTATTGATGGCTGTCTTCGGGATATCTTGCTCATTAATCCTAATCTGGTAGTAATACCCTGATTTGAGATCTATCTTTACGAAGATCTAGGCTCCACTTAGCCTATCCAGAAGCTCATCAATTCTGGGAATAGGATACTTATTCTTAACTATCCAGCTGATTTAGACCTCTATAGTCCACACAGAGTCTAAGTGTTCCATCTTTCTTTTTCTGAAAGAGAACTGGCGCACCCCAAGGTGAAACACTGGGTCTAACAAACCCTTGTTCTAACAGTTACCTAAGCTATTCCTTGAGTTTGATGGCTTCAGGAACTGGCATTTTATACGTACGCTGGGCTACTGGGGCTAAGCTTTGGGGGTCAATTCTTTCACATGATCTACTTCTCGAATTGGAGGCATTTCAGTTAGCTCTGCTGGGAATAGATCATCAAATTTATTTAACCATTCTGGTTCTTTAGCCTTAAGCTTTGAGTCTACGGGATTCATTTTGACATAAATTTGCTGCTTCTTTCTAAGTCTTTTTAGCAACCTAGAAGCTTTTACTAATTGAAGGTCTGGGGATCCGGAAACTTTGTTCCCGTGAAGGTCATGGAAGGAAATCATTTATGATGAAAATCACACTTTTAATATATAAAAAAATCTTTTATGCATACAAATCATTTTGATGAAAATCACTCTTTTAATATAAAAGAATTTCTTTTATGCGTCCATTTATGCATAAAAATCACTATGATGAAAATCCCACTTTTAATATATATATATATATATATATATATATATTTATATATATATATAATCTTTTATGCATATATTTATGTATATAAATCATTTATGATGAAAATCACTCTTTTAATATAAAAGAATTTCTTTTATGCATACATTTATGCATAAAAATCATTTATGATGAAAATCACTCTTTTGATCAAAATAAAAATTTCAATATGCTTTCTTCTATGCATAGAATTTAATAAAGAAAGTAACACTTTTTTAATAAATTATTTTTATTTAGTAAGCATTTTTCTATACCTAGGATGAAAAATAACACTTTAAGAATACATATACGATGGGAATTACTCTTTTTGAATTAAAAAAAGTAAAACTTGTTTTTCATAATTTTAGAAAATTTTGCCATAACCTCCTTTGTATGGCTGACCATTTTTCAATTTTTAACTCTCTAAAATTAATTAGAAGTTCATCAAGAGTATTTAAATCATTCTAATGTAAACATTTTCTACTTATCAAAGAGAAACATTATGAAAAACGTGATTTTATCCATTAATCATTCATCTAGGATAAAGAATGGTTGGATTTACTAAAGAAGAGAGGGGAATGCCTTTTTTCAATGAGGCATAACATCATATTCATTTTAGAGAAGACAAAAATCATAAAAACCATAAAATGAATAGAAAAGAGAAGAATCTCCAACTTACACGGAGAATTTGAGAGCTTTCCTTTGGCTTGATGGTTTGAGGGATCTACTCTTGTTTGAAACAAGAGTGGCCACCAATCTTTAGAAGAGGGAAGGTCAAAAACTAATGAATTATGCATAAATTCACAGTTTTTGGCTCTTGGGAGAAGTAGGGAAACATTGCAAAAACACTATTAAGCTTCAACAAAGGGGAAGGCTTCTATTTATAGGAAAAAGTGAGCTTCTAACCAAGCCAACTGATTCTAGAATTTTCCAGATCAGTTTGGTCAATTTTTGACCATATTTGGGTCAGTTTAGTCCACTTTTTGGATCTAGTTGAAACAGGAGAGAGGAGATATAAAAATATCTCATTATTTGGGAGTTTAAAACTCTCCCACACATGTGAGATAGGCACCTCCTTCATGAGGGGAACTCCCCCATACTGAGGTGTCAAAAATGCATCATTTCTTCTAAATATCTCTCTTTTTTAACTATTAACCTTGTCCTTAGTCAACTCTTCATCTTATGTGAGTATTTACTCATTTTTGGGGGATTTTCCTTTTATTCTTCCATTTATCTCCTCCCTACATTTGGATGAATCTTATTGGTCCATAGGAATCTTAATTTAAATTTTTTTGAAAATCCGGACCCCTAGAATAAGGCCTCTTGAACAGGTTATACTTGATTTCTAATGCACCTTTTAAAAATCTTTTTGAACTTCTGTTTTGGGGAAACTTATTTTAATATGAAGAGATATTTTTCCATCCAAAAATATTTAAAAACTGAGTTACCACTCTCTAGAAGATTTTCTCTCTCTAGGCCAAAACTGGTAGAAACAAGATCTTTTATATTTCTGAAGAGGGATTTGATTACAGGGAAAGATGCTGGACATCTTGAGAGGCCGGGGAGGAATCTTACATTCTCTCCCACTTGGAAAACGCGAGATGCCCTCATCTCGCAAACTGGGGGTAATCCCGACAAATCGACTTCATTCTCCCAGGTGGCATCTTCAAAAGGATAGAACTTCCATTTTACCAATAATTCTCTGAGAATTCTGTTCTTGAGAATCTTTTCTCGAACATCAAGAATTTCTTCAGGTTGGAATTCCATTTGCCCTTGGGTTGAAGAGGTTAGGATTTCATCATCAAGCACATGATTTGGGCTTGGCACATATTTCTTTAGAAGGCTTACATGAAATACATTATAAACTTTGAGATGAGGAGACAGAAGAAGTTCGTAGGCTAAGTCACCTACTTTCTTTGTAATCAGATATGGCCCACAATCTCTGGGGAATAACTTCTTGTACTTCCCAAGAGATAGAGAACTTCTTTTGGGCCGTACTCTAATGAAGACCATATCTGCTTCTTCAGATTTTCGATCTGTCCTCTTCTTTTTTGCATACTGCTTCTGTCGATCTTGGGCAGCTTTCATATCTTTATGAATTAACAGCATCTGCTGCTCCATGTCGTCAAGCATCTGTCTGGACATCTCGACCCTAATCAATGGGTCCGGACCAAGTTAATGGAGTTAAGCAATCTTGTCCATACAGAGCTTTAAAAGGGCTCATCCCGATACTTTGGTGATAAGAAGCATTGTAGGCGAACTTGACTAGGTGCAGATAGCTTAGCCACTTCTTGGATTCCCTGCCACCATAGCATGATCGAAGTATATCTATGATTACTTAGTTTATCCTTTGAGTTTGACCATCGGTCTCAGGGTGATAAGCTGTGCTGAGATCCAAGAAAGTTCCCACGACTTCGAAAAAATGCAGTCCAGAACTTGAAGTAAACTTGGGATCTCGATCACTTACTATTCTCCTGGGTAGGCCATGTAATCTGAAGATTTCTTTGAGGAACACTCTGGCCACATCCGCTGCAGTGTAGTTTTCTTTTACTGGAATCAGATGGGCAACTTTGGTTAGTCTGTCAACTACCACGAAAATGGAGTTGTAACCTGATTGCACTGAAGGTAATCCAGTAATAAAATCCATACTGATACATTCCCACTTCATCTGGGGGATGTCCAATGGATGTAACTTCCCAGGCATTTTTACTCTTTCAGCTTTGACTTTCTGGCTTGTCAGACATTGACGTACATGATTCAGTACATCCTTTTTGAGACCAGGCCAAAATAGCTTTTCTTTACAGACATGTAGGTTTTGATGAAACCTGGATGTCCTGTTATAAGGCTGTCATCATGGGCTTCATTCAAAATTTGACCCTTGGTTCCCTCATCATTGGGAATGCATAGCCTGCGATTATAATACATAATGCCATCATCCAGGTTGTACTCTTGAACTTTGTTCAACTCCTGTGGAGTTTTGCTTTCCTGCATAAGTAGGGTAGCAATAGGGCCAAAGAATCTATCCTGCATGATCTTCTCTCTTGCTTCAATATCTACAGTAATTGCAAGCAAGGAGGCTTTTCTGCTGAGGGCATCTACTACCACATTTTCTTTGCCTGGGTGGTACTTGATTTCAAAATCAAATTCCTGTAGGGTCTGCATCCACCTTCTTTGGCGCATGTTGAGATCCTTCTGAGTGAAGATCCACTTTAAGCTCTGATGATCTGTCATCAAAGTGAATCTTTGTCCCAGCAGGTAATGTCTCCACAACTTCAGGGCATATACTACTGAAAGTAGTTCCAGGTCGTGGATAGCATAATTCCTCTCATGGGTTCTGAGTTTTTGGGATTCATAGGCCACTGCATGACCTTCCTGCATAAGTGCACCTCCCAGGGCAAAACCACTGGCATCAAAGAAAAAAAGAACAAAATCATCCAAGTATTCTCTGAGAATGTCTTGCATTAAGCGATTGAATGTAGCTGGGGCATTCTTCAATCCAAACGGCATGACAATGATTTCATAATGCCCATACCGAGTATTGATGGCTGTCTTCGGGATATCTTGCTCATTAATCCTGATCTGGTAGTAATACCCTGATTTGAGATCTATCTTTATGAAGATCTGGGCTCCACTTAGCCTATCCAGAAGCTCATCAATTCTGGGAATAGGATACTTATTCTTAACTATCCAGCTGATTTAGACCTCTATAGTCCACACAGAGTCTAAGTGTTCCATCTTTCTTTTTCTGAAAGAGAACTGGCGCACCCCAAGGTGAAACACTGGGTCTAACAAACCCTTGTTCTAACAGTTACCTAAGCTATTCCTTGAGTTTGATGGCTTCAGGAACTGGCATTTTATACGTACGCTGGGCTACTGGGGCTAAGCTTCGGGGGTCAATTCTTTCACATGATCTACTTCTCGAATTGGAGGCATTTCAGTTAGCTCTGCTAGGAATAGATCATCAAATTCATTTAACCATTCTGGTTCTTTAGCCTTAAGCTTTGAGTCTACGGGATTCATTTTGACATAAATTTGCTGCTTCTTTCTAAGTCTTTTTAGCAACCTAGAAGCTTTTACTAAGGGATCCGGAAACTTTGTTCCCGTGAAGGTCATGGAAGGAAATCATTTATGATGAAAATCACACTTTTAATATATAAAAAAATCTTTTATGCATACAAATCATTTTGATGAAAATCACTCTTTTAATATAAAAGAATTTCTTTTATGCGTCCATTTATGCATAAAAATCACTATGATGAAAATCCCACTTTTAATATATATATATATATATATATATATATATATATATATAATCTTTTATGCATATATTTATGTATATAAATCATTTATGATGAAAATCACTCTTTTAATATAAAAGAATTTCTTTTATGCATACATTTATGCATAAAAATCATTTATGATGAAAATCACTCTTTTGATCAAAATAAAAATTTCAATATGCTTTCTTCTATGCATAGAATTTAATAAAGAAAGTAACACTTTTTTAATAAATTATTTTTATTTAGTAAGCATTTTTCTATACCTAGGATGAAAAATAACACTTTAAGAATACATATACGATGGGAATTACTCTTTTTGAATTAAAAAAAGTAAAACTTGTTTTTCATAATTTTAGAAAATTTTGCCATAACCTCCTTTGGATGGCTGACCATTTTTAAATTTTTAACTCTCTAAAATTAATTAGAAGTTCATCAAGAGTATTTAAATCATTCTAATGTAAACATTTTCTACTTATCAAAGAGAAACATTATGAAAAACTTGATTTTATCCATTAATCATTCATCTAGGATAAAGAATGGTTGGATTTACTAAAGAAGAGAGGGGAATGCCTTTTTTCAATGAGGCATAACATCATATTCATTTTAGAGAAGACAAAAATCATAAAAACCATAAAATGAATAGAAAAGAGAAGAATCTCCAACTTACACGGAGAATTTGAGAGCTTTCCTTTGGCTTGATGGTTTGAGGGATCTACTCTTGTTTGAAACAAGAGTGGCCACCAATCTTTAGAAGAGGGAAGGTCAAAAACTAATGAATTATGCATAAATTCACAGTTTTTGGCTCTTGGGAGAAGTAGGGAAACATTGCAAAAACACTATTAAGCTTCAACAAAGGAGAAGGCTTCTATTTATAGGAAAAAGTGAGCTTCTAACCAAGCCAAGTGATTCTAAAATTTTCCAGATCAGTTTGGTCAATTTTTGACCATATTTGGGTCAGTTTAGTCCACTTTTTGGATCTAGTTGAAACAGGAGAGAGGAGATATAAAAATATCTCATTATTTGGGAGTTTAAAACTCTCCCACACATGTGAGATAGGCACCTCCTTCATGAGGGGAACTCCCCCATACTGAGGTGTCAAAAATGCATCATTTCTTCTAAATATCTCTCTTTTTTAACTATTAACCTTGTCCTTAGTCAACTCTTCATCTTATGTGAGTATTTACTCATTTTTGGGGGATTTTCCTTTTATTCTTCCATTTATCTCCTCCCTACATTTGGATGAATCTTATTGGTCCATAGGAACCTTAATTTAAATTTTTTTGAAAATCCGGACCCCTAGAATAAGGCCTCTTGAACAGATTATACTTGATTTCTAATGCACCTTTTAAAAATCTTTTTGAACTTCTGTTTTGGGAAAACTTATTTTAATATGAAGAGATATTTTTCCATCCAAAAATATTTAAAAACTGAGTTACCACTCTCTAGAAGATTTTCTCTCTCTAGGCCAAAACTGGTAGAAACAAGATCTTTTATATTTCTGAAGAGGGATTTGATTACAGGGAAAGATGCTGGACATCTTGAGAGGCCGGGGAGGAATCTTACATTCTCTCCCACTTGAAAAACGCGAGATGCCCTCATCTCGCAAACTGGGAGTAATCCCGACAAATCGACTTCATTCTCCCAGGTGGCATCTTCAAAAGGATAGAACTTCCATTTTACCAATAATTCTCTGAGAATTCTATTCTTGAGAATCTTTTCTCGAACATCAAGAATTTCTTCAGGTTGGAATTCCATTTGCCCTTGGGTTGAAGAGGTTAGGATTTCATCATCAAGCACATGATTTGGGCTTGGCACATATTTCTTTAGAAGGCTTACATGAAATACATTATAAACTTTGAGATGAGGAGACAGAAGAAGTTCGTAGGCTAAGTCACCTACTTTCTTTGTAATCAGATATGGCCCACAATCTCTGGGGGATAACTTCTTGTACTTCCCAAGAGATAGAGAACTTCTTTTGGGCCGTACTCTAATGAAGACCATATCTGCTTCTTCAGATTTTCGATCTGTCCTCTTCTTTTTTGCATACTGCTTCTGTCGATCTTGGGCAGCTTTCATATCTTTATGAATTAACAGCATCTGCTGCTCCATGTCGTCAAGCATCTGTCTGGACATCTCGACCCTAATCAATGGGTCCGGACCAAGTTAATGGAGTTAAGCAATCTTGTCCATACAGAGCTTTAAAAGGGCTCATCCCGATACTTTGGTGATAAGAAGCATTGTAGGCGAACTTGACTAGGTGCAGATAGCTTAGCCACTTCTTGGATTCCCTGCCACCATAGCATGATCGAAGTATATCTATGATTACTTAGTTTATCCTTTGAGTTTGACCATCGGTCTCAGGGTGATAAGCTGTGCTGAGATCCAAGAAAGTTCCCACGACTTCGAAAAAATGCAGTCCAGAACTTGAAGTAAACTTGGGATCTCGATCACTTACTATTCTCCTGGGTAGGCCATGTAATCTGAAGATTTCTTTGAGGAACACTCTGGCCACATCCGCTGCAGTGTAGTTTTCTTTTACTGGAATCAGATGGGCAACTTTGGTTAGTCTGTCAACTACCACGAAAATGGAGTTGTAACCTGATTGCACTGAAGGTAATCCAGTAATAAAATCCATACTGATACATTCCCACTTCATCTGGGGGATGTCCAATGGATGTAACTTCCCAGGCATTTTTACTCTTTCAGCTTTGACTTTCTGGCTTGTCAGACATTGACGTACATGATTCAGTACATCCTTTTTGAGACCAGGCCAAAATAGCTTTTCTTTACAGACATGTAGGTTTTGATGAAACCTGGATGTCCTGTTATAAGGCTGTCATCATGGGCTTCATTCAAAATTTGACCCTTGGTTCCCTCATCATTGGGAATGCATAGCCTGCGATTATAATACATAATGCCATCATCCAGGTTGTACTCTTGAACTTTGTTCAACTCCTGTGGAGTTTTGCTTTCCTGCATAAGTAGGGTAGCAATAGGGCCAAAGAATCTATCCTGCATGATCTTCTCTCTTGCTTCAATATCTACAGTAATTGCAAGCAAGGAGGCTTTTCTGCTGAGGGCATCTACTACCACATTTTCTTTGCCTGGGTGGTACTTGATTTCAAAATCAAATTCCTGTAGGGTCTGCATCCACCTTCTTTGGCGCATGTTGAGATCCTTCTGAGTGAAGATCCACTTTAAGCTCTGATGATCTGTCATCAAAGTGAATCTTTGTCCCAGCAGGTAATGTCTCCACAACTTCAGGGCATATACTACTGAAAGTAGTTCCAGGTCGTGGATAGCATAATTCCTCTCATGGGTTCTGAGTTTTTGGGATTCATAGGCCACTGCATGACCTTCCTGCATAAGTGCACCTCCCAGGGCAAAACCACTGGCATCAAAGAAAAAAAGAACAAAATCATCCAAGTATTCTCTGAGAATGTCTTGCATTAAGCGATTGAATGTAGCTGGGGCATTTTTCAATCCAAACGGCATGACAATGATTTCATAATGCCCATACCGAGTATTGATGGCTGTCTTCAGGATATCTTGCTCATTAATCCTGATCTGGTAGTAATACCCTGATTTGAGATCTATCTTTATGAAGATCTGGGCTCCACTTAGCCTATCCAGAAGCTCATCAATTCTGGGAATAGGATACTTATTCTTAACTATCCAGCTGATTTAGACCTCTATAGTCCACACAGAGTCTAAGTGTTCCATCTTTCTTTTTCTGAAAGAGAACTGGCGCACCCCAAGGTGAAACACTGGGTCTAACAAACCCTTGTTCTAACAGTTACCTAAGCTATTCCTTGAGTTTGATGGCTTCAGGAACTGGCATTTTATACGTACGCTGGGCTACTGGGGCTAAGCTTCGGGGGTCAATTCTTTCACATGATCTACTTCTCGAATTGGAGGCATTTCAGTTAGCTCTGCTGGGAATAGATCATCAAATTCATTTAACCATTCTGGTTCTTTAGCCTTAAGCTTTGAGTCTACGGGATTCATTTTGACATAAATTTGCTGCTTCTTTCTAAGTCTTTTTAGCAACCTAGAAGCTTTTACTAAGGGATCCGGAAACTTTGTTCCCGTGAAGGTCATGGAAGGAAATCATTTATGATGAAAATCACACTTTTAATATATAAAAAAATCTTTTATGCATACAAATCATTTATGATGAAAATCACTCTTTTAATATAAAAGAATTTCTTTTATGCGTCCATTTATGCATAAAAATCACTATGATGAAAATCCCACTTTTAATATATATATATATATATATATATATAATCTTTTATGCATATATTTATGTATATAAATCATTTATGATGAAAATCACTCTTTTAATATAAAAGAATTTCTTTTATGCATACATTTATGCATAAAAATCATTTATGATGAAAATCACTCTTTTGATCAAAATAAAAATTTCAATATGCTTTCTTCTATGCATAGAATTTAATAAAGAAAGTAACACTTTTTTAATAAATTATTTTTATTTAGTAAGCATTTTTCTATACCTAGGATGAAAAATAACACTTTAAGAATACATATACGATGGGAATTACTCTTTTTGAATTAAAAAAAGTAAAACTTGTTTTTCATAATTTTAGAAAATTTTGCCATAACCTCCTTTGGATGGCTGACCATTTTTAAATTTTTAACTCTCTAAAATTAATTAGAAGTTCATCAAGAGTATTTAAATCATTCTAATGTAAACATTTTCTACTTATCAAAGAGAAACATTATGAAAAACTTGATTTTATCCATTAATCATTCATCTAGGATAAAGAATGGTTGGATTTACTAAAGAAGAGAGGGGAATGCCTTTTTTCAATGAGGCATAACATCATATTCATTTTAGAGAAGACAAAAATCATAAAAACCATAAAATGAATAGAAAAGAGAAGAATCTCCAACTTACACGGAGAATTTGAGAGCTTTCCTTTGGCTTGATGGTTTGAGGGATCTACTCTTGTTTGAAACAAGAGTGGCCACCAATCTTTAGAAGAGGGAAGGTCAAAAACTAATGAATTATGCATAAATTCACAGTTTTTGGCTCTTGGGAGAAGTAGGGAAACATTGCAAAAACACTATTAAGCTTCAACAAAGGAGAAGGCTTCTATTTATAGGAAAAAGTGAGCTTCTAACCAAGCCAAGTGATTCTAAAATTTTCCAGATCAGTTTGGTCAATTTTTGACCATATTTGGGTCAGTTTAGTCCACTTTTTGGATCTAGTTGAAACAGGAGAGAGGAGATATAAAAATATCTCATTATTTGGGAGTTTAAAACTCTCCCACACATGTGAGATAGGCACCTCCTTCATGAGGGGAACTCCCCCATACTGAGGTGTCAAAAATGCATCATTTCTTCTAAATATCTCTCTTTTTTAACTATTAACCTTGTCCTTAGTCAACTCTTCATCTTATGTGAGTATTTACTCATTTTTGGGGGATTTTCCTTTTATTCTTCCATTTATCTCCTCCCTACATTTGGATGAATCTTATTGGTCCATAGGAACCTTAATTTAAATTTTTTTGAAAATCCGGACCCCTAGAATAAGGCCTCTTGAACAGATTATACTTGATTTCTAATGCACCTTTTAAAAATCTTTTTGAACTTCTGTTTTGGGAAAACTTATTTTAATATGAAGAGATATTTTTCCATCCAAAAATATTTAAAAACTGAGTTACCACTCTCTAGAAGATTTTCTCTCTCTAGACCAAAACTGGTAGAAACAAGATCTTTTATATTTCTGAAGAGGGATTTGATTACAGGGAAAGATGCTGGACATCTTGAGAGGCCGGGGAGGAATCTTACATTCTCTCCCACTTGAAAAACGCGAGATGCCCTCATCTCGCAAACTGGGGGTAATCCCGACAAATCGACTTCATTCTCCCAGGTGGCATCTTCAAAAGGATAGAACTTCCATTTTACCAATAATTCTCTGAGAATTCTGTTCTTGAGAATCTTTTCTCGAACATCAAGATTTTCTTCAGGTTGGAATTCCATTTGCCCTTGGGTTGAAGAGGTTAGGATTTCATCATCAAGCACATGATTTGGGCTTGGCACATATTTCTTTAGAAGGCTTACATGAAATACATTATAAACTTTGAGATGAGGAGACAGAAGAAGTTCGTAGGCTAAGTCACCTACTTTCTTTGTAATCAGATATAGCCCACAATATCTGGGGGATAACTTCTTGTACTTCCCAAGAGATAGAGAACTTCTTTTGGGCCGTACTCTAATGAAGACCATATCTGCTTCTTCAGATTTTCTATCTGTCCTCTTCTTTTTTGCATACTGCTTCTGTCGATCTTGGGCAGCTTTAACATCTTTATGAATTGATAGCATCTGCTGCTCCATGTCGTCAAGCATCTGTCTGGACATCTCGACCCTAATCAATGGGTCCGGACTAAGTTAATGGAGTTAAGCAATCTTGTCCATACAGAGCTTTAAAAGGGCTCATCCCGATACTTCGGTGATAAGAAGCATTGTAGGGGAACTCGACTAGGTGCAGATAGCTTAGCCACTTCTTGGATTCCCTGCCACCACAGCATGATCGAAGTATATCTTTGATTACTTAGTTTATCCTTTGAGTTTGACCATCGGTCTCAGGGTGATAAGCTGTGCTGAGACCCAAGAAAGTTCCCACGACTTCGAAAAAATGCAGTCTAGAACTTGAAGTAAACTTGGGATCTCGATCACTTTCTATTCTTCTGGGTAGGCCATGTAATCTGAAGATTTCTTTGAGGAACACTCTGGCCACATTCACTGCAGTGTAGTTTTCTTTTACTGGAATCAGATGGGCAACTTTGGTTAGTCTGTCAACTACCACGAAAATGGAGTTGTAACCTGATTGCACTGAAGGTAATCCAGTAATAAAATCCATACTGATACATTTCCACTTCATCTGTCCAATGGATGTAACTTCCCTGGCATTTTTACTCTTTCAGCGTTGACTTTCTGGCATGTCAGACATTGACGTACATGATTCAACACATCCTTTTTCAGACCTGGCCAAAATAGCTTTTCTTTACAGACATGTAGATTTTGATGAAACCTGGATGTCTTGTTATAAGGCTGTCATCATGGGCTTCATTCAGAATTTGACCCTTGGTTCCCTCATCATTGGGAATGCATAGCCTGCGATTATAATACATAATGCCATCATCCAGGTTGTACTCTTGAACTTTGTTCAACTCCTGTGGAGTTTTGCTTTCCTGCATAAGTAGGGTAGCAATAGGGCCAAAGAATCTATCCTGCATGATCTTCTCTCTTGCTTCAATATCTACAGTAATTGCAAGCAAGGAGGCTTTTCTGCTGAGGGCATCTACTGCCACATTTTCTTTGCCTCAGTGGTACTTGATTTAAAAATCAAATTCCTATAGGGTCTGCATCCACCTTCTTTGGCGCATGTTGAGATCCTTCTGAGTGAAGATCCACTTTAAGCTCTGATGATCTGTCATCAAAGTGAATCTTTGTCCCAGCAGGTAATGTCTCCACAACTTCAGGGCATATACTACTGAAAGTAGTTCCAGGTCGTGGATAGCATAATTCCTCTCATGGGTTCTGAGTTTTCGGGATTCATAGGCCACTGCATGACCTTCCTGCATAAGTGCACCTCCAGGGCAAAACCACTGGCATCAAAGAAAAAAGAACAAAATCATCCAAGTATTCTCTGAGAATGTCTTGCATTAAGCAATTGAATGTAGCTGGGGCATTTTTCAATCCAAACGGCATGACAATGAATTCATAATGCCCATACCGAGTATTGATGGCTGTCTTCGGGATATCTTGCTCATTAATCCTGATCTGGTAGTAATACCCTGATTTGAGATCTATCTTTATGAAGATCTGGGCTCCACTTAGCCTATCCAGAAGCTCATCAATTCTGGGAATAGGATACTTATTCTTAACTATCCAGCTGATTTAGACCTCTATAGTCCACACAGAGTCTAAGTGTTCTATCTTTCTTTTTCTGAAAGAGAACTGGCGCACCCCAAGGTGAAACACTGGGTCTAACAAACCCTTGTTCTAACAGTTACCTAAACTATTCCTTGAGTTTGATGGCTTCAGGAACTGGCATTTTATACGTGCGCTGGGCTACTGGGGCTAAGCTCCGGGGGTCAATTCTATCACATGATCTACTTCTTGAATTGGAGGCATTTCAGTTAGCTCTGCTGGGAATAGATCATCAAATTCATTCCATTCTGGTTCTTTAGCCTTAAGCTTTGAGTCTACGGGATTCATTTTGACATAAATTTGCTGTTTCTTTCTAAGTCTTTTTAGCAACCTAGAAGCTTTTACTAATTGAAGGTCTGGGGATCCGAAAACTTTGTTCCCGTGAAGGTCATGGAAGGAAATCATTTATGATGAAAATCACACTTTTAATATATAAAAAAATCTTTTATGCATACAAATCATTTATGATGAAAATCACTCTTTTAATATAAAAGAATTTCTTTTATGCGTCCATTTATGCATAAAAATCACTATGATGAAAATCACACTTTTAATATATATATATATATATATATATATCTTTTATGCATATATTTATGTATATAAATCATTTATGATGAAAATCACTCTTTTAATATAAAAGAATTTCTTTTATGCATACATTTATGCATAAAAATGATTTATGATGAAAATCACTCTTTTGATCAAAATAAAAATTTCAATATGCTTTCTTCTATGCATAGAATTTAATAAAGAAAGTAACACTTTTTTTAATAAATTATTTTTATTTAGTAAGCATTTTTCTATACCTAGGATGAAAAATAAGACTTTAAGAATACATATACGATGGGAATTACTCTTTTTGAATTAAAAAAAGTAAAACTTATTTTTCATAATTTTAGAAAATTTTGCCATAACCTCCTTTGTATGGCTGACCATTTTTCAATTTTTAACTCTCTAAAATTAATTAGAAGTTCATCAAGAGTATTCAAATCATTCTAATGTAAACATTTTCTACTTATCAAAGAGAAACATTATGAAAAACTTGATTTTATCCATTAATCATTCATCTAGGATAAAGAATGGTTGGATTTACTAAAGAAGAGAGGGGAATGCCTTTTTTCAATGAGGCATAACATCATATTCATTTTAGAGAAGACAAAAATCATAAAAACCATAAAATGAATAGAAAAGAGAAGAATCTCCAACTTACACGGAGAGTTTGAGAGCTTTCATTTGGCTTGATGGTTTGAGGGATCTACTCTTGTTTGAAACAAGAGTGGCCACCAATCTGTAGAAGAGGGAAGGTCAAAAACTAATGAATTATGCATAAATTCACAGTTTTTGGCTCTTGGGAGAAGTAGGGAAACATTGCAAAAACACTATTAAGCTTCAACAAAGGGGAAGGCTTCTATTTATAGGAAAAAGTGAGCTTCTAACCAAGCCAACTGATTCTAGAATTTTCCAGATCAGTTTGGTCAATTTTTGACCATATTTGGGTCAGTTTAGTCCACTTTTTGGATCTAGATGAAACAGGAGAGAGGAGATATAAAAATATCTCATTATTTGGGAGTTTAAAACTCTCCCACACATGTGAGATAGGCACCTCCTTCATGAGGGGAACTCCCCCATACTGAGGTGTCAAAAATGCATCATTTCTTCTAAATATCTCTCTTTTTTAACTATTAACCTTGTCCTTAGTCAACTCTTCATCTTATGTGAGTATTTAGTCATTTTTGGGGGATTTTCCTTTTATTCTTCCATTTATCTCCTCCCTACATTTGGATGAATCTTATTGGTCCATAGGAACCTTAATTTAAATTTTTTTTGAAAATCCGGACCCCTTGAATAAGGCCTCTTGAACAGATTATACTTGATTTCTAATGCACCTTCTAAAAATCTTTTTGAACTTCTGTTTTGGGGGAACTTATTTTAATATGAAGAGATATTTTTCCATCCAAAAATATTTAAAAACTGAGTTACCACTCTCTAGAAGATTTTCTCTCTCTAGGCCAAAACTGGTAGAAACAAGATCTTTTATATTTCTGAAGAGGGATTTGATTATAGGGAAAGATGCTGGACATCTTGAGAGGCCGGGAAGGAATCTTACATTCTCTCCCACTTGAAAAACGCGAGATGCCCTCATCTCGCAAACTGGGAGTAATCCCGACAAATCGGCTTCATTCTCCCAGGTGGCATCTTCAAAAGGATAGAACTTCCATTTTACCAATAATTCTCTGAGAATTCTGTTCCTGAGAATCTTTTCTCGAACATCAAGAATTTTTTCAGGTTGGAGTTCCATTTGCCCTTGGGTTGAAGAGGTTAGGATTTCATCATCAAGCACATGATTTGGGCTTGGCACATATTTCTTTAGAAGGCCTACATGAAATACATTATGAACTTTGAGATGAGGAGGCAGAAGAAGTTCGTAGGCTAAGTCACCTACTTTCTTTGTAATCAGATATGGCCCACAATATCTTGGGGATAACTTCTTGTACTTCCCAAGAGATAGAGAACTTCTTTTGGGCTGTACTCTAATGAAGACCATATCTGCTTCTTCGGATTTTCTATCTGTCCTCTTCTTTTTTGCATACTGCTTCTGTCGATCTTGGGCAGCTTTGATATCTTTATGAATTGACAGCATCTGCTGCTCCATGTCGTCAAGCATCTGTCTGGACATCTCGACCCTAATCAATGGGTCCGGACCAAGTTAATGGAGTTAAGCAATCTTGTCCATACAGAGCTTTAAAAGGGCTCATCCCGATACTTCGGTGATAAGAAACACTGTAGGCGAACTCGACTAGGTGCAGATAGCTTAGCCACTTCTTCGATTCCCTGCCACCACAGCATGATCGAAGTATATCTTTGATTACTTAGTTTATCCTTTGAGTTTGACCATCGGTCTCAGGGTGATAAGCTGTGCTGAGATCCAAGAAAGTTCCCACGACTTCGAAAAAATGCAGTCCAGAACTTGAAGTAAACTTGGGATCTCGATCACTTACTATTCTCCTGGGTAGGCCATGTAATCTGAAGATTTCTTTGAGGAACACTCTGGCCACATCCGCTGCAGTGTAGTTTTCTTTTACTGGAATCAGATGGGCAACTTTGGTTAGTCTGTCAACTACCACGAAAATGGAGTTGTAACCTGATTGCACTGAAGGTAATCCTGTAATAAAATCCATACTGATACATTCCCACTTCATCTGGGGGATGTCCAATGGATGTAACTTCCCAGGCATTTTTACTCTTTCAGCTTTGACTTTCTGGCATGTCAGACATTGACGTACATGATTCAGTACATCCTTTTTCAGACCAGGCCAAAATAGCTTTTCTTTACAGACATGTAGGTTTTGATGAAACCTGGATGTCCTGTTATAAGGCTATCATCATGGGCTTCATTCAAAATTTGACCCTTGGTTCCCTCATCATTGGGAATGCATAGCCTGCGATTATAATACATAATGCCATCATCCAGGTTGTACTCTTGAACTTTGTTCAACTCCTGTGGAGTTTTGCTTTCCTGCATAAGTAGGGTAGCAATAGGGCCAAAGAATCTATCCTGCATGATCTTCTCTCTTGCTTCAATATCTACAGTAATTGCAAGCAAGGAGGCTTTTCTGCTGAGGGCATCTACTACCACATTTTCTTTGCCTGGGTGGTACTTGATTTCAAAATCAAATTCCTGTAGGGTCTGCATCCACCTTCTTTGGCGCATGTTGAGATCCTTCTGAGTGAAGATCCACTTTAAGCTCTGATGATCTGTCATCAAAGTGAATCTTTGTCCCAGCAGGTAATGTCTCCACAACTTCAGGGCATATACTACTGAAAGTAGTTCCAGGTCGTGGATAGCATAATTCCTCTCATGGGTTCTGAGTTTTTGGGATTCATAGGCCACTGCATGACCTTCCTGCATAAGTGCACCTCCCAGGGCAAAACCACTGGCATCAAAGAAAAAAAGAACAAAATCATCCAAGTATTCTCTGAGAATGTCTTGCATTAAGCGATTGAATGTAGCTGGGGCATTTTTCAATCCAAACGGCATGACAATGATTTCATAATGCCCATACCGAGTATTGATGGCTGTCTTCGGGATATCTTGCTCATTAATCCTGATCTGGTAGTAATACCCTGATTTGAGATCTATCTTTATGAAGATCTGGGCTCCACTTAGCCTATCCAGAAGCTCATCAATTCTGGGAATAGGATACTTATTCTTAACTATCCAGCTGATTTAGACCTCTATAGTCCACACAGAGTCTAAGTGTTCCATCTTTCTTTTTCTGAAAGAGAACTGGCGCACCCCAAGGTGAAACACTGGGTCTAACAAACCCTTGTTCTAACAGTTACCTAAGCTATTCCTTGAGTTTGATGGCTTCAGGAACTGGCATTTTATACGTACGCTGGGCTACTGGGGCTAAGCTTCGGGGGTCAATTCTTTCACATGATCTACTTCTCGAATTGGAGGCATTTCAGTTAGCTCTGCTGGGAATAGATCATCAAATTCATTTAACCATTCTGGTTCTTTAGCCTTAAGCTTTGAGTCTACGGGATTCATTTTGACATAAATTTGCTGCTTCTTTCTAAGTCTTTTTAGCAACCTAGAAGCTTTTACTAATTGAAGGTCTGGGGATCTGGAAACTTTGTTCCCGTGAAGGTCATGGAAGGAAATCATTTATGATGAAAATCACACTTTTAATATATAAAAAAATCTTTTATGCATACAAATCATTTTGATGAAAATCACTCTTTTAATATAAAAGAATTTCTTTTATGCGTCCATTTATGCATAAAAATCACTATGATGAAAATCCCACTTTATATATATATATATATATATATATATATATATATATATATATATATATATATATATATATCTTTTATGCATATATTTATGTATATAAATCATTTATGATGAAAATCACTCTTTTAATATAAAAGAATTTCTTTTATGCATACATTTATGCATAAAAATCATTTATGATGAAAATCACTCTTTTGATCAAAATAAAAATTTCAATATGCTTTCTTCTATGCATAGAATTTAATAAAGAAAGTAACACTTTTTTAATAAATTATTTTTATTTAGTAAGCATTTTTCTATACCTACGATGAAAAATAACACTTTAAGAATACATATACGATGGGAATTACTCTTTTTGAATTAAAAAAAGTAAAACTTATTTTTCATAATTTTAGAAAATTTTGCCATAACCTCCTTTGTATAGCTGACCATTTTTCAATTTTTAACTCTCTAAAATTAATTAGAAGTTCATCAAGAGTATTTAAATCATTCTAATGTAAACATTTTCTACTTATCAAAGAGAAACATTATGAAAAACTTGATTTTATCCATTAATCATTCATCTAGGATAAAGAATGGTTGGATTTACTAAAGAAGAGAGGGGAATGCCTTTTTTCAATGAGGCATAACATCATATTCATTTTAGAGAAGACAAAAATCATAAAAACCATAAAATGAATAGAAAAGAGAAGAATCTCCAACTTACACGGAGAATTTGAGAGCTTTCCTTTGGCTTGATGGTTTGAGGGATCTACTCTTGTTTGAAACAAGAGTGGCCACCAATCTTTAGAAGAGGGAAGGTCAAAAACTAATGAATTATGCATAAATTCACAGTTTTTGGCTCTTGGAAGAAGTAGGGAAACATTGCAAAAACACTATTAAGCTTCAACAAAGGGGAAGGCTTCTATTTATAGGAAAAAGTGAGCTTCTAACCAAGCCAACTGATTCTAGAATTTTCCAGATCAGTTTGGTCAATTTTTGACCATATTTGGGTCAATTTAGTCCACTTTTTGGATCTACTTGAAACAGGAGAGAGGAGATATAAAAATTTCTCATTATTTGGGAGTTTAAAACTCTCCCACACATGTGAGATAGGCACCTCCTTCATGAGGGGAACTCCCCCATACTGAGGTGTCAAAAATGCATCATTTCTTCTAAATATCTCTCTTTTTTAACTATTAACCTTGTCCTTAGTCAACTCTTCATCTTATGTGAGTATTTACTCATTTTTGGGGGATTTTCCTTTTATTCTTCCATTTATCTCCTCCCTACATTTGGATGAATCTTATTGGTCCATAGGAACCTTAACTTAAATTTTTTTGAAAATCCGGACCCCTAGAATAAGGCCTCTTGAACAGATTATACTTGATTTCTAATGCACCTTTTAAAAATCTTTTTGAACTTCTGTTTTGGGGGAACTTATTTTAATATGAAGAGATATTTTTCCATCCAAAAATATTTAAAAACTGAGTTACCACTCTCTAGAAGATTTTCAAGATCTTTTATATTTCTAAAGAGGGATTTGATTACAGGGAAAGATGCTGGACATCTTGAGAGGCCGGGGAGGAATCTTACATTCTCTCCTACTTGAAAAACGCGAGATGCCCTCATCTCGCAAACTGGGGGTAATCCCGACAAATCGACTTCATTCTCCCAGGTGGCATCTTCAAAAGGATAGAACTTCCATTTTACCAATAATTCTCTGAGAATTCTGTTCCTGAGAATCTTTTCTTGAACATCAAGAATTTCTTCAGGTTGGAATTTTATTTGCCCTTGGGTTGAAGAGGTTAGGATTTCATCATCAAGCACATGATTTGGGCTTGGCACATATTTCTTTAGAAGGCTTACATGAAATACATTATGAACTTTGAGATGAGGAGGCAGAAGAAGTTCGTAGGCTAAGTCACCTACTTTCTTTGTAATCAAATATGGCCCACAATATCTGGGGGATAACTTCTTGTACTTCCCAAGAGATAGAGAACTTCTTTTGGGCCGTACTCTAATGAAGACCATATCTCCTTCTTCGGATTTTCTATCTGTCCTCTTCTTTTTTGCATACTGCTTCTGTTGATCTTGGGCAGCTTTGATATCTTTATGAATTGACAGCATCTGCTGCTCCATGTCGTCAAGCATCTGTCTGGACATCTCGACCCTAATCAATGGGTCCGGACCAAGTTAATGGAGTTAAGCAATCTTGTCCATACAGAGCTTTAAAAGGGA
Source organism: Cibotium barometz (assembly GCF_041138505.1). Taxonomy (NCBI): domain Eukaryota; kingdom Viridiplantae; phylum Streptophyta; class Polypodiopsida; order Cyatheales; family Cibotiaceae; genus Cibotium; species Cibotium barometz. Next base: position 29,270,735 of record NC_141064.1, on the reverse strand, counting down.
TCATCCCGATACTTCGGTGATAAGAAGCACTGTAGGCGAACTCGACTAGGTGCAGATAGCTTAGCCACTTCTTCGATTCCCTGCCACCACAGCATGATCGAAGTATATCTTTGATTACTTAGTTTATCCTTTGAGTTTGACCATCGGTCTCAGGGTGATAAGCTGTGCTGAGATCCAAGAAAGTTCCCACGACTTTGAAAAAATGCAGTCCAGAACTTGAAGTAAACTTGGGATCTCGATCACTTACTATTCTCCTGGGTAGGCCATGTAATCTGAAGATTTCTTTGAGGAACACTCTGGCCCCATTCACTGCAGTGTAGTTTTCTTTTACTGGAATCAGATGGGCAACTTTGGTTAGTCTGTCAACTACCACGAAAATGGAGTTGTAACCTCATTGCACTGAAGGTAATCCAGTAATAAAATCCATACTGATACATTTCCACTTCATCTGTCCAATGGATGTAACTTCCCAGGCATTTTTACTCTTTCAGCTTTGACTTTCTGGCATGTCAGACATTGACGTACATGATTCAGTACATCCTTTTTCAGACCAGGCCAAAATAGCTTTTCTTTACAGACATGTAGATTTTGATGAAACCTGGATGTCTTGTTATAAGGCTGTCATCATGGGCTTCATTCAGAATTTGACCCTTGGTTCCCTCATCATTGGGAATGCATAGCCTGCGATTATAATACATAATGCCATCATCCAGGTTGTACTCTTGAACTTTGTTCAACTCCTGTGGAGTTTTGCTTTCCTGCATAAGTAGGGTAGCAATAGGGCCAAAGAATCTATCCTGCATGATCTTCTCTCTTGCTTCAATATCTACAGTAATTGCAAGCAAGGAGGCTTTTCTGCTGAGGGCATCTACTACCACATTTTCTTTGCCTGGGTGGTACTTGATTTAAAAATCAAATTCCTATAGGGTCTGCATCCACCTTCTTTGGCGCATGTTGAGATCCTTCTGAGTGAAGATCCACTTTAAGCTCTGATGATCTGTCATCAAAGTGAATCTTTGTCCCAGCAAGTAATGTCTCCACAACTTCAGGGCATATACTACTGAAAGTAGTTCCAGGTCGTGAATAGCATAATTCCTCTCATGGGTTCTGAGTTTTCGGGATTCATAGGCCACTGCATGACCTTCCTGCATAAGTGCACCTCCCAGGGCAAAACCACTGGCATCAAAGAAAAAAAGAACAAAATCATCCAAGTATTCTCTGAGAATGTCTTGCATTAAGCGATTGAATGTAGCTGGGGCATTTTTCAATCCAAACGGCATGACAATGAATTCATAATGCCCATACCGAGTATTGATGGCTGTCTTCGGGATATCTTGCTCATTAATCCTTATCTGGTAGTAATACCCTGATTTGAGATCTATCTTTATGAAGATCTGGGCTCCACTTAGCCTATCCAGAAGCTCATCAATTCTGGGAATAGGATACTTATTCTTAACTATCCAGCTGATTTAGACCTCTAGTCCACACAGAGTCTAAGTGTTCCATCTTTCTTTTTCTGAAAGAGAACTGGCGCACCCCAAGGTGAAACACTGGGTCTAACAAACCCTTGTTCTAATAGTTACCTAAGCTATTCCTTGAGTTTGATGGCTTCAGGAACTGGCATTTTATACGTGCGCTGGGCTACTGGGGCTAAGCTCCGGGGGTCAATTCTATCACATGATCTACTTCTTGAATTGGAGGCATTTCAGTTAGCTCTGCTGGGAATAGATCATCAAATTCATTCCATTCTGGTTCTTTAGCCTTAAGCTTTGAGTCTACGGGATTCATTTTGACATAAATTTACTGCTTCTTTCTAAGTCTTTTTAGCAACCTAGAAGCTTTTACTAATTGAAGGTCTGGGGATCCGAAAACTTTGTTCCCGTGAAGGTCATGGAAGGAAATCATTTATGATGAAAATCACACTTTTAATATATAAAAAAATCTTTTATGCATACAAATCATTTATGCATACAAATCTTTTATGCATACAAATCATTTATGATGAAAATCACTCTTTTAATATAAAAGAATTTCTTTTATGCGTCCATTTTTGCATAAAAATCACTATGATGAAAATCACACTTTTAATATATATATATATATATATATATATATATATATATATATATATATCTTTTATGCATATATTTATGTATATAAATCATTTATGATGAAAATCACTCTTTTAATATAAAAGAATTTCTTTTATGCATACATTTATGCATAAAAATCATTTATGATGAAAATCACTCTTTTGATCAAAATAAAAATTTCAATATGCTTTCTTCTATGCATAGAATTTAATAAAGAAAGTAACACTTTTTTTAATAAATTATTTTTATTTAGTAAGCATTTTTCTATACTTAGGATGAAAAATAAGACTTTAAGAATACATATACGATGGGAATTACTCTTTTTGAATTAAAAAAAGTAAAACTTATTTTTCATAATTTTAGAAAATTTTGCCATAACCTCCTTTGTATGGCTGACCATTTTTCAATTTTTAACTCTCTAAAATTAATTAGAAATTCATCAAGAGTATTCAAATCATTCTAATGTAAACATTTTCTACTTATCAAAGAGAAACATTATGAAAAACTTGATTTTATCCATTAATCATTCATCTAGGATAAAGAATGGTTGGATTTACTAAAGAAGAGAGGGGAATGCCTTTTTTCAATGAGGCATAACATCATATTCATTTTAGAGAAGACAAAAATAATAAAAACCATAAAATGAATAGAAAAGAGAAGAATCTCCAACTTACACGGAGAATTTGAGAGCTTTCCTTTGGCTTGATGGTTTGAGGGATCTACTCTTGTTTGAAACAAGAGTGGCCACCAATCTTTAGAAGAGGGAAGGTCAAAAACTAATGAATTATGCATAAATTCACAGTTTTTGGCTCTTGGGAGAAGTAGGGTAACATTGCAAAAATACTATTAAGCGTCAACAAAGGGGAAGGCTTCTATTTATAGGAAAAAGTGAGCTTCTAACCAAGCCAACTGATTCTAGAATTTTCCAGATCAGTTTGGTCAATTTTTGACCATATTTGGGTCAGTTTAGTCCACTTTTTGGATCTAGTTGAAACAGGAGAGAGGAGATATAAAAATATCTCATTATTTGGGAGTTTAAAACTCTCCCACACATGTGAGATAGGCACCTCCTTCATGAGGGGAACTCCCCCATACTGAGGTGTCAAAAATGCATCATTTCTTCTAAATATCTCTCTTTTTTAACTATTAACCTTGTCCTTAGTCAACTCTTCATCTTATGTGAGTATTTACTCATTTTTGGGGGATTTTCCTTTTATTCTTCCATTTATCTCCTCCCTACATTTGGATGAATCTTATTGGTCCATAGGAACATTAATTTAAATTTTTTCGAAAATCCGGACCCCTAGGGTAAGGCCTCTTGAACAGATTATACTTGATTTCTAATACACCTTCTAAAAATCTTTTTGAACTTCTGTTTTGGGGAAACTTATTTTAATAAGAAGAGATATTTTCCCATCCAAAAATATTTAAAAACTGAGTTACCACTCTCTAGAATATTTTCTCTCTCTAGGCCAAAACTGGTAGAAACAAGATCTTTTATATTTCTGAAGAGGGATTTGATTACAGGGAAAGATGCTAGACATCTTGAGAGGCTGGGGAGGAATCTTACATTCTCTCCCACTTGAAAAATGCGAGATGCCCTCATCTCGCAAACTGGGGGTAATCCCGACAAATCGACTTCATTCTCCTAAGTGGCATCTTCAAAAGGATAGAACTTCCATTTTACCAATAATTCTCTGAGAATTCTGTTCCTAAGAATCTTTTCTCGAACATCAAGAATTTCTTCAGGTTGGAATTCCATTTGCCCTTGGGTTGAAGAGGTTAGGATTTTATCATCAAGCACATGATTTGGGCTTGGCACATATTTCTTTAGAAGGCTTACATGAAATACATTATGAACTTTGAGATGAGGAGGCAGAAGAAGTTCGTAGGCTAAGTCACCTACTTTCTTTGTAATCAAATATGGCCCACAATATCTGGGGGATAACTTCTTGTACTTCCCAAGAGATAGAGAACTTCTTTTGGGCCGTACTCTAATGAAGACCATATCTCCTTCTTCGGATTTTCTATCTGTCCTCTTCTTTTTTGCATACTGCTTCTGTCGATCTTGGGCAGCTTTGATATCTTTATGAATTGACAGCATCTGCTGCTCCATGTCGTCAAGCATCTGTCTGGACATCTCGACCCTAATCAATGGGTCCGGACCAAGTTAATGGAGTTAAGCAATCTTGTCCATACAGAGCTTTAAAAGGGCTCATCCCGATACTTCGGTGATAAGAAGCACTGCAGGCGAACTCGACTAGGTGCAGATAGCTTAGCCACTTCTTCGATTCCCTGCCACCACAGCATGATCGAAGTATATCTTTGATTACTTAGTTTATCCTTTGAGTTTGACCATCGGTCTCAGGGTGATAAGCTGTGCTGAGATCCAAGAAAGTTCCCACGACTTTGAAAAAATGCAGTCCAAAACTTGAAGTAAACTTGGGATCTCGATCACTTACTATTCTCCTGGGTAGGCCATGTAATCTGAAGATTTCTTTGAGGAACACTCTGGCCACATCCACTGCAGTGTAGTTTTCTTTTACTGGAATCAGATAGGCAACTTTGGTTAGTCTGTCAACTACCACGAAAATAGAGTTGTAACCTGATTGCACTGAAGGTAATCCAGTAATAAAATCCATACTCATACATTCCCACTTTATCTGGGGGATGTCCAATGGATGTAACTTCCCAGGCATTTTTACTCTTTCAGCTTTGACTTTCTGGCATGTCAGACATTGACGTACATGATTCAGTACATCCTTTTTCAGACCAGGCCAAAATAGCTTTTCTTTACAGACATGTAGGTTTTGATGAAACCTGGATGTCCTGTTATAAGGCTGTCATCATGGGCTTCATTCAGAATTTGACCCTTGGTTCCCTCATCATTGGGAATGCATAGCCTGCGATTATAATACATAATGCCATCATCCAGGTTGTACTCTTGAACTTTGTTCAACTCCTGTGGAGTTTTGCTTTCCTGCATAAGTAGGGTAGCAATAGGGCCAAAGAATCTATCCTGCATGATCTTCTCTCTTGCTTCAATATCTACAGTAATTGCAAGCAAGGAGGCTTTTCTGCTGAGGGCATCTACTACCACATTTTCTTTGCCTGGGTGGTACTTGATTTCAAAATCAAATTCCTGTAGGGTCTGCATCCACCTTCTTTGGCGCATGTTGAGATCCTTCTGAGTGAAGATCCACTTTAAGCTCTGATGATCTGTCATCAAAGTGAATCTTTGTCCCAGCAAGTAATGTCTCCACAACTTCAGGGCATATACTACTGAAAGTAGTTCCAGGTCGTGGATAGCATAATTCCTCTCATGGGTTCTGAGTTTTTGGGATTCATAGGCCACTGCATGACCTTCCTGCATAAGTGCACCTCCCAGGGCAAAACCACTGGCATCAAAGAAAAAAAGAACAAAATCATCCAAGTATTCTCTGAGAATGTCTTGCATTAAGCGATTGAATGTAGCTGGGGCATTTTTCAATCCAAACGGCATGACAATGAATTCATAATGCCCATACTGAGTATTGATGGCTGTCTTCGGGATATCTTGCTCATTAATCCTAATCTGGTAGTAATACCCTGATTTGAGATCTATCTTTATGAAGATCTGGGCTCCACTTAGCCTATCCAGAAGCTCATCAATTCTGGGAATAGGATACTTATTCTTAACTATCCAGCTGATTTAGACCTCTATAGTCCACACAGAGTCTAAGTGTTCCATCTTTCTTTTTCTGAAAGAGAACTGGCGTACCCCAAGGTGAAACACTGGGTCTAACAAACCCTTGTTCTAACAGTTACCTAAGCTATTCCTTGAGTTTGATGGCTTCAAGAACTGGCATTTTATACGTGCGCTGGGCTACTGGGGCTAAGCTCCGGGGGCCAATTCTATCACATGATCTACTTCTCGAATTGGAGGCATTTCAGTTAGCTCTGCTGGGAATAGATCATCAAATTCATTTAACCATTTTGGTTCTTTAGCCTTAAGCTTTGAGTCTACGGGATTCATTTTTGACATAAATTTGCTGCTTCTTTCTAAGTCTTTTTAGCAACCTAGAAGCTTTTACTAATTGAAGGTCTGGGGATCCGGAAACTTTGTTCCCGTGAAGGTCATGGAAGGAAATCATTTATGATGAAAATCACACTTTTAATATATAAAAAAATCTTTTATGCATACAAATCATTTATGATGAAAATCACTCTTTTAATATAAAAGAATTTCTTTTATGCGTCCATTTATGCATAAAAATCACTATGATGAAAATCACACTTTTAATATATATATATATATATATATATATATATATATATATATATATATATATATATATATATCTTTTATGCATATATTTATGTATATAAATCATTTATGATGAAAATCACTCTTTTAATATAAAAGAATTTCTTTTATGCATACATTTATGCATAAAAATCATTTATGATGAAAATCACTCTTTTGATCAAAATAAAAATTTCAATATGCTTTCTTCTATGCATAGAATTTAATAAAGAAAGTAACACTTTTTTTAATAAATTATTTTTATTTAGTAAGCATTTTTCTATACCTAGGATGACAAATAACACTTTAAGAATACATATACGATGGGAATTACTCTTTTTGAATTAAAAAAAGTAAAACTTATTTTTCATAATTTTAGAAAATTTTGCCATAACCTCCTTTGTATGGCTGACCATTTTTCAATTTTTAACTCTCTAAAATTAATTAGAAGTTCATCAAGAGTATTCAAATAATTCTAATGTAAACATTTTCTACTTATCAAAGAGAAACATTATGAAAAACTTGATTTTATCCATTAATCATTCATCTAGGATAAAGAATGGTTGGATTTACTAAAGAAGAGAGGGGAATGCCTTTTTTCAATGAGGCATAACATCATATTCATTTTAGAGAAGACAAAAATCATAAAAACCATAAAATGAATAGAAAAGAGAAGAATCTCCAACTTACATGGAGAATTTGAGAGCTTTCCTTTGGCTTGATGGTTTGAGGGATCTACTCTTGTTTGAAACAAGAGTGGCCACCAATCTTTAGAAGAGGGAAGGTCAAAAACTAATGAATTATGCATAAATTCACAGTTTTTGGCTCTTGGGAGAAGTAGGGTAACATTGCAAAAATACTATTAAGCGTCAACAAAGGGGAAGGCTTCTATTTATAGGAAAAAGTGAGCGTCTAACCAAGCCAACTGATTCTAGAATTTTCCAGATCAGTTTGGTCAATTTTTGACCATATTTGGGTCAGTTTAGTCCACTTTTTGGATCTAGTTGAAATAGGAGAGAGAAGATATAAAAATATCTCATTATTTGGGAGTTTAAAACTCTCCCACACATGTGAGATAGGCACCTCCTTCATGAGGGGAACTCCCCCATACTGAGGTGTCAAAAATGCATCATTTCTTCTAAATATCTCTCTTTTTTAACTATTAACCTTGTCCTTAGTCAACTCTTCATCTTATGTGAGTATTTACTCATTTTTGGGGGATTTTCCTTTTATTCTTCCATTTATCTCCTCCCTACATTTGGATGAATCTTATTGGTCCATGTAGGAACCTTAATTTAAATTTTTTCGAAAATCCAGACCCCTAGGGTAAGGCCTCTTGAACAGATTATACTTGATTTCTAATGCACCTTCTAAAAATCTTTTTGAACTTCTGTTTTGGGAGAACTTATTTTAATAAGAAGAGATATTTTTCCATCCAAAAATATTTAAAAACTGAGTTACCACTCTCTAGAAGATTTTCTCTCTCTAGGCCAAAACTGGTAGAAACAAGATCTTTTATATTTCTGAAGAGGGATTTGATTACAGGGAAAGATGCTGGACATCTTGAGAGGCCGGCGGGGAGGAATCTTACATGGACATTATCTCCATGTAGTCCAATTTCTAATAGCACCTTCTCCAATGCATTGATGGCTTCTTTCCTCTGTGCTACATTCTTGATCTTCCAAGCAAAACCAATGTGGAGATATACCAATTTCTCTATGATATGACACAAAGCATGAAACATGCATATATGCATATTGGAAAGAGGAATCTCAAACACTGGTCTGTTGGGTGGTCGTCTCTACCACTTCGAGTCCATCATCCTCACGGAGTCCATGCAGTAAAGGCATGGAGACTTTGCATTGGCCCCTTTGCTACAATTAAATAAGCACTTGAGAGTCTTTAAATCACCCGCAAGATGCCATTAGACTTGAAATTCCCCCCTTTTCTCTACATGGAGCATCTTGTTTGCATTCATCTGTTCTTTGATGAGATTGGGGATATGTGTCTGATGAAATACCCAAAACAAGGATTCATGGTCCTCTTTCTTGACCTCAAATGAACCTAGCCACCAGATGTTCGTCTCAGACTGCACAATAAAATACTTTGAATTATCCCTACTGCAATTACAAAGAACCCTATTCATAAGTGTTATTGTGACCCTTTCCGTCTTTTTCTCTTGCATGTACAAGGACTAAACTACTTAGAAGGAGTGGAGGATGATGAGGAAGAGAAATTTTAAAGGGAGAACCTTGACTTAATCTCATTATTTGAAGAAGTTGAGAGGATGATGAGGAAGAGAAAATTCAAAGGGAGAACCTAGACTTAATCTCATTATTTGAAGAAGTGGAGAGGATGACGAGAAAGAGAAGGAATTGAGAGGATTGTGAGAAAGAGTATATTCTGAGGGAGAACCTAGAAGAACCAAGAGACGTTATAGGATGAAAGGAGTAGCCACCATCAGAGTGGGACAATACCATTCTTATTGTCACAACCTTAAGACCCTTGGAGAAGGAAACTCTAATTTCTCAACACAAAAATTAGAGCATAACATATACTTGTAAAAATTAGAGCATAACATATACTTGTACAAATTGAAGCATAAACCTTAATAAACCAAATAAAATAAACAAGAGAGACATAGAGTAAAGATCACTATTGACACAAGAGGGGGTTGAATCTTCCTTTGTTAACCCATTCCTAGGGTTAACAAGAGCTACCACCATTATCTTAAATCAAGGAGTCAAGGTAGATACATCAAAGAGCCATACATTCAAGATATGAAGCAATGGTGTCCAAAGCTATAATTTGGACGGGCGTCGCTGATTAGGACATTTTGGAGGTCATTCATAGGGCCTTGTTAGAAAATGGTCGATTCTTGTTTTCTCTCTCTAGAAAAAATCTTGAAATATTAAAATAAAGAGAATGTAAGTCATAAAAGTGTAGTCTCTGAGCTTGAGAGGTAGATTTTCTCCCAAGCGGCCGTCTTAAAGTTCGTTGGAACTTTCTTTGAAATGATACATTTGAAACTACAAGAATAAGGTTAGTTCAGGAGGATATTATTGCACGGAAGACAGTTTAGAGGGAATTAGAACCTTCGTCTCCAATTTTAAAAGACAAATACAAGCCTTCTCTCACCATAACCAGTCCTATTCTTTCACTCTGCATCATATAGTATACTTACTCATTCCTAGAACACTCCAATGGAGAACAACCATATACAAACTCATTCTATTGAGAGTCCAATCATGAAAGCATTAAGAGAAAGTACCATCTGCACATTGATCTAGATAGTGCGTATGTACCCATTCAAAAACGCAGAAGTGGACAACTATTACTCTCATCAAATGTTAAAGATCATATGAGGTTGTCAAGGAAGCAACACATAGACCTTTGGTGTGATGGCGCCGTCTATCCTATTGAACCCTGTACTGCTTCACATCCTCCCTTTTCAAATCCCACAACTCTCTTACGTTTTGTAGGTGATGGCACCACAGGCTTACTAGGATATTGCAAGTCAATTTCTCACATACAAGAAAGAGAAAGGCATTATTCACAACACTTAGTAAATGAGATTCTTGGCTTGTTTGGTGAATGCAAGACACAAAAAGTTAGATTGGAAGAATAATAATGTCAAATCAATAAACTAAGAAGTGACCTCTGTAAATATAGAGAAAAAGACACAATCATTGGACGGCACATACAGAAAAGAAAGCTCAAAAATGTCGAGAACTTGAGGCTCGGTTCTGGAGGCCTGAAGAAGAGAATCCAAGCCATAAGGTAAGATTGCACTGAATGCATTCCCATTCACATGTCTTTTGTTTTAGCAAAAAATTAATATTATTTTATTTGTTAGGCTTCTTTGGGATTTACATGTTCTCTATGTTAGTAATGAGTAGCGCTGTATTTGTAGGGTTGTCATACATCCTAACAAAGAGAATATTAATCCCAATCTCAATCAAGCAAAGCAACTAAAACCATTCGTGACATCAAGAATGGCAAGAGAAATGATAAAAGAGAATAAGTTCAAGGTGGTTCAACGAGATATAGTTGATGAATTTGTAACCAACAATACAGTTTCAGCTACTGCGGATATTCAATACGCCATGGATTCAAGTGGAGTCAGTCGTAAGGGTTATAGTGCCATCTAGAAGTCAGTGTCATCCCTCCTTGAGGCCAAAGGCATCAAAGCAAAGCTACTTCCAACACCTACAAAATTTTGGAGACATAGGAAGGAATTAAACACAGAACAGCTTCACTATGTTGGTCACTCATACCACATTGTAGGAGAAGGTGGCAGCATATTCTACAATGAACACAACAATATATTCATAGACTTGGAGGAGAGTTTAAGGGAGAAGGTGGCAGCATATTCTACAATGAACACAACAATATATTCATAGACTTGGAGCTCTTGCAAAAGAGAATGGTGGAGTTCTATGATATTACATTTGAGGAGGTAGGAGGTGTACTTCAGTTTGTCTCATCAAGCTTGATGAGTGCAAGAGCTAGATCGTGATTATTTTAAGGTGCAGTACTTGATTGATGGCCTGTGGGGTTGTTGATGTTGATGGCTCTTTACTATCCTAGGATTCTTATACCTTGTGTTCTAATAACATTTTCCAATGGTATGATTAGTGATAGCACATAGCTAAAAGTAGAAGGGAGATGGCATTCTTCCTTATTGTGACCTTGTTGGTACTTACACTTCACACAAGACATCCCGTTTCAGTCCAAATCCATTCTCTTTCCTTCTTGTTCCATAATCTTGGCTACGGTGGCCTTTACTTCCTGTTGAACATCCACTGACTACTTCTTGCCTTTCTTCTTCCAAGGATTTTTCTCTTCGTTGTGGTATCTAAATTTGAACTAGAGTCTGAGTCAGAAGTGTCTTCTCCAGACTTTGACAACTAAATACTCCCTCATCTTCCTTTTCTTTTCTCAAACTTCTTCTTCTTCTTCTTAGGCTTTTTCTCAGCATTCTTTCTGCTCTCATTGTTCCTACCACCACTTGCTTTTAAATGTGAGAGTTTAGAGGTTAGACAAGGCCACAACTTTTTGGAGCATCTTCTACAATCCTCCAACAAACCATTGGCTATTGGCTTGATGTAATCTCATTAGAATTTCCATGAACTTGGCAGCATAGTCTTCCATGGGCCTCTTCTTTTAGGTCAGTCTCTTTGTAGCTTCTTCATCACTTCCATGGCTGTTTTGTACTTCTAAAAAACCTCTTCAATAAGGCACTCTAAAGCTCATCAAATGTCTAGAAGTGGTCTATACCATATTTTTCATAATAGTTTTCTGCTTGACCACCTAATGTTGTTGCAAAGAACTCTATCTTTTGAGCTATTGGAGCTCTAGTGGGCCAAAAATGTGGTTTCAAAAGAGAAAACATAGGCATCTTGATCTTCATCACTCTTCTAGTGGGCCAAAAATGTGGTTTCAAAAGAGAAAACATAGGCATCTTGATCTTCATCACTCTTCCCTTTGAACTTTGGGTACTTCAGTGCCATTGCTACTCTTTAAGGTTGTTTAGCTTCTCTTTGGTGTTCTTGTCTTCTATCTTGCAACTCTAGTTATTCTCCACCATTGCCTTGTTCTTCTTGAAATTCTTGAATTTCTTGATCTTGGATTTTAGCTTCCCTCACAGCTTCTTATTGTTGATAATCCTATTGTAGGCCTTCTTGTTGTTGCTGCTCTTATTTTTGTAGGTCTTCTCTAGAGTTGATTTGTGTATTACAGTTCACCATCAATTTGGCCAGCATGTCTTGGCTGCTTGTGGTGGCAGTAATGCATGTAGCTTCCATACACATAGAAATCACTCATCATGACTATACACAGTGTCCACTTTGCATGTAGATTCCATACACATAGAAATCACTCATCATGACTATACACGACATATTAATCACATGGTTAGACCACTCCACTTAGCTTTGTCTTTCCTATGCAGGTTTTGAAAAAATACTCGTGCCTCTAAATTCCAAGTGCTTCCTAGATTCCCAGCTAACATCTTTCCTAGTGCTTCTAAATTCCCATTGCTTTCTAGATTCCTAGCAGTCATCTTCCTCATAAGTTAAATATCCCTAACTAATCAGTCCCCATGAGTTAGATTTCCTAGCAGGATCACCAGCCAAAAGTATCATTGTTCAATCAAGACTCATCTCGACACTGCAATGGTTCTGGGCCGCCTAACTAGCTCCTCAAGTTGAGATGTTGTTTATTTGTGCCTAACACCATAAGTGGGAAAAACATGCACAGCACCAATCTACGACATGAACACGGGGGAAAATTTGGAGACTAGTCGAGACCAATCAAAGTATTATCTAAAATGAGTTTGGATAAGAGTCATGTGAGTACCTCCTATTATTATTTTTTGTCCCTTAACAATGATTATAAGCCTCAATCATATTCAAACTAATTAGAATCATGTCAATAATGATTATAAGCTTCAATCATATTCAGGCTAATTAGAATCATGTCAATAATGATTATAAGCTTCAATCATATTCACGCTAATTAGAATCATGTCAATAATGGTTCCAAACACCGAGGAGGCTTATTATCTTGGATGTTAATGGATTATTGCTCAAAAGACAGCCCAAGAGCTTTGGACCAAGTGCTACGGGGAATTACATAGTCGGAGAATTGCATGTCATGCTAAGGCCCAAGCTGTATCAATTTATCAACTTTGTAACTAAGCACTTTAGATTGGCCATATGTGTTGAAATATACAAGTGAATAGGGTGTGTGTGGCTCTCAAGGACTTTCTTCATGGTTGTCCTTTTACAGTCTCTATCTTGAAGTCTTAGTGGGGCAAAATCAGGATGATATAAAATGAGATTTGCTATCCATCTTTTCAAGAAGGAATGGAGTACAAAAGCCTGAAGCTTCAAAAAATGGAGTGCAACAGAAGGTAGAGGAAATGAAAAGAGCGTGAGATATTGTTTAAGGCCAAGAGGAAGTTTGAGAGGGGGAAATTTTCCCTCCTTTGCAAAAAGGTGTATTTAATACATAGATTCGAATAGAAGTTTTCCTCCCTACAAAAGTGTAGGTGTGTTTAATGCATTCGGGTGTGAAAAGTGACTATCAAGTGTAAGTACATTTTGACGTGAGAAAGAAGAGTTTTTGGATTTAGAAAAAAGAAATAACCTATTTTTCAACGTAACATTGCCTTCTTCTTCCTGATTGGATGCGCTTGTTTTTCTTTGTCTACTAAAAGGCCCTACGAATGACCTCCAAAATGTCTTAATTAGCAATGGTGTGACGGAGTATTTATGGCAATTCCTGCTTCAAGCGCGTAGCATGTAGGATGAAGTCCCAACAAGTGATGTACTTCATGGATATATTATGAGAGTAGCCATTGTAATAGCATTAGGCCTCTTATGAGCCTAAAGTGCCCGGCCAGCCACCACAGTTTAAGTGAGTGTGAACATTTATGGCCATGTATATAAGCGAATTTCTTTCATAATAAAACATACTCTCCCATTGTGCAATTGAGTCTTTCTCTTGCTAATCTCTCTCTCTAATGCATGCTAGTGAGTGTGTGTGAAGTGAGGTGAGAGGAGGGACGAGTACCCGTAGTGCAACGCGGCGGTGTGACAATGCTCGCTGAAGGTGTAGTGGAATTGCTTCTCAAGGAGTTGTAGAGCTTGGAGACCTCAAGGGTTATGAGCTTGGCCATTGGAAAGATCCTCACGACAATTACGGTTCACTAGGTAATCTCTTGTTGGATGTGTTTCAAGGGGGGTTAGGGTGAGCCATAACATTTTTGCCACCGCTATGCTGCGGAGCCATCCCTTGGCTTTTTCCATCATTTTTCCTCTAATCTATGAATTTCCCATTTTCCATGAAAAAGATATGGATTTGATGGTGATTTGGTGTTGAATAGCTTTCTTTTTTTTGTTTTTGTAAATAATGCTTCTGCTTAATTTTTAGATTAATTTGTTGTTTTTGTTGTTAATGTGGTTTTTCATGTTCTTATAGCTTGCACATAGTTTGTATTAGGTTTAGTTTACATCCATTGCATCAAATAATGCAATAGAATGCATTTTTTAGTGAATGTTAGCTCTCTTTAGTGTTAAACATAGAACTAAAATCATTAATTTTAGCTTAATTGTGTGTTTTTTGTTGAAATTGTTTACATTAGAGTGTTAGCAAACATTAGGAGTAGCTTAATCCTTCAAAAAATTTCTCAAAACCATAAAAAATCCTTGAATTCGACTAATTTCTCTTAATGGACTGATTTTTATCATTAAGGGTGATTAATGTTGTTCAAGAGGCAAAAAATTAAAAAAATGTGTTATTTGGGGTCTAAATTGATCACGTGAGTAGTCGAAACTAGTGTTTTTAAGTGTTTTGAGAGCATCTAGATGTATCAAAATACCTAATTACATCAATTTCATCATCAATTGGAAGAATTTAACCCTCTGCTTAATTTTTCCTTAAAAGAAGAGACCAAAATTAAGAGTCTAATTAATCTCCTATTTTAGATTAATTTACACATTTGTTGATGCACATAGCTTAGCATTCCCTTGCTCTATCCAATGATGTGCTCAATTGTGTGAATTAATTAGAGATTAGTGGTTAATTAAAGTCTTTGATTAGTGTAAAAGAGGAAAAGATTAGTGAAAGAATTAATCCTTGATTAATTCTCAATCACCTTTTTACATAACTCATTAAGGCTAATGGAAATTCAATGAGTAGGTTCTCATTAAGGCTAATGGACATTCAATGAGTAGGTTCTCATGAGTTGTTAAATTGTCCATTTTGGGGGTCATTTATGAAGGGTGTAAGGGGTGTCATAAAAACGTTGACTTTTTTATTCACTTACCTTTTTGGAAAAATGCCCATATCTTCTTAATTTTAAATTTTAAAAAAATCCCCTCCAAACAAGGAAATTCGTATTACCCACCACTAGACTCAAAAAAAATGAAAAATGGTTCAAGTGTGAACCATTTTCTACACTTTCACGCCTTAAGATCTCACGGCTTAAAGGCTCACTCCAAAATATATATATATATATATATATATATATATATATATATATATATATGTATGTATGTATGTATGTATGTATATAAAATCAAAAATCAGTTCACGTCCTAAGTGATTCACAATTTGAACCACTAAGTGTTTCACGTCATGAAACAGTCCCCGTACACAAAAAAAACAAAAAAATATATTTAATTTTTCCATGAAATCTGGTTTACGGCTTGAAACACTAGGCATCTCACGACGTGAAATAATTTTAAAAATTAAAAATTAAAAAAATCAAATTTAATTTTTTCGTGAAGTCTGGTTTATGGCGTGAAACACTAACTGTTTCACAGCGTGAAGCACTAGGTATCTCACGACATGAAACAATATTTAAAAAATAATAATTTAATTTTTTCATGAAGTCTGGTTCACAACATGAAACCCTAGGCATCTCACGACGTGAAATAATAATAATAATAATAATAATAATTTTTTCGTAAAGTCCGATTCACGACGTGAAACACTAAATATCTTAGGACATGAAACAATCCCCAAAAGAAATAATCAAAATTGATAAAATTCGTGAAGTCTGCTTCATGCCGTGAACTGCACCCTGCTAGTTCACGACGTGAAAGGGGGTCCGTCGCTATAAAAAAAATAAAATCAAAATTGATAAAATTCATGAAGTCTGCTTCACGTCGTGAACTGCATCCTGCTACTTCACAACGTGAAAGGGAGTCTGTCAATAAAATAAAAAAATTTAAAAAAAATCAAAACTGATAAAATTCATGAACTCTGCTTTACACTGTGAACTGCACCCTACTAGTTCATGACATAAAAGGGGATCCGTCAGCAAAAAAAAAATCAAGATCAAAATCAAAATTAAAATTGATAAAATTTGTGAAGTCCGCTTCACGCCGTGAACTGCACCCTGCTAGTTCACGACGTGAAAGGAGGTTTGTCGGTAAACAAAAATAATCAAAATTAATAAAATTCATGAAGTCCACTTCACGTCGTGAACTACATCTTGCTAATTCACGACGTGAAAGGGGGTCCGTTGGCAAAATTAAAAAATTAAAAAAAATCAAAATTGATAAAATTCGTGAAGTTCGCTTCACGCCGTGAACTGCATCTTGCTAGTTCACGACATGAAAGGAGGTTCATCTTTGCAAAAAAAAAATTTGATAAAATTCATGAAGTCAGCTTCACACCGTGAACTGTACCCTGCTAGTTCACGACATGAAAGAGGGTCCATCAGCAAAAAAAAAAAAATTTGCAAAATTGATAGAATTCATGTTCTCTTCACGCTGCCCCATGAACTGCACCCTGCTAGTTCTCACGACATGAAAGGGGTCCGGCATGGTTTTTAAAAAAATCAAAATTGATGAAATTAGTGAAGTCTACTTCATGCCGTAAACTGCACCCTGCTAGTTCACGACGTGAAAGGAGGTTCGTTGGCAAAAATAAAATTAATAAAATTTGTGAAATCCACTTCACGCCATGAACTGCACCTTGCTAGTTCACGACGTGAAAGGGGGTCTGTCGACAAAATAAATAAATAAATAAAATCAAAATTGATAAAATTCGTGACGTTCGCTTCACGCCGTGAACTACACCCTGCTAGCTCATGACGTGAAAGGGGATCCGTCAGCCAAAAAAAGACTCTAGAAAACACCCCTGTTTGGAGGCTCGTATCTCCTAAATCGTGAATCCAATGAAGGCACTCTAGGACTCATCGAAAAGCCGACATCAAGCTCTTCAACTTTGGTTTGGTTGTCCGAAGTCAAAATTGATCGTTTTGGCCTCCAACCAGCAGCCTCAAAATTTGACCTAGAAATCGAGGTAGAAAGTAGCCCGAAAAGCACAAAATCGTAAAAAATTGCACGAAATCGACTTCAAATCATATTCGAGCTACTTTTTTAGGATCTAAATGACAAAATCACGAACGACTCAGGGAGACAAAGTTGTAGTACTCCAAAAATACTACAACTCTCTCATACAGAGTTTTTCCAAATTCCTTTTGGAATACCCTCAAAAACGTGCTGCGAAACACGGAAAAATTTCCCATAAAAATTTTCTTGAGATAGTGATGAAAAATAGGTTTTAGGACTTTCTCTTCCATCTGGAAAGTTACTAGCATGCACTTCTCTTCCATCTGGAAAGTTACTAGTATGCACTTTTTTCAGAAAAATATCCATAGGTTGTTCACGTGCATATAGCATCTAAGCTAATTACGGCAAATGGACACTCATTTGATCCAACAAAGAGTACACAAGGACTCTTGAGGCTATAACGGGCTATGAGGAAATATAAAAAGCAAAAAACAAAACATGTGCTTGCTCATTTAGGAGCAATTGACAACATCAAACATGGCAACAATAAAGGGACTACATGGGCTGACACCCTCACTGAACCCAATGGCTGACATCTTCGAGCCATTGAGATCTATGCCCCAATTGCAACTCCCAATCCCATTCGCCATGCCAACAACAAGAGCGTCATCAGGTTTTACACCCCCTGTCATTTCAATCCCACCGGGATTTTGTCCTTTTCCTAACATTCCCACCAATCTTAAAGGTACTGTTAGACATCATCCCCTACTTGCTGACTTCCTATTTGGTGTCCTATTTTAGCCTCTAGGGATGACCATGTTAGTCTGAGGGGCTGGTCACCCCTCACATATATTTTACCCATATTTATTCCCCATTTTATGGTCCTGGGTATTTTCCCAGTCATGGAGGCACTTTATCTCCAGTAGTCAGTTGCCTTCATGTAGGTGTATATATAGCTGGCATGCCTCCCTCATTATTCACTGCTTGCCTAGTTGCAGTCCCTCACATACGAGGTTCTTCACTCCTTACCTCTTCACTTCTACATTTTCTCTACCGATGATAGATCTGCGTTTTTGTTTGTGCGTTGAAGCTTGCATTTCTTCAAGGGCTGATTCATCCCCAATTCAGTGGGCTACAGTTCCTCCTCATCTGGGTGTCAATTAGCAACCTCTAGGTAGCCTGACAAGGGTGTTTTTTTCAGGATAGCATACATGCCATTCTCGCGGCACCTTCCAAGGTTCTCATGCATTTTTTTTTCAAGTCTGGGCCGCAACATTGCTATCCCAACAAGCTGCATTTTATGGCCTGTTTGGGCTTGCCCACGCTCTGTTTGGAGCTCTTTTGCATGTCCCTTCTGGTTTTCTGTGCCATCTCTCCCCCCCTAATTGTACTTGTTCTCTGCAGTAGTTTTATGGCCTGTTTGGGCTTGCCCACGCTCTGTTCTTGGAGCTCTTTTGCGTGTCCCTTCTGGGTTATCTTGTGCCATCTCCCCCCCCCCTTATTGTACTTGTTCTCTGTAGCAGTTCTTGATTTGAGGCTTAAGCATTTCCATAGTCATCCTATTCTACAACCCATTTTACCTCTGCATTTTTAGATTTGTAGCCATGGTTGCTGCGTTTTTCTGAACCGATCTTGCTGCTGGTAGCTCTACCTTCACCTAGGCTTCATCTATTGGACCCAAAGGTACCTTCTCTTCGATGTTTTTCCTCATAGGAGGTGTGGACACTAGCTGACTTGAATTTTTAGGTTTGTAGCCCTTGTTTGGCTGCATTTTCTTATCTAGTGGACACAAATCACTTCAAGAGGGGGTTTCTTGTTTGGATTGTGGCTTTGGAGGCAGTTTGGTACTTGAGGAGGATTCTGAATTTCATATTTCAATCAACATTTTGCTGATTTTGGAGCATCTATACCTATGTTTTGTTCCTAGCCTACACGGTTTCTCC
Organism: Cibotium barometz; assembly: GCF_041138505.1. Taxonomy (NCBI): domain Eukaryota; kingdom Viridiplantae; phylum Streptophyta; class Polypodiopsida; order Cyatheales; family Cibotiaceae; genus Cibotium; species Cibotium barometz. The sequence continues at coordinate 29,251,603 of NC_141064.1, read as the reverse complement.
ATGTTCCTAGCCTACACGGTTTCTTGGTTTCTCCATGTTCCTTGCCTTCTATTGGGGCAGTGGAGTGCTATTTTTTTGCTGGATATAGCAATGTTTTGGATGTGTTTTGCTTCCCACATGAGTTTTCTACACTCAGAGGGGGCCTATCTCCAGCTACTTCACTTGAGGATCAATTTCAGGAGTTGTATTGTTTCTATGGAGACTTTCTTCTATGTGATGACAGGAGTTTACAATTTTTGGAGGAGAGCAGTGATCTTTTAATAAGAGATCCTGAGCAAAGTTTATTTTGTTCGAGCTTGTGTTCTTTGCACTATTTGCAAAACAAGGAGGGTGTTTTGCCCTTTGCGGTGTGATCCTTTCACATGGATCATTTATTTGTTGTTGCTAATTCTTGGGATCTGGTTCTACTTCTGGAGGAACAGTCTTCTGCCTATCTATGATGCTTTTGAGGACTTTGTTACCACTGCAGTTTATATTCCTACTTCCCTTCCACATTGTGAGGAGTCTACCTCTGCCTCTCTTTGTGATGCTTCTGAGGATGCCCCTCCCCCTTCCAGTTCTGCAGGTTTGTTGTTTTGGAGGATGGTTTTTTGGACCCAGTGGGATGCTTTGGATTTGTGGTTGCTAATCGTGCCTGGGGCACAGTGGTACTTCCAGAGTTTTTTGGATTTGGATCAGAATCAGGTTGGGCTTGTACCAATCCGATGATATTTTTTCAGAGGGGGATGTGGAGTCCTTTCATCTTACGATGCCCACCTCAGTGGTGTGTACTTATGTATAACATTGGGCAACTCATGTTATGGAGTTTGAGTAGATGGACCCCATCTTTTATACTACAGAGTCTTTACATCTTACGATGCTGACCTTTTCAGAGGATGCTTTTGTACAACATTTGGCTACTCTTTGTGTACAGAGTTGGAGTAGACTCTATTTCTTTTGAGGGTTCCAATTTGAGGAGCAGTTTGCTTCTCCCAAGATTGATAATATACAGGATCTGATCTTGGTTGGTTATGAGGGTTTTCATACCTTCTCCAGGCTAGATACATGACATTCGACTTCGGGGAGTGTTCTTACACTTGGGTTTGGAACCATTATTTGGAGCAGCACGCCGTAGCCTATATGGTGAGTGGTGTACTTGGCAGCTTGTTCTATTGCTTTTGTATCTGAGTTGTTGAGAGAAGATTACTTGTGGAGCTTTCTTGGTACCTGTTTTTGCAGTCTTTCATCTTTGATCAAGGACAGCGTCTTTGGCTTCTTAGAGTTTGCTCAGCATCCGGTGTTGAGAGGGGGTGTTAGACATCATCCCCTACTTGCTGGATTCTTATATTTGGTGTCCTATTTTAGCCTCTAGGGCTGACCATGTTAGTCTGAGGGGCTGGTCACCCCTCACATATATTTTACCCATATTTATTCCCCATTTTATGGTCTTGGGTATTTTCCCAGTTGTGGAGGCACTTTATCTCCAGTCAGCTACCTTCATGTAGGTGTATATATAGCTGGCATGCCTCCCTCATTATTCACTGCTTGCCTAGTTGCAGTCCCTCACATACAAGGTTCTCCCCTCTTGCTCAGGACATGTATTCCTTTTTGGTGATGATATTGAGAGCAGGTTCTCACCTGTGTTTCCTCTCCGCCATCTCTCTCTCACTCTCTCTCACCTGTGTTTCCTCTCCGCCATCTCTCTCTCACTCTCTCTCCTGTGTTTCCACTTTCCCTTCTTCCGCTGCACATTCTATTAGGTACCAACCCTTTTTAACCCCTGGATGCCCACACCTTGGACATACTGACTAGTCTAGGAAGAAGGGGGGTAGCCCAAAGACTCAGTGAGTCGCTACCATCAAGAGCACTCACATACGGCCTCAGTGATTCATACAAAAATACGGCCGTACAGATCTCCAAAATTATGGGCAAATACGACAGAACAACTGACCCTATTCAATTCATAACAAATGTTTAAACAGTAATGCGAGGCCTTGGAAATCCCAACTAGCCCACTAAGGTACCTACATTGAACCTATGCTTAGAGGGAAAAGCTAATCGATGGTTCATCACATTGATGTCGAGAATCAAGACCAACTTTAGAACCTTGAAAACAGCCTTTATCCATGACTTTTCAAGACAAGGTGATCGGTGGAGTGTAGCAAGCAAACTCTATTCAATTGAGCGTAAACCAAACGAAACCATAAGAGACTTTATCCTTTAGATAAAACTGTTGGGGACTCATGATGTGAGTCATGGGAAAAATTAAATGATTCTCAATTGAAGAGATGTTTCATGACGGGCTTAAAGAATAACAGCTTACATAACTTGATCATTATATCCAACCTAAAAACATTCGATCAATGTTGTAAAGAAGCAGTATGTTTAGATGACAACATGTTGGAAGATGATCATTCTACGAGATGTTCCTTATCTAAACCAAGTGAAGCAATGGAAAAAGAAAGATTGATCTTGAAATTGTCATTCCCCAAATTCTATGCATCCTTGCCTAAAAGCTTTCAATCATCTCTAAGAGAGGATGAAATCCTTCAAAGCCAAACATCCTTAATGCCTCTAGAAGTGAGGAGCGATATGCCTTGTGTTCAATGCTACGGCCATCCCAATCCTCATTATGTATACAAGGCACATGTCTTTCTGTACTACATATATTATAAAATCCTTTGGTCATGATACTATAAAGTGTCCCAATTCATCATCAACAATTGACTCAAAACCTCCATCTCCTGTGCACCAAACACAAACAATCCAAAGGGTAAAAATAGCTCAAGAAACAATTAATCAAACACTTCAATATTTCTATTGTCGTGGACCTCACAAAGTGGCAGACCGCATAATTTGGAATACTTCCATGTCCATGGTCACTGACACTTTGTAACCCATGTGTGAACGATTTGGCATTGATCACATGTTCCAAGATTGCCCAAGACAAGTTACTTCAATGCAGCTTATCTCATAGAATATAACTCTTAACATCTTAAGTGTACAAAATGGGCAAACGGTACCCTTGAATATGCTTACATGCTTACAAGCTAAGGCATGAGAGACAATAAAAAAGAATGCAAAGGATAACACTTCAAAATGGATAGAAGAACACACCTTAAAGCAAGAACCAAAAGAGAAAACAAAACCTTCTAAACCCAAGAAAAACAAGGGACAACAAACTATTGAAACCAAGGTTGAAAAATAGAATAGGGAAAAGGATAGAAGAACATGCCTTAAAGCAAGAACCAAAAGAGAAAACAAAACCTTCTAAACCCAAGAAAAACAAGGGCCAACAAACTGTTGAAACAAAGGTTGAAAAATAGAACAGGGAAAAGGAGCATGTGGAGGACATAAACCCAAAGAGCCAAAAGCTACACATGACGCAGAAGCATCCACCTCAAAAGCCACCACACAAACCACAAGACCCATATGTGCAACACAGGATACAAAAGCCCAAAAGAGAATTCGATCTTGTCACATGGGCAAATATAATGAAAAACTAGCGATCCAAAGAAAGTCAGAAAATGAAACAAGTTCTAGTATGTCACTAAGTGATGATGAAACAAGTTCTACATCTTCACTCAGTGCACCTCATAGACCAATCAAGAAACTAGAATTTGCCCAATCACCCCAAATTGAAAATCATGATCATATGACATATACGGAATGCAAAAAGTAAGCTTAGGAGAGCATGCTTAGCATGGTTGAGTGTCTTACAGGATCACTGATTGTTATTGAGCGTCATAATGCCAATCCTTAAAAAAACAACCAAAATACAAAACCCAGAGGAGTACCACTTGCCCTTTCAAGAGAGGAAGACATACTCTCTATAAAATAGTCATTAGAGATATATTACACAAATTATGCGGTTGAGGAAGCACGTAAGGAATTTGATGAATCCCTTATGAAATTAAAGTAGTCTCTCAAAACCTCATTTGGAGGAATGCTCTTCTCTCATGATTAAACCAACATAACATTACCACTTGTACCTTTAAGGGCTCAACATGAGTTATACCAAGACATAAAGAGCTCTATAGAACAAGACTGTGAGGATTCATAAGTCTCTAAATAGACCTCATTTAGAATTGTCAGAGGACCAAGTGTGCCAGTGTACACATTGGGTACTCTTGAAAAATCTGAGAGCCAAAAAGAGGACGAAAGTGAATGGGAATATGAAACAAAAATGAGATCTGAAGCTGAAACAAAAACTGAAACATCCATAGTTTCTCTTAAAGATTATACCATGGTATGGTTAGATTTCCCTATAAGCAACAATGTTAAGTGCACACGCGTGTTGATTAGCCCTTGAGCTAGTCATAACATCATGACAATAGACACTTAGGTATCATTGGGACAACCTAAACTCATCCCTACAAACAATAGTCTTGCAAGAGGAGCCAATGGACAAAATGTTGAATTTCTCGGTTACTTTAGCGAAGCTACTCAAACAATCGATGGAGATGTGGAATTTACATTCCATGTTACCCTAGATTCCCTTGAGTATGATGTCATCCTTGGTGGAACTTGGATACGTGACTCATTGTATTCAATAGATGAATCCATGTAAACAATCACCTTGAACACTGTACAATTGCTATTATGGGAGGAAGAGACCTTGGAGGAGCTGGAACTTCCAACATATCTTAATGAAAAGATCCCTAGGATTCTAGTTGGATTGGAACTTTCCAATAAACTTAAGCACAGCTTTATCCAACATGAGAACACAATCTCATGACCCTCGAGTTATCGGATTTGTTAGGTCAACCAACACTCATGGCTCATCCTTTTACACAAGACTTGAACATGCCATGTTTGGGGTACTTTGAACATATAATGTATATTGAAACTAATCCCCTTACTTGCAAGTTTTTTGTGGTTGAGGTGATGGAAATTTGGGCACAGGGCCATGAGAGGCAGCTAGCGATGGTAATTTAACACTAACAAACAAGTGGAAGGTAGACTATGGCACAACTATGAGAGAGAGCAGCCAACCCAATTGATTAAAAAAAGTGAACATGTGGAAGGTGGATTGGGGTGCAATGATGAGAGAGGGAGGCTAGCCGAATTAATTAAAAAAAGCACAAATTTTAAAAAATAAGGCCAGTGGGGCAGTTCAACGCAAGGGGAAAGAAATTTATGATTCTTCTTCTTTTTTAAAAAAATCAACGGAGAGAGATTAGGGGCCCTTGATTATGGAAATTCACTTATGAGATGATTCGGAGATTAGGAGGTTGAAGATCTTGCCATGTTAATCATATCCATAAGGCTTGATTCTTGAGAGAGTGGTTTTGCAAAGAGGGATGGTTTTGGGTTTTGCACAGGTGGTTTTGAAAAAGTTAATAAAAAGTTAATATTGGACTTTAGCCCTTGATCTTGATCTTGATCCAATGGCTTAGAAAATTTTCATAAACCATCCAACCTTTGCCCAAGGTTTTTATGGCCTTCTTCTCTTTATCCTTTGGGTTTTTATGGCCTTCTTTTCTTTATCCTTTGGATTTTTTGGTGATGTCCTCTCTTTGTCCCAGAACTTGTACCCTTGCTTTTGTAGGCCTATCTCTTTCCCATGGTATTTCTCCTAGATTTATTAAAGCTTTAGTAATTCACAAAAATTAAACCTTTTGGCCTTCTTTAAATTGCGTAAACCTTGTATTTTGAAATTTTCTTTAAAAATCCTTCTCCTTGAGTGGTCCCCAAAGCTCTAATATCAATGTGAAGACCTTAAGACACTTGGAGAAGGAAACTCTAATTTCTTAGCATAACATATACTTGCACAAATTGAAAGCATAAACCTTAATAAACTAAATAAAATAAACAAGAGAGAGATAGAGTAGAGGTCACCACCATCGACACAAGAGTGGGTTGGTTGAATCTCCCTTGGGTAAAGTGTGGCCCTTGTACCACTCACCCATATTTATATGTATTAGAAAAAAGCACTTACTTTCCAAAAAGATAGTTCTAGAAACAATGCACAAGTGCTTTTGAGTTTATGACAAGTCTACAAAAATATAGTAAGCATTAATATAAAGTCTTGAACCCACTAAAAGGATAAAATACTATTTGGTATGTACAAAGGTATAAGACCTTAGCTTTACAAAAATATAGATGCCTAAATATGAAAAAATAAAAGGTGCTCACATGTCTTCCAAAATATCCCATAGTGGTTCAACACATGTTCCACCTACGATTAACACATAATCTACCACTTAGTCATTGCATTTATCCAAAATAATATTAGTCAGTACACACGTCTGATTAAACACATCAATCTTGACTATATTATCCCAGTGCACAGAGTTGATTAGACACATTAATCTTGGTAGACATTGTACTAGCGCACACACAACTTGTTTAAACACATTAATCGTGCTGTAGATAAAAAGGTGCATCCAAAAATAAAATATCACGAAATAAAATAACGGGCATCCCCATAGAGGTTATGACTAATGCTTATATTTAAATAGCATGATGAAAAGAAGAAAAGGCACAATGTCAAAGTGCAGGAAGATGTGATGATAGAGATCAATGAAACAGATCAATCTAGGTGATGATTGGGAGCCTTGCATGGTCAGAGAGCCAATGCTAGATTGAGAAAGAATGTGAAGGAAGAATTATAGGAATTGCTAACTCCATAGAAAGATCTATTTGCATGGAGTTACATAGACATGAAAGGAATTGAATCAAGCTCTTATCAACATAAGATCAATGTGAAGGAAGATGCAATTCCAATTAGGCAGAGTAGATATAGGATGAATCCTACCTATACAAGGCAGGTCAAGGAAGAAATACACAAGTTGCATATTAAAGCTAGATTCATCTATCCAGTGGACAAAGCAGAATGACTACCACCAATATAGTCATTGTCCCAAGGAAGAATAGAAAGCCCATAGACCATTAAAAAAAATTCAATGTAGTTACAAGCTATAATTGACGGACTATTTCCTATTAGTTTTACACAATTCGTTTTGCTGAATGTAGGCAAGAAATGAGATATATTCACTTCAACATATATTTGATGACCCATTTCCTATTCGTAAAACCCTATCATTTTTCCTTCTTTCTTTCCCTGACTCACGTGCGAACCCCCCCACCCTATCTTTTTAATTTCAATTTTTTAGGAGAGGCGGTGACCAGCCCCTCTCTTACTGGACCTCTCTCGGGTCTTCCTCTAGCACGACGCTGTGGTGGATGCTTGTTCTCTTCTTCCACCAGCAAGCCCATGCTGGGTAGCCTTCACCACTCACTCACACCAATAGCCAACCCCCTCACCACCCTCTCCTTTTCTCCTTATAACCCCTCACCACCCTCTCCTTTGTTCCCTACCTCACCACCCTCTCCTTCGCTCCCTCATAACCCCTCACCACTCTCTCTCCCTTGCCAACCAACCCCCTTCACCACTCTCTGACTAGCCAACCCCTCACCACCTTCACTCACCCTCTCCTCAGGCCCACACTCCCTCACCCCCTTTTATTCCCTCACTATCTCCCTAACCACTACACTCATCCTCTAATTAACCTACACACTCCCACCCTTCTCCATCACTCCCTTGCTACATCACCACCTATACTTGCCCTCCATTGCTAGCTCCCCTCCTCATGCACTCTCCTCTCCCTTACTCACCCTCTTGGGAAATCCTCCTCCCATGATAATTACTATACTCCCTCCTAGTCCCATGATAATCCTCCAAATCTCACTCTTCCTTTGAGTTCATTTATATCCATTAGTCTATCACCACCAATATACCCTAAGAGCTTGTAAGCTCAAGTTTAAGTACATCCCAAAATAGAATTAGAACCCAAGTGCCAACAACCATACCATTATGATCTTCCCTTCTTGTCTAGTTGCACCACATTATTATCTTGCTATCTAGGCATGCTTCCTAAATCTAATACTTCCAAAGTTTCATCCTAGTCAAACTATGGGATTGCTATGTATATGTTCCATTTGAGTAAATGACTGGTTAGCCAAGCATTGGCAATATACGCAAAAAGGAGTAAGTTACTTCTTGGTAAGAAAAGGCTCAACCGCGACAAGGGATAATGGCTTGTGGAGGGCGTGTGGAATGCAAAGGACGTGGGCATCCATGAGGATATACAACCAAAACTCAAATAGCAAAAGCTACAAATGTTTGCCAAGGAAGTGGAGGACCGGCTCACCTCCCCGTAAACTGGCCGCAAATATTAGGCCTCCATCTCATTGTGTAAGGGGGACCAGCTGTAGAAGGTTTTGATTAAGAAAAGGGATTTTCTAGAGCATTTAACTAGGGAATTTTTCTTTAAGAAAATAGAAAAGGTTCTCTCTCTCATGTGAGAATGTTTGTTGCATGGATTGCTACATGAAATGCGGATGCAAGGTTACAACAAGACCGGTAACATATTCCAAAGTTGTTGTAAAATACACCAAGCAAAGTGACTAGTCTAGGGTAACTCGGTATTCCCCCACCTAGGGTAACTAACTCTTGAGTATTTAGGGAGTTTGGGCAGCTATTTATGATGGTTAACCCACCACAAAGTAGGGTGAGGGTTCATTCCAAGATTGCAAACCCAAGCTAGATAGGTTTCATGTTAGTGTAGGTGAGTGAGGGGACATTTCACCTTACTAATATGTGATAATTTATTGCCACCATGATGATTGTAATGCCTAGATTGTATATAGGTTGGTGGAGGGATTTTTTTCTAGATTGTGTTGTAATTCAAGTTTATAATTATAAATGTATTGTTTTTAAAATGATTTTTTGGCATCAAGGGATAAAGGAACCCGTGAAGGGAATTAAATCAAGGAATTTTGTTATGTGATGCATCTGTACACCAACAATGTTCTTAGTAATCAAAAACATCATAGTTGACTGTATCACAAATCTCGAAAGTGGGCAGTAGGGTGGACCCGATTAGTCAAGTACTTTTCAAAGTAAAAATATAGGTAAGACTCCCAAGACCATGAATGTATTTGTATATCTATGGTAGTCAAGAATTGGCTCTAGAGTAAGCAATCTTCATAGTACGCTTGGGGTGTTACTTACCAGTGAGATCCCTCCCTCCCTCAAAAAAAGGAAGGGTACGAGAGGTATCTTACAAGTGGGGAAAGTGGGGAAATCAAAGCCATGTTAAGAGTAGAGAGAGAATTTGATTTTGACAATTGAACTACATGTATGATCTCAATGAGTATTGATCAAATAGTAGAAATACTCAAATTGATGTTCTACCACTTATTAGGAGTCAAACCAATTGAAGAACAGAGAGCTTGGGCAAGTTACTTTTTAGACTTCTATCGACCGCCAGCATCAAGGATGAAATTTCTACAATCTCCTTCTACTCGTGAGATGAATGTATATTTGCTAGTAGATTTGAACTTATAGATGGAGAGTTATGCCTCCTTTAGATTTTAGAGAAGCTTAGGGTACTACAATACTTCATGTTCTATGGGATTCTTAATAATCTTAAGGATAAAGAAATTGAAATTGGAGGTCTTGGAGACTAAGGAAAAAGCTAAGTTAAAAAAGATCCATGCTCAACAAGAAGCAAAAGAGTGAAAATTTTGACAACAAAAATGACAAGAAGCTAGCCTGAAACGTGCACAAATCTTTGTCAGAGAGTTTGAAGGGGGGACGGATCACATAGCACCTCTTCGAACATCGATTGAGTTAACTAGCCCTTATGGTAAAGTGTTCTACAATGCATTGCTTACAAAGCACACCTCTATGGGGTAATTTCCAACCCTCACCACTTAGCCCTCTACACATAACTCACCGCCATTGCCTCTTAGTCTCATTGAGAATCACAAGGAGGAAAACTCACCATTTTCTAAACCTAAAGAAACCTTGTCAACCCCATCATCCATTAATCAACTAACTCATGGATCTTTTCCCTCCATGTTGTCAAAACCTCCTTGTCAAAAGAACCAATCACCCTAGTGGGCTAAAAATTGGTGACCCTAATCCACCTTTAATTGGGTTCCTAAAATTTCACTATCCATGCCACCTCAACCTACCCAACAAAGAAATCATTAAAGATGCAATATTTGCAGAAGGTTCACATTATGAGTTACCCCAAAATGGATATCTATATGCTTACTTGAAGCTCAATGCTACTACAAGGATAAGCACTAGATTTGGATCCCGGAACAAAAATAAGTACCCCTAGCTAACTCCCAAGTCTCATTATTGGTGGTCTCATAAGATCTAAAGGTTCAACATTAGATTAACCTTCACCATCATCACTCCATCAAATTTGGATCCCTAAAAGATACCCAAGAACAAAAGCGTCTCAAAAAGGGAAACGCCTGGGGAAACTTCTACTTCTATGTGTAAAAGGTTATGGTACCCTCATCATTAAATATCAAAACCTAAACACCATTCATGTCCCAAGGGGGGCCCATCACATAAACAAAACTCAATAAGGACAATAAGTATTTCAAAAAGGGAAACCCCTTGGGAAGCTTCTACTTTTATGTAAAAGGTTATGGTACCATCATTAAATATCCAAACCCAAACCCCAACATATACAACAATATAGCAACATATACAAAAAACAAAAGAAGAAGAAGAAGAAGAGATGAGAAAGAGAATTTAAAAAGAGAAAACAAAAAACAAGAGAGAGAGAGAGAGAGAGAGAGAATAAATGTCTTGTATTACTTTCATCATGGATTGATACGGGAACCCCTATTCTAAACATGGATTGTACTGACTGGTACTATCAAGGAGAGTTGAGTATTCCCCCTTTCAAAAATCTCATGTTATTTTTATGCATTATTAGGAGAGAGATGTTGTGTGGAACTACCTTTGTTGACTTATTTTTCTTACAGTTTCACCCCATTTCAGCATGTATTTCTTGTGAGAATCATATGCTCTCTGCAACGTCCTACTTAGGCTAGCATTGTATAATTTACTTTAGGTGTGCTAAGGAACAAGACTCCTTCAGTCCATGGTAGGAGAGACTCCACATCGACATGATCACTTGAGTGTGTCCAATTAGTGGACCCTATCAAGTAAGAACTACCCAAGAAGAACTTGTAGAACGATGGATAAAGGAAAGACATTATGCACTGACACCATCATTTTATGAAATAATGTTGCTAACAATTTATCCCTTTTGGAGCATTGTGTGCTTCAAAAGAGGTACCTACTTAGCTCACTTGCCCCCATAGTACCTGTGCCATTCTAAAGTTAGCATGCACTCAAACCATTTCCCGTACTCCCAAGGAGGTGTATCTAGCCCGTGAGGAGGAGCATGACCCTAGTGAAACGAAGTCAAACCCGGTGTATGAGTTATGGCTATTTGATAATAAACTGTTGTGATGAGATTAATTATTTCTAAAAATTCAGTAGGATATAACATGTAAATCACTCTACATAATACAAGATGCAATTCTACAAGAGTAGCTTCCAAACCATATGATCAACTAGATGCATTCAAAACCAATCCTCACATGTCACTATTATCTTTAGTTTTTAAAATTTTTTTTGGTGTTTAATTGAGTTCATGCTTATATTTCATATGATTGGTTCAAATTTTCTCTAGTTAATATTTGGATGACCATTAAAGCTAAATTTCTCTCTTGGAAATGGTCTCAATTCAATCTTTATCTAAACTGACCTTAAGATATGCCAAAGGAGTATGCCGAGTACTCCACCTTCCTTTATTGTGCCTTCTCTAGTTGAGTGTAGCCTTCTAGGTGAGTTGCAAAGGTGAGAATAGTTTTATTAAAAATAAAATTTAAAATTTAAAAAAAAAGAAAAAAAGAAAAAAAGAAAAAGAGAAGGACCAAGAAGATAACCATCGTCATGTTAAATATTGGTAGGTCTTTTGGCTCCTAGTACAAGTGCCTTAGGCCTGTAGCCTTGATCTTTATGGGGTGGGACCTCGGGGGGTTCACCATAAGTAAACCCTCTCTATCACGTGTGTTCAAGTCCTATTTTAAAAATCTCTTATCTCTGTTGTTTTCATAAATAAACCACATTCTTTTTCTATTGAACCTATGAATACACCCTTTAAATGGTACCCTTCTATATGTAAAAAATGTGTAAAAAAGGGGTTTTAAAAATCCCTTCTATTGAACTAACATGCTACGCTTACATATTTATGAGTGACCCCCCAAGGGTGGGACCTTATGTCTAAAAAGTGCTAATAAAAGGCTACAATAATCATCATAATCAAGAGGTACTTAGTGGTTCTTAGATACTATATTGACAAAGGTCTCTAGGCCATTGCTTTGGTCTTTGTGGAGTGGTGACTTATTACTACTTATGCGTTTTTTTTTAAGAGGTACTTAGTGGTTCTTAGATACTATATTGACAAAGGTCTCTGGGCCATTGCTTTGGTCTTTGTGGAGTGGTGACTTATTACTACTTATTTATTTTGCGTTTTTTTTAAAGAGGTACTTAGTGGTTCTTAGATACTATATTGACAAAGGTCTCTGGGCCATTGCTTTGGTCTTTGTGGAGTGGTGACTTATTACTACTTATTTATTTTGCATTTTTTTTAAAGGCTTTATAATAAATAACTTAGAAATTTACCTTATAAGGCTACACTATAACTTGTGAGGGGTTCACAAAAGTGATAGTGTATTGAGACTACCACAAGGATGTATTTGTTACCAGTGCTAAGGTTTTGAATGGTCCCACAAAATCCATTCCCCACTTTTGAAAGGGTTCAAGTGGTGAGACTAAGGCTGATGGGGCATTTGATCAGTAGGCTGCTGGCTGTCCGAGCTGCTACACACATCACATTACTGGGCATGGTGGGCTAACATAAGCCTTCTTGCAAGACTTTTTTGCCTATTGTTTCTCCAAAGTAGTGTCCTCTTGACACTCGATATGCTTTCTTGACGACATCTATCTATTCGTGATCTGGCGCACATTTGCAGACCACCTACTCAATCCTTATTTGTACAGGGCTCCTGCAATCTCAAGGTAGTGCTTGCTTGGAGTACCAGTTTCTTCCCCACTAATCTCTGCTCATGTTAGCGGGGCAATGTGCCTTTTGTGATGAGCTAAAGCATGTCAAAGTACAAGTTTCTTTGCATGGGTGCTGATTACTGAATAGTAAACAAGTTTTCATTCAAAAACTGAGCCACCCTTGTGGGTTGCTCTCCTGTGTCTATTCTACTAAGGAAATCTACTATACTGCATTTTGGTTGCAGAGGGTGTGCATGATGGTGAACTAAAACTCTCAGTGTGTGCACTAGAAGCATCCACCTTGCTAGCTTCCCGGTCAGATCTAGTTTATTTACCAGATACATTAAGGCTTGATGATGGACATGGAATACAAAATGATTTCCCAGTAGATAATGATGGAATTTATTGACTAAATAAATCAATCCAAAGGCTTTTCCCTTAGTGGTCCTATAATTTTTCTCGGTATTTGATAGCATCTGACTGGCATAGTAAATGGGTCTATACCACCCTTCCTCTGTCTACTGCATTAGCACACTTGATGTGTCCAATGTATCCATGAAAGCATGGAACATCTTATCCCATTCTAGTGGTTGGTGCACTAGTGAGCATTAGCACACTTGATGTGTCCAATGTATCCATGAAAGCATGGAACATCTTATCCCATTCTAGTGGTTGGATGATTGGTGCACTAGTGACCATTCTTTTCAAATTTTGGAAGACGTCCTTACGCTCTTCTGTCAAGAGGAATTCTACCCCCTTCTTTGTTGTTAGGCTATACGGTGGTTGTGCCACATCGACAAGATACCTGAGGAATCAGTTGTGCCATTTGATTTGGACCAAGAATCTACTGAGCTCCTTCAGGTTCTACGGTGCACTCAACTTGCTAATAATCTTGACCATAGCTGGAGAGCACAATCCTATCTTTGGAAACTATGTGTCCAAGGAGTGTTCCACCCCTCATCGCGCGAATGCGCACTTCATTGGATTTAGCTTCAGCTTCATCTATCTACACCTTTCCAGGCACAGGTGTGGCTAGTACAGATGTTTCCCACACTTCCCGAAGACACTGAAGTCATCCACAAACACACACATGAATTCAGTGCATTTCGAAGTCTGAAGGTCATGAGACCTTTGACATAAATGCTCCCCACCGAATGTGGCCTTCTCCATGTCTTTAGGGTCCATTCTAACTCAGTTATTCTAACTCAGTTGTATCCACTGAATCCATCCAAGAAAGAATACATTTCGTGGCTTGCCACTACATCCAGCATAGAGTCTGTGAATGGCAAAGGAAATGAGTCTAGTATTGTTGTTGCATTTATCTTCCTATAATCCATGTAGAATTTGAGTTTTCCATTCTTTTTTGGCATGATCACAATGGGGCTTAGCCAGGTTTCTTTTTATATCGGTTAGATGAATCCTACTGCCAGTAGTTTGTTGTCGATTTCTTCCTTGACTTGCTTAGCATAGTTGGGATTTATAATGTACCGTTTTGTTGCTTAGCATAGATGGATTGCTTCCATCCATTCCTTTTTCCCTTTGGCACTACTGATGGGTCTTCTTCTGTGTTTCGTGAGGCTTTAACTTCTTTTTTTTACTCTTCTGACAATGCTTTTGTGTCAAATGTTGTTTCTTTTTCTAAAGTTTCCACTTCGCTTATCTGCTCCTCTTGACATTGATTCTGTGTCAGTTTGTTGTTGCAAATTGTTCCACTAGCTAGACGTTCAGTACTTCAATTGAGTATTTGGACACAATCTATGTCTAACTGGAATAGGGATATGAGATGTGGGTTTTCCCTAAGGATCCTTTCCTCCTCATCTTCGTCAATACCTTCTAGTATGTTCAGCCCTTCTACGTACAGTTGTCTAATAGCTAGATTGACTTCTCGCTTTGGATTTGTGGAGATTTTCACCTTCTTTTTCCCTTTTCTGATTGTGATTTGTTCTCTATGCCAACAATTGTGTTTAATCTTGCCTTGTCAGAGCCATGGTCTTCCCAGTAGCATTGGGTATGATCATCATTTTCCATGCGGAGAACAAGAAAAATGATAGGGAAATAATATCCCACGATCTGAATGTGTTCCCCTTGGACTAATCAGAGGGGTTGAACTTTGTGCTGGTCTGCCATCTTCACAACAAAAGGAGCATGGTCATAGTTTGTGAGTTCCTTTGTCATGGCTTCTGATAGTATGTTTACTCCCAAGCCTCCATCTAGTATCGCTCCATGTATCTGCTTCCCCTTTAACATTACTATTATTTGGGCTACATCATTGTCTATCATTGTAGATTTTGTTGGTTTGACTAACTTGCAGTCTAATTTTTCTCTCTTGTGGAGGAGTTAGACAAGTTGTTGTGTTCTTCCTTGGACCCAAGCAAATTGCTTAGTAGTTTCTTCCTGTAATTGGGAACTAAGGACATGAGTTCATCCAGGGATATGTCGAGTTTTAACCCCTTCATATCCTCCCATATGTCATATTGTATTGCTTTCTCCTTTGGCTTGCTGTTTTGCAGAGGAAATTGTTTTGCTTGGTGTTGTGTTCTTTATGTAGCACTTGAGGCTTTTGCCTCAAGATTGTTTCTTGATGCTACCTAAGTTCTTTCTATGGGCTTGCCCAGTCCCACTCCATTCTGTTGCTTTTGTGCAAGATGTGCCTATTTCATGAGCACACTATCTTCTGCTAACCATGGCTGCATGTGCTCTTCTTCTTCCTTTGGTTCTCCAACTTGTTTGATGTTCCTTTGCCAAAGGTTTTCCTTCTCGCAGCTTCCCTTGTTCTGCCATTATGGCCATCATGTAGGGGTTTTCTTCCCGCATTGTTTCTTCTACTGCTGTTGAATCCTTGCAAGGCTTATATTCTCACAGTTTTTGTTCTTTTTCCTCCTCCAGGATTTCCTCTGCTCATCTTGGGAATTGAAAGGTCTTCTTCCAATTCTCCTTATGTGCTTCTTGCACCTCCTTTGTTGCAAAGTCTCTTACTTGATTTGTTTTCCCCAGTCCACATTGTTTTTCTTCTGTATGGCTAATTCTTTTGACACAACCAACCTCTCTTTCCTCTTTTGGATCTAGTGATGGTTGCCATAGTTGGCTACACACCTTCCCAGCACTTTGATGTCGATGATGTTTATGGACATTGCTGGTTCTTCCACCCCACTCACTTTTTCTTGCAGCCCTTGTTGATGCTTCTGGAACAGCTGGCATTCATTCCGTCGGTGTGTAGTCTTCTCACAATAATAACATTCTAACTGCCCACCAGCACCCCCTCTTCCTCGTCTCCTTGCCCTTGGCCATAGTATAGTCTGTAAGGTGCCAGTGTAGTTGTCATTGGTACTAACTACTATTGACACTCCATTGACTGCAGCGCCTACCATATTTTTGACATTGTATCGACAGTTGGCTACTATCAGATGTGTGAATGTTTGACAGATTGTGCAGGTCAGCTACGTCTTGCACTCATTTTTCAGGTGGCCTTGATTTTTGAATGTCAGGCAGAATACACCCATTCTGTAGTCAGAGGAGATGACTTACCATATTGTACAGCAAGCTTCTCCCCTCGCCACCTTCTTAGCTAGGCCATCCACCTCGTCCTCTTGCCTTTGCGTTTGCTCTTCTTGCTGTGTCTGAATTCCTCCTCATCTTTTGACTAAGATTCTGAGTCTTTTGATTCCAACTCGATGTCACTGTTTGAAGAGTTATACTTCTTGGTCTTCTTTTTCTTTGACTTCTCTTCCAATCCCATGTTTCTTTCTGCTCGCTTAGCAACTTCCACGAGTCCATCAAACCCTTTGGCATCGATGTTGGTTGTTGCCACCACCGTTGGTTTCAATTTTTTGTTTAGATTGTGCAGGAACCAGTCCACAAGAGCTGCTTTGGAAGGTCTATGAGCTACTAGAGAGAGTCTTACACGTAGAGTGCGAAACATGGTTGCATAATCTTCTACTACCAAAGAAGCTTCTATTTCAAGCTTCGTAGCTTATCCTATAGTTTAGAGTTAGTTTTGATAGCCCTGAATATTTTGAGTAAAGTTTCTTTTAGTGCATGGAAGGTGTGGAAGTAGTCCTGGTCATATTGGGATACCCATTCAGTGGTGGGTATATCCCCGAATGTGGCGTGGAACTGGTCCCACTTCCTTTCATCATCAGGAACATTAGCATGAGTGTGGTTTACCTTCCACACAGCCTTGAACTCCATGACGTGGGTGTCGAGGTCTTCATACTTCTTACCCTTATATGTGGGAAACTTGTTGTTGTCTCGCTGATGAGCCACTTGATGCTGATGGATGAAAGCGCTCATAGAACCACAAGGCTCACTCTCTCACTCACTCAAACAGTACACAATGAAATAATACTCACGGTCTATGTATTACTATCAGACATGTACAATGCTATGTGCTCCAGATTCACTCTCTGCCTAACTGATCCCTTCTATCTCTCTATATATCTATCTTCTAATTGCTAACTACCTCCTTCTTTGCTATCTTGGAAGACCTTCTTCTTGTCCCTCCATTTCAAACTATTACAAGACTCATTCGTTTGTGCCTGGTTCTTGGTGTACCGGCCTTTTACTATCGGCCTATGTCTTCCAGCCAATTCTTTAGGTCCCACCAACAATCAACTCCTGTCGAATGCTCAACAGTTGTTTGGTGATCCAAACACATCAAAGAAAACCCCACATTCAAAGCATACATAATGCTTAAAGACCTGCTAGATAAGCAAGCCAAGACATTAGGAACTCAATGGAGTCTTCTTGGGCCCTTTAATTTGGACGTTTAGTGAAATGCTTAAAATGCTAATCCATCTTTGACCAAGCCTAGAGGCCTAGTCCTAAAAGCATATATTTGATTTTTCACAAAAAATAAGAAAAATGAAAAAAAGGAGATCTTCTTAGATCTTGCCACCTAGGTGACTTTAAAGCTTACTTTTGGGCTGTCAGTCAGTTATCATAGCCTCTCTCTACCTTTTCGAACTCCAAACATTCCAAAAATTCATCACTTTCTTCCCCGCTTTTTTGTGTGTGCACCAGATCTCTTAATCTCTCTACATCCTCTCTCTAAAATGCCCTGCACTCCTTCTCCATGGAAAAAAGCTTCTTTCTCTACTCCAAAGGCCATAGCTAGCAGATCTGTACTCTTAAATGAGCCTTCTCTCTCCAAACCCACAGTAGTAGCCATGGCTTGCAAGGAAGAAGCTTACCATGAGCATTCTCTCTACAATACTTGGTCCTCTCTCCATAGCTAGCAGATCTGTACTCCTAAATGAGCCTTCTCTCTCCAAACCCACAGTAGTAGCCATGGCTTGCAAGGAAGAAGCTTACCATGAGCATTCTCTCTAAAATACTTGGTCCTCTCTCCAAACCCACAGTAGTAGCCATGACTTGCACAGAAGAACCTTTCCATGATGTATTCTCTCTCTATATTGCTTAGCAGCCATAGCTTGCACTAAAGAAGCTTCCCATGATGCATTGTCTCCTTTGCATTTCCTTCTCACCAGAGTACTTCATCGCCCTCTAGAAGTAGGTCCGGAACCTCCTCGGGGACATTCTCTTGTAGAGCCACCAATGCCATTGAGGCCTCCCACTGTTCTGTAACATTCTCTTCCTCAGCATGGGCCTCTTGGACCTGCTCCATTAGCTTTGCTTTGCCCCTTGCCACTTTCTTTCGCCACACCCTCTTGTAACAGAAGGACCAAAACCATGTCCCAGCTCATGAAGGAAGTGCCGATGTTGCCCATTTGTAGATCCAAGAGCAAGTCTTCCTCCTCATTCCTGTAGTCCTTTTCTGTGAGGGATTTTAAAATCCTTGATATGCGGAATCTAAAATTCTTGTCTTCCCTGAATATGTACTTGATGAGGTCAACCGGAACCCATAGGCCCTCATCACCCTCAAACATGATGGAGTACGTGCTGATGTGTTGATCCATATACTCAATGACATCTGTAAAAGCATCCGCGTGTAGATGCATTGTTGCACGCACATCAATTGCTCCCTCAAACATAGGGACGATCTCGTCAACCCTATGAAGTAGCTCAAGCTTTCCTAGCTGTGCAATAAGTGGGAGGCAGGAGGGGAGAAGCAGCAGCAAAACAGGGAAGGAGAGAGGGAGGGGGAGGCACACGGTGCAACGACAGAGTGAGCTTAGACAGGAGATCCAAGTGATAGGAGATAAGGGGACATGCAGGCGATAGGGAATAAGGGGTTCCCAAATAGGCGACCCCCTTTATAACGGGGATCACCTATTTTTGGAGGACACCCCTTATTTTTGGAGAAGGTGGGCCCCACGCCCGCCACCCCCCCAAGTTGTGGCAAGCGCTCGCCAACCCACCCAAAGGTCAAGGTGTTGTGGGCGAGAGCTCACCACAACCCACCCCCTTTCCCCCCCACCTCCCTCTCTTCTCTTACAAAGAACCCCCTGACCGCTGTTAAATTTGCAGCAATGTGATGAACTATGGTGGATCAAATGCTGGAATCAACATCATTAACAAAGAGATTAGACGATTAAGATGAGATTAGTGAGCAATTAACTGATAGCTTAATGTAGGCATGGATAATCAAAAACCAGCAAATTCTCATTAGGCCAATGCCTCAATTTATAGAGTTTACATCCAAGCATCTAATCCCACTGATCTCTCCTTGATTCACCACCTCTTTTGCTTGATTCTCTCCACCGCTTCCTAGAATATCTCCACATATCCTAAATCTTCTCATGCTACCCTTTATTCTCTCCCAATAGATATCTCTCACCTTTTCACAGCTTCTCTCTCATTTACAGATTCTCTTTTACAGCCTCTTGCTAGGGGCTTGTTCCCGCACACACCCTATTCACTTGTATATTTCAACACCTCCCCTCAAGTGAATAATCCTAGCACACCTGGACCCTATACCAAGTTTCCCTCTTACTTGGTAGTCCGCGACCAGTGCCTCAAGTCCCTAAACTCATAGTCCGCAACCAGTGCCTCAAGTCCCTAAACTCATAGTCCTTGACACTCTCTCTCTCTATGTGTCCAAGGCTACTACAAGTGCCCGTGACCTTGACTAAAGTGCTCGTGCACATACATCTACCACATGGCCTACATCATCGGTGGCTCAGAGGTGGTTTTACTCTATTGGGGCAGGTTACATTGGGTTGTGGGGTTTCTCTCTCCACTAGGTCTGCTGTAGCAGTCTCTTGCCATGTGTCCTAGCTTTCCACAGTTGTGGCAAGTGAAGGTCCTTCCTCCTACTCTGCCTCTCCCTCGTCCTCGTCCTCGTGAGAATCCTCCTCGGGTGAAGAATGCTTTTTCTTCTCCAGCTATTGAGTCCAGCCATTTCTTCTCTTTGACCTTGGTCACTTGCTCCAGTAGAGCTCCTTCTATCTCGTGCAGCTTCAATTTAGGTACATTCTTTAAGGTTGCTGCAATGTTTTCATATTCACCTTTGTCCACACTCTCTAGAAGCACTGCTAGTGCCTCATCATCTTGTACCTTCTTGCCAATGGCTCTCAGTTGTTGCTTAATGCTTTTGTATTTGTTCAAGTGTGTGATTAAAGGTTCACTTTCCTTTATATCCACTTTGCAGAATTGTATTAATAGATTTATCTTTGAATTTTTTGCTTGAGTGCCAAATAATTTATTGAGTTCATCCCATGCATCTTTTGCCCATTGTATCCCTGTGATGTGATGAATGATTTCATCATTTAAACTGAGTGCGATGAGTCCTAATGCTTTCTCATTCCTGCTCTTCCACTCATTTTTCCTACTCACCTCTGTGCATTCATCTCTTCCCTCAACTAGCCCCCACAGATTTTTCCTCATGAGCAAATACATGGGTGTTGTTTGCCATGTATAAAACTGCTCCTCCCCATTAAATTTGGCTATCTCTTGTGCCGTGCTCATGATGATGTGAAGGGGGTCTTACCTCTTGATCCAATTTCAAGATTCAAGGGCAGTGTCTCTCCTTTTACAACTCAATCTAGTGTTTAGGTGATGATTACAAAATAGATTTATCAGCATAAATTCACCAGAAATTACATAAAGCTGTACTGAATGGTTGGAGTATCAAACCATCTCCGAATTGCAATCTGAAGTTATAGGGATCTGTATCAGATGCCCAATGGTTAATTTGAACCCTCAATTGATTAGTGCTGATTAATCATTGATTAGCAAAATAATCCTATGTTTTGTGTGCACAAAACAGAGTATGCGGGGAGTCCAAATCTGGGGCCTTAGAGTTCAAATGAGCTCAACTCCTTTCAAACCCATCAATAGCAGTTAGTCTAGTAGAGGATTAAGCCAAGAAACACAAGATTTGACCAAATATTGAATGCTTAATCTCTGTTTTACCAAAGTCACCTGTAGATTTGATGCAGAGCTTGGATCTCACTGTAGACTTGATAAATCAAAAACTGTCTTCACCAACTTGTAGAGCACCCTTGAAAACCCCTCGGGCCAAGAGGAATTAGACCAATTGTATCTGGTGCAGAAGGGATCTCAATTTTGCTTCAAAAAAATGGTGCTTGAAAAAACGCAAAAATCTACAGCTCACGATGGTGGTTTGGCGATTCGTTTTGACAGGCTGAAGCGCAGGGAGTGTAGCTATGTTTGGCTAAAAGGGTTTGGGCCAATGTTATGGAGAGCTTCTCTACCAGGCTGGGGGTATAGAGGTTAATTGAAAAAGGGCTAAAATTTTGATTTTTTCCTAATCCTAATTAACTAGGTGATTAGCAAGATAATGGACTCATAAATTTGATGGATTCTAAGCTAGGCTCTGATACCATGTTAAATTTGCAGCAATGTGATGAGCTATGGTGGATCAAATGCTAGAATCAACATCATTAACAAAGCATGGCAGCAAGAGAGATGGAAAAACCCAACGGAGAGAAGGCGTGCGAAGATGTGGTTGCTTTTTTAAGGAGTGGCCAGCAACAACGGCGTTGCACATGCCGACCACAAAATTTCAGTAGAGCCGTTCCTTGCAACAGCAACACAGCCGATGGCTATTTTTGGACGGACTACACAGCGGCCAATTCTCTCTCTCTCTCTCTCTCTCTCTCTCTCTCTCTCTCTCTCTCTCTCTCTCTCTCTCTCTCTCTCTCTCTCTCTCTCTCTCTCTCTCCGCTATAGCATCAACAGCCACGAAAGAGAGAAATATTTAGAGGAGAGAAGCACCTTTATCTCTCTCTTTCTCTCGTTTCTGGTCCACTACAGCGTGTGGAAGAAATAAAGGAGAGAAACAGCATATCTCTCTCCCTCCCTCTCTCTCTCTCTCTCTCTCTCTCTCTCTCTCTCTCTCTCTCTCTCTCTCTCTCTCATCGACCGAACTAGAGAAGCAACACCGCTACTCCAGCACCAAAGGGGTGTCCACAAGAGCGAAGAGAAATCAAGAGCAAGATGAGACGGTTTTGGTTAGGTATTTATCTTCATCTTGCATTCTAATTTGATGACCTCAGAAGATTCCGAGCACCTCGAGGGTCAACAGCATGGCAGTCATTCACCTTTGGATATCAATATGGCTGATCTGGATGCGAGTGATCACAGATTTGTGGATTTATATGCACATATTTTATTAGAATCACACACACAGCGTATTAAGCAAAGTTTAATTGTTCTTTCTCAAAGTTTACAAACCATGCAAGAGACTCTTAGGCAATTGGTCGCTAGTTCAGGGTTTCAGAGTGTCCCAGTGGATACTCCAGGGGCATCTACTCCCGGGGGGGTCCACTCAAGGCACCCAAACGGTCGGGAATCAAAAAATAGCAGTTATGCTCAAGAGCATGAAGCCTTTTGTGGCGAGGAAGAGAAGGAGCGTAATAAAGATGCAGTGAACACTTTTTTGCAAAAGTGGATGGACTTGCACCTTTTGAAGCATTCTCCTGTGACGACACTGTTTGCATGCTCGAGGCAAGTCTCACGCTTGAGGGCAAGGCCTACAAGTGGTGGATGAGTCTCAGAGTGAGAGCAATCGACCTACGACATGGGCTTCTTTTGAGGCACTTTTTCAGAAAGAATTCTTACCTGAGAATGAGAAGGATCGCAATTGGGATGCTTGGGACAATTTAAAGATGGAAGGTCTTACGTTGACCCAATATATTTCCAAGTATCGTGAGATAATTCTCAAGCTAAAAGGTTTGGATGATTTTCATAAAGTACAAGGTTTTTTGCATGGTTTAGATAATGAATATAAAACTAAGGTTAAAACTCAATATCATAAAACTTTGGAAGAGGCCATAAAAAGTGTGCAAATCTTTGATGATAATATTGAGAAGAAACACATACCAAGACACCTTGGGTTGGAGCATCCAACTTTCGTAGTTCTAAGGGGAACAAATAGAAGGGAGCCAAATAAGGTAATGATGTGGTTAAGAAGGCCAAGGGGCCAAGGGGTCCCTTGTCTCTGCAAGATTATGAGCGAGCTAAAAAGGAAAAATTATGTTTTATTTGCATGGCTGCTAATCATGATAAATAGAATTATCCAAAGAACCGTGGCAAAGATGTCGATAAGGGAAGTAGTAAGGCAGTGCACACGGTGTAAGTCTTGCCACTTGAAGCTTCTCAGAAGTTTTCTGAATTTCAAGTATGCCATACTAATGCCATGCATGAGTGTTGTGTAACCTCTATGATGTGGGTACCCTCTTTTAGACCTTATGATTTGGTTCGGATGATGCATGGACACATCAACGGACGAAGAGTTCATGTCATGATTGACGATGGGGCTACACATAACTTTTTGAATTATCACTTTGTTAAAAACTTAAAATTACCACCACAAAGCCCTTGTGATCATAAATATATGGTATCTTTTGCTAATGTACATGATAAGCATGCATGCATGGGACACAGTGGTTAAGCAAGTACCACTCACTATTCAGGGACATGAAATGCACTTAGATTTTTAGGTTATGCATATTACAAGAGCTGATGTTATTTTGGGTTGTGAATGTTATTTATGTGTGAGAGTAGCCAATGAGACCTCCATGAACCAGCTAGAAAAGAATAGGACAACTCTTCACCCGACCACCAAATATAGAAACCCTAGCCAACTAAAATACCCTTACTGTCCACATATGTCCGGACTCCCCTAAACCACCCGACTCCCCTAGTCCTACCCATGTCCTGACATAGACCTAGCCAACGCACTTCTTCAAAGTGCAAAAAGGTATGCATTTCAATAAGGAAAGCACTTAGGATCTAGTCCAAGCATCGTAAAGTTATTAGATAGGTGTGCCAACAAAAGTGGATTATCACCAATCCCAAACGCAAAAAGTTGTTTGTGGGAGAAATAGCTAGAGGAACTCCTATATTCCACGTTCCCAATGTGATGGGCGAAAATACGACAGTGCACCATAAGTGGCATCCACAAACCATAATAAATGAGGATGGAAAAAGCTCCCATGGCCAAAAGATGTTACAGAGAATCAACCCCGGAAGGCAAAAGAAAAAAAACTTGATTTTTCCCCATAATAGAAAACAAACAGAGGTGTGCAAAGATAGGGGAAGGAGCGAATGTGAAGAGTGTGGGAAGTAGAAATTCATAATACAATGTGGGCAATTCGTCGCACAAAAATAAACAGTAAAGTCACTTGTCAAGCATGGCTAGGTGGCCAAGCAAGGAAATGCAAAAAGCAAATCAAACAGTCAGGAAGGGGTCCCAACACCGAGATTTTATGGAATGCGCATGTAAGATTCCTCCCTCTAGCTTTTGAGGCATAAAGGTGTAAGAACCTCCCCTTCTGATCTTGTAATTATTCCCCTCTCTGAAATAGAAGAAAGATCCTATTTTGGCCTGGAGAGAGAAAATGTCTAGAGAGAGGTAATCCAAAATTGAGATATTTTTGGATATAAAAATGTTCCTAGTGTCTAAAATGATTTTCCCTAAAATAGAAATTCAAAAAGAACTTTCCAATGTGCAATTGGAATTAATTGAAAATGTGTGTAAAGGACCTTAGCCTAAGGGTCTAGATTTTCAGAAATATTTGGATTATGGTCCAATTAAGGTTCCTATGGGCCAATAGAATCAATCCAAGTGTGGGGAGGAGATAAATCCAATGAATAAAAGAAAATACTCAAAAATGAGTGAATACCTACATAAGATGAAGAGTTGACTGAAGAGTTGACTGAGTACAAGGTTTATTAGTTAAAAACTATGAGATATTACTAAAAAAATGGAGATATTTTGGTATAATGATACATTTTTGACACCTTGGTAAGGAGGGGGGAAAACTTCAAGGAGGTGCCTATTTCACACATGTGGTGGAGTTTTTAACTCAAAAAAATTGTGATATTTTTATCTCTCCTCTCTCCTGGATCAAACCAAATCAAAAGGGAGCTAAACTAGGTCCAAATCTTGTCCAAATTCAGCCAAACTAAACCTGGAAAATTCTAGAACCTAGTTGGACTTGGTTAGAGGCCTCCCTCACCTATAAATAGATCCTTAGTCTTTTGTAAAAAAATCTGTGAACTATACCATGCCAGTATTACATTAAAATAATGATATTTTTTATTATCCCTTAAAAATCCTCTACTTTGGAGAGAGTGGAGCCTCTCTCTCTCTCTCTTCAACCATCCTTGGAGCTTTCCTTTCACCACACTAACCAATTGATTGGTTGGGGGCTTCTTCCAAGATAGAGAAGCAAGCAAAAACAAGAGGTAAAGTGTAATTTTATGGTTTCTCTACTATTCTCAATGTTTTCACTTCTCAACCCCTCTCAAGCTTGAGAAGTTTCTAAATTAAGTGTTTATCATGCAAATCAAGCTTTTTTTTAAGAGTTGTAATGAATATTTAAGAAAAGTTTATATTTATGCTTAAATGAGGATGCTTTATATGTTTATCTCTCTCCCCCAAAAGAATGGTCATTCCTATGACCAATTCTCTATTCAATTGATGCTTCTCATGGAGAAATTCTCAATTCACAAATCAAGCTCTAGGCTTGTGAAGCTAGAGGTTAAGAAAATGGTTTTTTATACTTATATGCTAGTAAATTATGAAAATCTTATGAGTTAAATTCATAAATTGGATTTAAGGTTAAAAGATAGTTATACTATCATAATTACATTACTAAGTCTTATTCTTTTCAAAAATATTAAAAATTATCAGTAATAGCATCGGAGCTATGGTAAAATTTTTAAGAAATTGATACATAATTCATTCTTATGCATAACGTGAAAAGAGAACTTCCTACCATATTCTAGGATTGAATATCCTAGGCTAAAAGAATGATTTTCATCACATTCAATGGAAAACTAATTTTTAAGATTTATGTATAATTAAATAATTAAGAAAAGAAGAAATTATGATAATTTTATTTAAATGATAAAAGAGGAATTCCCATGACATTTCGAATTCAATCATTTAAATAGTAAAAGTGAAATTCTTAGCATATTGAAATTAATGGATATTTTATTTAAATTCAAAGAGAAATTTTAGATAAATTTATTTTATGCATGAGAAATATTTAAATGATAAAAGAGAAATTCCCATGACATTTGGAATTCAATCATTTAAATAGTAAAAGTGAAATTCTTAGCATATTGGAATTAATGGATATTTTATTTTAGATAAATTTATTTTATGAGAAATATTTAAATGATAAAAGAGGAATTTCCATGACATTTAGAATTCAATCATTTAAATAGTAAAAGTGAAATTCTTGGCATATTGAATTAATGGATATTTTTATTTAAAAAAATAAGAATTTTAGATAAATTTATTTGATGATAAAAGAGAAATTCCAATGACATTTAGAATTCAAGCAATTAAAAGTAAAAAGAGGAATTCCCATGATATTTGAGATCCAAGAAATTAAATGAGAAAAAGAGAAATTTTTAGTATAATTCAATTTATGAATATTTATCAAAAGTGAAAATATGGGTAGAATTGATTTTTGTAAATCCCATGAATTCTTTTATTCAAAAGAGAAATATTGAATATAATTCATTTGAGAAATTGAGAAAGAATATGGAAATAGTCGTCTCGAGAAAAAGAACCTTTATCTAAGCCAAACAATTGGCAGAAATTTAGAAAAAGTCCCATTATCGGTATCGAAGTAGGAAAAGCTACTAAATGGGAATAAGATGTGAATGGGATGCGATAGGATGTGAATGGATGTGATAAGATGTAAATGGGATGTGATAGGATGTGAATAGATGTGATAAAATGTAAATGAAATGCGATAAGATGTGAATGGGATGTGATAGGATGTGAATAGATGTGATAAGATGTGAATGGGATGTGATAGGATGTGAATAGATGTGAATGGGATGTGATAGAATGTGAATAGATGTGATAAGATGTAAATGGGATGTGAATAGATATAAATGGATGTGATAGGATGTGGTGTGATGAAAATGAATGTGGATGAGATGTGAAATAAATGGATGTGAATGTGGATGTGAATGATGAGATGAGAATGAGATGAGAGAATATGTGAAAGGGTGAGATGGGAAGTAAATGGATGTGGATGTGTATGTGAAAGAATGTGATGTAAATGGATGTGGATGTGTATGTGAAAGAATGTAATGTAAAGAGATGTGGATGTGAAAGTAATGTGGATCTGGATGAGATGTGATGTGCTGAAAAGAGATGTGGATGTGAATGTGATGTGGATGTGGATGAGATGTGATGTGATGTAAGGGGATGTGGATGTGAATGTGATGTGGATGTGGATGAGATGTGATGTAATGTAAAGAGATGTGGATGTGAATGTGATGTGGATGTGAATGAGATGTGATGTGATGTAAAGAGATGTGGATGAAATGTGATGTGATGTGAATATATGTGGATGTGAAGTGATAGATGTGAATGTATGGATAGATGTGGATAGTCGTGCATGTGAATGATTGGATGGATGTGGATGAATGAGATGGGATGTGTATGAATGAGATATGATGTGGATGTGATGTAAAGTGGATGGAATGAATGAGATATGATGTGGATAGATGTGGACGTGATGTAATGTGGATAGAATGTAGATGATGGAATGGGGATACGATGAATGTGATGAATATGAATGGATGTGATGTGATGTGAATCGGGATAAGTGTGAATGAGTGAGATGTGATGTGAAAGGGATGTGATGTGATATGATGTAAATTGGGATAGATGTGGATGGATGATGTGTGATGTGAATCGATGTGATGTGATATGAATCGGGATAGATGTTTCTTCTTTGATCTGACCATGTGACTTACAAGTTCAGTCGGATCAGTTAGGTTAGTTTAAGGCTCTTGACTACGTTAGAATAAAAATATCATGGAGGAATCGCCCGTGCTTTCTAGACGAGGGAAGTTTTTTCGAGTTCGGTTTTGGAAGAACCGAGGGATTAGTCTCTTGTCCGAATATCCGTGGGGGCGAGGCCCCAAGTGAGAGGCTCTACCCTGCGCAAGAAGTGCTACTTCCGCTACTAGCAACCCCGAATTCGTTGCACGGAGGGGGCAGGGATCTTTCAGCGCGAGTGGGCCAGTCGGCAATGCAAACAATTTATGTGGTTCTGCAATACAAGCGTGGACCACACATGGTCCATATACTCAACAATCACAAATGCACTTGTGTGGCCTCCAAGTGTTTGGCTTGTTCTCATAAGGGCACAAACATTACGAGTGATGAGGTGCAAGCTCTAGAAGGAGCTGGATTTGTTCTACAGAAGGAGAGTTTACAAGAAGAGAACACACCAAGAAGCACAACCCTGAGGTACAAATAGGAGTGTCGCAGATAGTAGCTAAGAGGATAGACAATGCTCTCACTTTGTCAACCTCAATCATTATAGAAAGGGTCATGAAGAAAATGGAGCATGAGGTGTTTATATTAGAGACTCCATGCAGGGTCGGGTTGGGCTGGGTGTAGGGAGGAGGAGTAGGGAGGAGAAGAGAGAGAAGACTTGGTAATAGAGAGTGATTGGTTGTCAAAAAAATCCCACTTGGAGAAGTTTGCTCCGTGCCCATCCCCCCAAATCTATCAGCAATTTCCACTTTATTCCAACCTCCACCACATCTGCCTTCAATTGGCCTTCCGCCCATGGAGGCATCCCATACCCACCTCTAGGAACCCTCAAGGATGCTATTGATTGGTCTCTCATAGACCATCTCTTTCCCCTAAAACTAGCCCAGGATTTTGTACTCCCCCCTCAGTACTTCTGATCTCAACACTCACTGATGGATCAACCTTATCGGCCATGTCGTTTGAAACCTCCAAGCACCACATCCTCCAACAACAACAACAACAACAAGAGCTCAAGGGCCGGGATGCATACATCTGGGCAGAGGGCCAAAAACTTAGCCATGCCCAACAACTTCTTCAGGTCGCCATGAGAAGAGTACCGTGTTGGAAACCGAAATCAAGAAAGCCATGACATGTGAAATCCCTCGACGTCAGCATGAGATTGTGGTAGCTCCCAAAGCCACCCAAGAGGAGCTAGCTAACACTCATGATCAGTGCCGTCTGCCTTCAATACCAAGCCCTCATGACCGCCAAGGTTATGGCAACACATGAAGACAAAAGAGACCAACTTCTAGACAAGCAAAAGCCAAAAATACCCAAGTGGATGAACCATGGAATGTGACCCTGCCCTGTCTGCAACACATGAAGCCACAAAAACCCTCACAAATTTTCAAGAAGAGTTCAACCTCGCAATGAAAAAAGCGGTTGCTAAGGAAGCATCCTACCAAGATCTCCTCGGTTGCTAGGGAAGCATCCTACTAAGATCTCCTCCTTGACAAAGAAATCCTGATAATTGAGGCATATGGTGAAATTCATCAAATGCAAACCCTTGCCTCGGATGATACCCCATTGGGAGGGCGGGAACAAAGGAAACTAGACATGCTTCTCTCATGGGCTACAAACCTTGACACATTGCCCACCATGAGATGATCTCCCATGGATACCATTACCCTCATCAACCGCACCCTAGCCCTATATTTACTTTAGTTCAGCATCTCTATATCGAACCCTATTTCCACCCCCACCTTTTAGCCCACATCAGCACCACGTGGCAATTCACCCTCGTCACCATGTTCTTCTTCGACCAAGACATATCCTTTAGGGACACTGCATTATTATACTCCATGGAATCCCGTCTCCTTTAAGGACCCTCTCCAACTGACCTAAGTCCAATTCCCTCCCATCAAGTATCCACAACATCTTCCATGGGAGCCCCTTCCTCTTCCACCGCTCCACCCCTAAGCCTCGATCTTGTCAACCAACTAAACCCCCCATTAACCACATCCATGAGCGTCCGATCCTCGAATCATTCTAGAGGGGTGGATTTAAATGAGGAACCATCACAAACTACTCTAGAAGAAGCCAGTGAAGGTGACGAGAAGGACCCAAGGGTGTCCTTACCTATCCATGAACATAAGCTCACATACCTGCCAATCGTTTGGGATGTCACATTCCAAGGCAACTTCCATAGTCACCTGGATACTCGCTTTGACATACACAAGGCATGGCTTAAAACTTCCCTGGCCCACACCCCTCACCACAACCACGAATTTGTGGGCCAACTATCTGTCCAAACTTTTATGGGCCCAATTTCGATACAAAACCTTGCCCAAGGATACCCACAAAAAACCAACAAACAAAAAAGAAAAAAAAAAAGAAAAAAGAAAAAAGAGAAGAGAGTCAAAGAAAGCAGAATGCAAAGTGTTAATGAAAAAAGGAGAGTGCAAAGTATCGAAGAAAGCAAAGTGTTAAAGTTTTCACTGAAGGAAGCTTCTACATGGACCCACCTTTTCCCCAATGCCCCTGCACGTCACCTACAATATCCATATGCTTTACATATAATAGACACATAGGCACCGACAGCATACAAGTACATTACTGGATGGGAGGACCATGACAGGCGGAAGCTTTGGCCCATGGTATGACCCATCGCTTGGACCTTTCCCAAATCTGCAAGAACCTTTTGTGACCTAGTCTTTCGACCACCTCACCTAGTGATTCCCACTACCTCTATCCCATGTGCAATGCCAAATCCGTCAAGCCACAGAGGCCGCCCAACTCCCTTGCAATTTTGGGCACAACCATGTGCAAATCCACTGCCACCATGCCTCAAGCACTCTAATGATCTTGACTCCCAAACGAAAAGGAATGTCAAGTAAATATCAAAGAAAGTAGCAAAGAGAGTCAAATAAAACAATTGATTGGAGAAGTTATTTGTTTGGAGAAGTACGCACACACACGAGCACACCTTTCGTCCATTGCCCATTCACGTCACTTGTATATTTCACTACAAGCATCACAATTTTTTCTCTTCACATTTCATGGCACACACAAATACATGCACTTGCAACTAATTTTGTCATCAAACGCAACTCTCTAGGTACATCTCTGGATAGGGGGACCGCGGCGGGCGGATGCAAGTTTAGCCCATAGTACGACCCATCGCTTGGAAAATCCTAGACCTTGCCGATACCTCCAATGAGCTTCCATGCCTATATCCTCTCCTTCCACTCCGATTCAACACCAACAACACCTCACCGTAGTCAACATATTTATCAAGCAACAACCCAATGATCCGGGCATCATACCTTGTCATTCCACGGCATCTCAAACTCCATCTACCCATGCCAATCATTTCATGGGGTCTTGGCACTCATTCCACTAAACACATAGGGTGTAGACCACTTCTCCCAACTACCTCATGTTGAAGGGTGCACACCACTTTCACAACCAACGGAGGACAAGCATGAAGCACATATACATCATCTATCACTTTCCATGACGCCTTGATAAGTTATCTACCATTAGGGCTACCCAAAACTTCCCATCACCAAGCCCTATATCTAGTTGTAGATCAATCCTGAACTATACAACTTAACCTCAATGTATCCTGGACCATCCACTTCTCAGCATAGCAGCTTTATTGACTTGGGTGACACGAGGATGCGCCATTAGAAAGGGGGATGTGTTAACCACTCCATGGGTTAACATGGTTTCACCCAATCGTCCTACCGTAAGACGCTTCGCCGTCTTACTCAAAGGGACCCTTAACTTCTGTAAGATGGCACTTGAATATATAAAGCAACCTTACCATGAGCTTCAAAGAAAGAAAGTCTATAGACTTAGTGTACATATAATAGAGGCTGAACCGTTTTTAAGTTTAGTTAGCCTAATATGAAAACTAGTCACTTGTAAATAAGTCATTTTTTATAATAAGCAATACACAATCATTCCCTTATAATAGTTTCCTTCTTACCTCTTCCTGCTTACTTGCATGCTATTGAATCTTGCTTGCTTGATATAGATGCATGCTAGATAGGTTTTCTTCTTGTATTAGCTTCTTCTTCCCCCCCCTTTTGTCGGAAAGAACCATTGCGAAGAACCATCTCTTATTGCCATGAAAGCTCTCCCTTCACTCCTTCAAAAAGGCACTACATTAACTTCAGCCAAGTTTTAAGTTATAAAATTTGTGCATGAACATTAAAAAGAAAACCAATTAGATCCCAACCAAATGGAGATTACACCCTACCAAACAATAAGCTTTAGAATGCTATCGCAAGATTTGTCTTGCCTATACCTACTACTACCAACCATTAAGAAGAGTTGCCATCATGTGAAGCAAACAATAGCTTAGCTATGGCTACCCAAAAATACTAGCAAACAAAGCCACCAAGGAACACCCACCATGACGAAAATATATAGAGAAGCCTTGTTCCAAATGTGATGTAAAATGATGCCTATCTTCTTTTGGATCTAATGAAGTACAAAACTCTAGCTAAAAAGAAAAAAAAAACTATTATTGGAGTCATTAAGCATCGTGTTATTCAAGCCTTCGTTACCAAGGTAGAGCCCCATCATAGGGATGGTTTCCATGCGTATGAATTATGATTGTACGAGCTCTAGTTGGCTTGGCCACATGCTACTTCCTTGTGATTGTGCGAGCTCTAGTTGGCTTTTGGCCACATGCTACCTTTCTCATTCGGTGGATTAGGAGTTAGTTCATACGAGTCTCGAGTACGATTTTTCTTTGCGAGTCAATGCGACTTTTCTCATGCGGTGGATTGGAGTTATGGGGCATTTACAAGCCCCCTCCGTGCAGACCACGAGTCCAGACACCATTTATTTCAAGCTGTAAATTTAGATCCTACCCTTGAGGAACCCACCCTAAGGAGAGTACATATCACAAGGTTGTATTAATAATGTGAGGCTACGTAAATGGAGGAAAAAATCAGATTGAAAAAAAGCAGCAAGTGGTGCAATTCTAGCAATAGCTTCATGCAAAAAAAAAAAACAAAAAAAAAACACACACACACTATTAATTTTATTTTATTTTTAAATCTCTATTAATTTTAAAAAAAATCTCTATTAATGGAAAAAACATAGCCTGACTCTCACATGATGTGCTTACAAAATACATATCAGCATGGCAGCTGGCTTTGTTCATCATCAATCAAAACCTGCTGGCATTCATCCCTTCAGAAAGGCATATTCCAAAGCCTCATACACACATACATACATCACAAAACCGCCATATATGCTGTACTGAATTTGCACCTTACAAAGGGACTTCCAACCCTAGTGAAACCTTGAAACTTTTGCTTTAAAAAATGAAAGAATAGAGCAAACTCCAAGAAACATTTGGCTATGCATCATTTCATGCCATCATGACTGTGGTCGTCACGTGTCAGCAGGCTCTTGCCCGAGTGGCTATCATTCTGGAGAGGGCATTAGTTCAAACTCACATATGTAGCTTTCTGACCTTGCACCAAATTTGGCACCCAAAGAGTGATCAAGATTGTACATTAGGTTGAAACATTCCACCACCATGACCCCTTCTCTCGATTCTGTCAGTGAAGACATTCACATCATATAGTGAGTATTACACTTTGAAGTCATTAGTACACATGATTTCTAACCTAGCTCCAATGGAGAGGTGTATACATACGTAGGGGCAAGTCTCCCAAGACTTTTAAGCTGTCGACCTGATGCATTATCAACAACTTGCCCACTAATGTCCACCATGTATGCCTTGCCAGAAGTAGTTGGCAGCCCTCTAACAGCAAGAACATCAAGATCTTTCTTATGAAGCTCCCTACCGTTGACAAAAACTCCCGTCCTACCACCCGTACAGTCTTTGGCAAGGGGAAATTTGAATTCTTCAATAAATGGCTGCAACAAAAGGCATATTATTACTCATCAACTTCCCATAAGCACCTCAGTACCTACATGACTTTAGCGTGAAAGGCATTAACCTAGGTAACTAAGGTAAGTATTTTGATATAGAATGAAACACTTGTTCTAGGTTAAAGTCAACTTACTGGAATGATTCCTAGGCATGGACCACCAATTACACCCCAAAATCCTGCCTGATAGTCATACCTGTTTGGAAACACCATGAAATAAGCCCCTCTTAGAAGTGAGTGAACTCTTGAATACCTAGCAACTCACAAGGCACTCCTCTGAAGATGAACCAACACACTCAACTAGCAATACTACAAAGCATTTCTTTAGAGAGACTGACCAGTACACGCCAGGATGGATAGTTCCAGCTTTATCTTCAGCTCTTTTTACAGCTACATCTGGTATCATGTGGCCATTAACCACCACCTTCTGTCGATTGTTATTTCCTTGTCCTCCTTTGCCAAAATCTCGGAGGCTTTTCTTAAGAAGAGTTGCAAGATACTTGGGCCCTCTACTTACGTCTTGGACAGACGGTTCACCACCGACCTCGCCAACATTACTTTCTTTTTTATAAACACATTCATCAAAGTCTGATGCTGCATCATATGTAAGATGCTCATATAAAGGGGAACCTGGAGCAGGTGACAATGGGGCTGCCCTTATGCCATTGTTAGAAACTCGAAGTTCATGTCCTTGCTGTAGGTTGGAACCAAAACCTGCAGAGGCTTTGGGGAAGTGTTCAATGAGAGGAGAGCCAGGAACAACTGGCAATTTTTGGGTGCTATTCCTTAAGTTGCTTCTGAATAAATCAGCATCCATGGAATGAGGTTGCCTTGGTTCATGCCTCTCTAAAGGCTCATCGCCATAGCTCTCTCTAAGGTACTCATGAGTCAAACCTTGCACCTCCCCAGGAGAGACCCTGATCCTACTGTTACTGGAGCCTTTCTGAAAAAAACCATCTGCGAAGCTAGGTGCCTCAAAAGCTTTTCCATCTTGTCCAAGCACTGCAGACTGTGACAGAAAAGCATGGTTCATTTTCTTCTCTCCAAAACCGACCCTATCATTCCTCAGGGCCTTGAATTTTTGGTGATCATGTGTATAGTGACCAGCTGCATTTCTTATTGGACTAGACCCACATGCACTAGAAGAGGAAGATGAAAGATAGCCTTCATGAACGAATCCAGAACTATTCAGGAACCTATCATTCTCACCATATCTCCATTGGCTTTCAAAAATCCCCTGACCTTGCAAGATGGTTGTGATAGACCTAGGATGGCAAACTCTATCAGGTTTCTCTGCATCAAACTCAGCCATTGCAGAAGTATTTGCCTGGGTTAACATCTGGTTGTCCAGTCTTTCATACTGAGGGTGTAAGCTAGAGCCAAATCTGGCTGTTCCACCCAGTCCTAAACTAGAAATAGGTACTGGTCTGCCAACATATGAAGAACTATGTTCAGATGGATGCACAGTCGCAGCTGCTAAATGCGACTTGTTTGTACTTGAGAAGTGACTAGGATAAGATAAATGTGCAGCATTTGTAAGTAAGCCCTCCTTAATAGATGATCGATTGTCAGCCTGCAGAGAAACACAGAATTTGGAGGTCTTTCCACAAGCACCACACCGTAGTTTTTGCACAGCATTCACAATAGGGAGATGTGGAGGAACATGAAGCATTTTATAACAGCCTCGGCACAAAACATAGGGAGCAGCACCAGGACCAGGTAGAGGAGGATAATGCTTTTGTTTCCTTGCTAAAAACGCTGAGTATTCAAGATGAGCAGTGGACCTAATCTGTCCTTGTGACTGCAGCAGATGGTAACCTGTTTGGAACTGCTTAGCTGGACCATGCATAGTAGGCTCTACATGATGAGCAGGAGGCTCAAAAAGCACATGTTGATGAGCCTTTGATGGCCACTGGGAAAAGCAGACTCCACGTTGAGGCGTATGTGGTGGTGGCTGCATGCAAGACTGCTGCTTGCAGAATGTGCAAGCAGGAGAAACAGAATTGAGTGGTGCAAAGTGGCTGAAATCCTTTTGATAAGCGGGGCCAGGTGCCAATAAATTATGGCAGGCCATCTGAGAGGGGTAGACCCTGTTGCCTGGTGGCAGTGGCAAACCAGAAGAATCAACAAGATACTGCTCACTGGGGTGAAAATAAGAGTTAATTTCTTGAGGCCTAGCATGATAATGGTAATGGTGCCCTGCCGGGTTATGGAATGAGTAACCTGACCGTCGATCCCTCATGTTCCTCTCTGCTTCAAACATGTGACTCTGCAGAAGAGAACTCCGCTCTTGCCTGTTTGCATGTGGAGAGTCCAGCTGATTACAAGAGTTTTGGTTGAAGAACCTCCCCATAGTATCTCTATTCAATGCCACTCTATGAGAATCCACATAGTCTCTTTGGCAAGCAAAAGCATTGCCTTCATCATCGTGCCTTTGAGGTATTCTGGGGGAAACTAGCCTATCATCCACTTGATAGTTGCACCTGCCAAGAGTTGATAAAAGACGAGGCTCCTGCTCCTCAAGATATGGAGCTTCATACACATATGCCTCTGATTGAAGAACCTTCCGATAAGCATGAATCTTAGAGGTGGCTCCATGTTCACGTCTTTTACTGAGAGGCATGCCCTCTTTGACACATGAGCTTTCATAAAGATTAGATTTCATCTCAATAGCCCCCTGGTCTACCTGTGTCTGAGCTGCCTCTCCTTGATTTCTTTGCAAAAGCTTTTGTGATAGTGTTGACCTTAGAGGGGTGATTGGCCTTACCAAACCATCCCCATTTCCACCTTTAGGATTGGCATTGCTAGACCCGTAATTGTTCCTTGAAGAAAAATCTTGGCCTTGCAACTCTCTGTGTAGCAACAAACTTCTACTCAGCTCAAAATCCTCCTGTGAGAAGGTTGGAAAAGCCGGATTCTTACAAGATGAATTTCTCAGAGCTACTGCCTTTGAGTTTAACACCGGTTCCTCCTCTACACAGTCTGCACCCGCACGGTCAGAGCCTTCTGATGGCATGCAGCACCTCGTTGTTGAGTCCCTGCCGATCCTAAAACTCTCTGGCTTCCACATATTCAAGTTAAAGTTCCACAGGCCTTCATTTTCCTGATTCTTGTCATCTCCTTTAGCATCCTCACTAGCAGAACAGAAGTCTCCGACATCAGCACTCTGTGAACATCCTTTCAATGGAATTTCATTGTGACACCTCGTCTCTGAGTTGCTGCCTTCCCCATTACTTCCAGAATTATTTGATCTGTGACTTGTCATGCCTTCACCGTCGTTTCTAAGCACGAAAGCATTTGGCCCTGTCACACTGCTCTGCTTACTAACAGCCATCTCTAAAGCATCCTCATCACTGAATGAAGGGCCCAAAACAACAGAAGATTCAATCCTGAAGCTTAACTCCGTAAGACTGCTACATAGCCTATCATTATCATCAGAATCACTCTGTGCACGAGCCAAGTCATCAAAGGATTCCTTATCGATGCCCAATTTGATTTCTTCATCATCAACTCTGGTGTCTAGCTCCACATTGACATAGGATGCCTCTTCATCGGTGGCCCCACTTGGAGACCAAAACTTCGCACAATGTCTCTCAATATGAGCAACTTCTTCTTGATGTGTGGCTCTGCCATTATCAACCACGTGTGCATCAGAACGAGCCAGACCAAGATTGCTTATGTGCGGATGAAAGCTTTCATGGAGAGAAGACCCCTCAGTTTGACCTATTGAAGAACCAACTTCTGACATATCCACATTCTCTGATGAAGACCATGGTGGAGAACGAAATCCAGCTTCGGATCCAGTGAATGAAGCCGACCGGATGCCAGAAAAATGTCTCCCCTGTTCACTTTTATCCAAGCTTTCTCCACTTACAGTAGAGGAGTAGGATGGCCTTCTATGAGAGGGATATAGAGGCGTTTCCAAAGGAAATGCATTTGATTTAGACACCAAGCCATCCCTTGCAGATTTTCTTGGGCTGTGATAATTATTCCCAGCAAGGGGTTGATCATCCAACATATACGGAAGAACATCTTGCCATACATTAACTTTTATCTTATCAGAAGCTTCTGACACCAAGATTCTGTCGTTTTTCTGGATAAATTTTTTCTCCTGTTCTGTATGACCCATTCCAAGCTGCCCTTGTGTTTCCCCAGTCTCATTTGTGAGCCTAGCCCTTTCCAGCTTGAAGCTAGGAAGTTCAGTACTGTTTGAATCATCACCACTTCCATGCAACCTGTTCTCCAATAAACTGTCATTCATCCCAGCTGGGCTACCTCTAGCTGTAAGAAACAGAACTTTGTTAGATTTCAAGGGCAAGGATACATATAATTGCAAAGTAAACTACTACTGTATTCTACGGAAAAAAAAAACCGCAAACAAATGGGATTACTGAGATCTGACACAAAAGAGGTGTTGAACAGATAGGGCATTCATAAACTGAGGTTGACGGCTCTGTAAGGCGGGCAGGGCATTTGGGACAGCGCACTTTCTTGCGGCCGGTAGTATTGTTTGATGCTGGCATCTTGGTGCTGTCAGGACTCAATATGGACTTTGGATGAGCGGTTGTGACAGAGCTGCTAGTGCACAAAGCCGGCATCTAGATCAGACATCCATGCAGACTGTCATCACTGCAAAGGAAAGCATGGGAAACAGAGGTAGGTTAATGTGATGTAATGCTTGGGCAAAGCTCCTTCATTATACTGTGCTGTTCTGTGAATAATGTTGCAAGCAGAGTACATATTGCATACAGTTAGTGAAAACTCTCTCTCTCTCTCTCTCTCTCTCTCTCTCTCTCTCTCTCTCTCTCTCTCTCTCACACACACACACACAGCATTACTCTCACATCATTTACCTGTTGTCGCAATCGCACGTCCCAAGCTAAATGTGTTACATAGTATCAGGTAGTCTGCTACTGCAGGAGCTGGCTCCTTACAGTCTGCAACAGGAGTATATATGGAAGATGGTTAAAGGAGAGGCTATGAGCAAGAAGAAGAAGAACTCACTTAGTAAAGGATCTTCTGGAAACCATGGTGTTCCATGAGAGGGCAAGATGAAAATCTGACATGATAAAAAAGCAAGCAAAAGAATACAAGGAAGAGGGTATGTCTCAAAGTGCAAAAAGTGAACCTGCAAACAACATGGAATGGTCCTGGCATTTCTGCATGCAGAATCTACTTCTCCAATTGGGCAAGTGATCAAGGCTCAGGGGACAACAGTGATACTTAAGCTGCAAGCATGTGCTCAAAGTGTGGAGTTGCCTTGATAGGTGCTAAGAAACTAAAAAGGCAAAGAAAGGAAAATACCTGGTTGATTGGCAGGGCAGTTGAAATTGCTGAGCTGTTCCCATTGCAGGGACCCAATAGACAAGGTGTTTGGAAACTGGGAGCTGCACTGCCTGCAACCACTGCCTGCAACGCCCATGTGCTCACTGCTGCTTGCTTTCCAACAAAGAGAGCCTAGTCGGTCCGGACGGTAACTAGCATTACATCAAGTCCTTTTCCCAATGGATTAAAATGGAAATTCTAATTTTGAATAAGCATTTTCTTGACATTAATTATGCATTTTCTTCACATTTCAATATATATTTATAACTATATCTTTAAATATTTTGAGGAAGAATTTAACATTTCAATTTTTGTAACAAAAATCTATCTTTTCTCAATTTTTGTAAGAAAACCTATCTTTTCTCAATCGGATTATTTTCCACGTTTTATGTTTTTTAAACCCGGTTTTTTTTTAATAACAATCGAAAATTAGGGGTGTTTTAGCTGAGCTTGACAGGCTACCTTGCACGCGAAACTCAAGCCTGCTGGCATGTACCGCCTTGCTTTAAGTCATCACGATTATGAGCTGTTGTAAGATCTTAAAAGTGGTCGTCCATATTTTTTTACAAAATTTTAGTATTTGCTGATTTTTTTTGCTAAAATAAAATTTATAAATGAAAAATAGCGGAGCGCTATGTTCCATCATATGACACGTGGCTTGAACTTCGAGCTTGCGCGCAACATTAATATTATTCATGGACGTTGATGTTTGGAAGCTTGAACGTTCAAGCCTTCAAATTTTAAACTTTACAACGTCTTTCCATACCTTTTTAACCTTAATCACAAACATATCGCTCTCACGAAACACACACACACACTCTCTCTCTCTCTCTCTCTCTCTCTCTCTCTCACACACACACAAGCACACACACGTCTTTCCATACCTTTTTCATCTTAATTGCAAACATCTCTCACATACACAAACACAACCGACCCCTCCAAAAAAAAACAAAAAACTAGGTTTCATTCAACCTTAATATCTCTCTCACCCCCCAAACCCCAACAAAAACAAGGTTTTTTTTTTTCATGCCAATCGTGCGTTAGTGTAGTGGCAATTGAGAGTCCCTAGGTGATGGGTTCAAATCTCCCCCTATGCAAGCGATTGCATTTAGTATGTGTGAGTAGTGTACTTTCAAAAAAAGCAAAGTTCTGTGGGTGTGTTAATTAGTATAAGCTTCAACCCGAGGATTATGATAATGGCTCCTAGTTGCTCGTTTTGCTATTGAAAATCCAAGTCTAACATTGAAGCCTTGATGAAATCAACACTGTTGTGTGTTGTTATGTATGAAAAATTTTCATATGGATTCAATTTCTATTCGTGGGTGTGTTAATTAGTATAAGCTTCAACCTTAGTATAATGGCTCCTAATTGCTCGTTTTGCTATTGAAAATCGAAGTCTAAAATTTTCAAAGTGAATTCTAACAAAGCTACAGGAAGCATGCTTCATCCTCGTAAAGCCCAACATATTTACACACATTGGGTGATAGCCGGACGTAGTCATCACCATCGACGATAGCTTTCTTAAACTTCTCCATTTTTTCCCATACAGATATATAAGATGCACTATAATCTTCTTGGTCACATGAGGCTTCTCATCATCATCGATGATGATAGGATTGTTACGGCTGCCTGGCTCTCCATCATTTCGATCAAAGTCATTTGGACGTGCATCAACATTGACCGTATGCTTGATCCACGTCTTCATTTGCATCATTCGCATCTTCATCTATGCTAGATTGTCCATACACTAGATTGAAGTATCTAACACATTAGGAGTATCCATGAAAAAGATTTCATCTATGTCTATGCACTATGTAAGGTGAGGAAGCTTCATCACTTTCCAAACTGTAGAGGACCTTCTTCTACTCATGCCGTTCCCCGTCTTTGGAATTATCCACAATGCAGCTGGATAGTATTTACCAGTGCCGACCATTCTCAAATGCATGCTCTGAAGTGAGGCACCAAGGTTATTATCGATGTAGTTATCCATGAACACATATGCCTATTCAAACAAGTTAACGGGCGACAAGCAGACCTTGTTCTTTAAATCAGCCTATCCATAAAGAGGGTAGAGGTGCCACCCTCTTGTAATCTCTTTCGTGGAGATGTTATGCGAAAAAAACTTGAAGTGTGGCTTGTGCAAGTCCTTCATGCAATAGCCAAGCACACCTTCAAATGTATGCATTCTTATTTGCCGCCGTAAAGCTCTGCACATGATGATACCACCCTTTGGTTTGAAGAAGCCCCAAACAATGTATCGTTTGATGAGCTTACCAATGCTTATCAATGAGACGGAGCCATTAGAGCGACTATCATTTGAAAGTGTAAATGATTTAGAGTGAGTGCAAACAACCCCTTCAAGCACTCCATTTTGATGAACTCTTCGAGTGGTTCCCAACAAAGAAACATTGATGTCTGCATTTCCAATGGCAAATAGTGACTAACACTTCAAATAGATTGGTCTTCTTCTCTGTTGGAAACCTAGGTATCAAGGCTCTGAGTCGATATCTTTATCATTTTTCAAAGGTTCCATAGATGGATGTGACGCTGGACATTTACCACTATTGGTAGGTTTCGAGGAGCCTACGCATGAAGAAAGTCGTGTACAAAATAATAAGTGCCCAAAACCTTTTTTATTAATTAATTAGTTGATGATTAATCAACAGGTTGAAAGAATCGTCTTCGTGGCTTATTAAAAAAACGATGAAACAAATAACCAGAAGGGATAGATATACACAAGACGAACGGGCTTTGCACTTCACTGCATGAAGGTTTCGAACAATAGATGGGCCTTCTAGAGGTGTCACGATTCGACAGGACAATCGATCAAGCTGAGCCCTTGGTATCGTGGATGCGGATAGTTCCCCCTCATGACATAGCAAGGAGAAAGAAGAACGACGACAATCAACCTTCATGACATTGGTAATGTGTCATGAAGCACTTTCCTTCTAGGAGGCATGATATACACAGAATGAGCAGTAACGCTCCTTAAATAACCAACAGACAGCCCAAAAAAAGAATCACACAACATAGCATGGCAACCATTAAAAAAAACCAATGACACAACAACATGCAGAGTCATGTAGAAGCTGCCATTCGAACAAATGATGTGAATCTTAAACAACCAAACAAGGAACACTGGCATGTAGTGGAAAGCACGAGCATTGGAAAATCTCCAGAAAGTAGGACGTCTTTAGAAGGACGAGGACCTACAAAAGCATGCTGTGTAAACCTCATCTAAAAGCAGTATGCACACGCGACACACGGAGAGGACTTTCATCATGCAAGCATGAGGTCCACAAGCACTCCAGAAGCAGGCCAACTCCAAAAGTAGCATGTACATGTGACACAAATAGAGAACTTCCATCATCCAGGCACGAGGTCCAAAAGCAAGCTGTCTCCAGAGACGTCGACCTACAGAAGACCAGGCCACCTCTAGAAGTAGGCCGTCTTCACAGACGGTGACCTAAAGACCAAGCCATCTCCACAAAGACAGCGACATGCACAACAACGCCTCCAGAAGCAGCATGAAGACGCCACATACACAAGAGTTTCATTATGGAGAAGAGCTATCTTTCAAGTATTACTTATAAAGGAAAATCATGAACAATCTAAAATGGGCACTTTACTGTAATGTATGAAAATGAATTTGATTCATGAACCTGAAACCTTTGAAATCACCATGTAGCTGCCAACCAATTAATTAATCAAAAACATAAAAAAAACAATTTGGGTACTTTTTGTGAGGGTGTCTTATTCACTCAAAATTGTGAGGGTCATTAATTAATGCCCGCTATTTGTGATCATTAATTAATGCCTTAGGTGGTACCTTCACAATTCGAGGGAATAGAAACCTTACAAAGTGGCAACCCGCTAAACCTTAGGAGAATTGCAGCATCTAGTTTCAAACGACTTCCTTTTCTCCACCAGCCCCCAA
Organism: Cibotium barometz; assembly: GCF_041138505.1. Lineage (NCBI taxonomy): Eukaryota > Viridiplantae > Streptophyta > Polypodiopsida > Cyatheales > Cibotiaceae > Cibotium > Cibotium barometz. The sequence goes on along the minus strand of NC_141064.1, from coordinate 29,208,386 downwards.
GTTGCGTTTCTAATGTTTGCGACCTCATAGAAAACCCCAAAGCCTCTCCCTACAAACTAATGTGTAAGACCTTGCAAACTAATGAGTAACAGACAAAGGGAGGGAGGAGAGAGGGGTGACATTTTTTTTGGCACCTTGATGCGAAAGACAATCTACTCAGAAAAGAGAAGGAAAACACAAGAGAACGCTCGTGAAGATACACGCAGGTCATATAACAGAAAAGCCACTTGTCAAGTATTACTTATTACATGCTAAAATGGGCACTTCATTGCAACTTACAAAAACCTTTGAAACCATTGCTGAAACTAATTAATTAATACCAAAAAACGGTTTTGGGTGCTTATTGGATTAACTTTCTATATATGAAGCACCTCCTCTCCTTGGCTCCAAGTTGACACCTATAGCATGCAAAGCCCTGCCACTAAACCACTCGTCTTCTCCCCCACCTAGGTCTACTGTCACACGCAGACCTTGCTTCAAGTTGGACTTCTCTCACACACAGGCAGCTCTTCCAACGCCTAGCATTGGCTCGCCTTCCTTTGAAAGGAGTACTGCGTAGCGTGTGAGGTATCTTCACATATGCCCGAGCCAATGCATAAAGACGGATTGAGGCGTGAGGTCTACGTGCATAGAGAGAGAGAGAGAGAGAGAGAGAGAGCAAGCTAGTGTGAAGCACACGCTTGAGGGGCCTACGGTGTAGGGGTGTCCTGCATACTTGAGAAGACATGGGGGATTCGATAATGAACCAAGCTAGTGCGTTGGACAGCAGCATGGAGTTGCTTTTTCTTTTTCTTTTCTTTTCTTTTTTCCCCTTTTTCTTGACTTGAATTTGAAAGTCATACACTAATGCACAGGGAGATTAATCAAACCCGTATCCTTTCGATCTCTTCAGAAGGGATGGAATTGCAAAAGACAAGTAGGCTAATGTGACCTCCTCGTTTTGCTGCGGCCAAGCCATACAACTAAAAATATTTGTCCAAGGGCGACCAGAGTGTGAAAAATTATACCTTCGTTTCAAATTGCAAAAATCCAAAAATCAAGCTTTCTCCTTGGCCCATTTTCTCCCCCTGATTTTGCCATGTGGAGAGAGACTAAGTTGTGTTTTAATGAAGAGTAAAAGTAGATACACAATCTTGTATCACACTTCACAACTTTTACAAGGAAATTGCCACCAAAATATCCATGATAGTTAGATAATAATAACCAATGAAATGATATGTCTTGCCTCACAATGCATTGAACACAACACTTTGTTTGTTTAGGGAGGGATGTGCACTATGCACTTTATCTATTTTAAAGATAAGTTGCCATTACAAATCATGTAAGGTTACAAGTATCCTACTTTTCCATACCTCAAAGACATCATTCCAATCTACTTCTTCCATATCTTCAAGAGCTCAAAGTGAGATAAACATATTAGTATGTCAAGAGAGTTCAAGCCCAAACAACATCTACATACCAATCTACTTCTTCCATTTTTCAGTTAAAAGTGAGATAAATCTCAAGAGACTTCAAGCCCAAACAACAACTACCTATGCTTTTAATTTTATTTTGCTTAGAATGACCTCTCTTGCATGCCCAATTTAGTTGTTAGTGTCAATGCAAGAAACAGTTGTTGCCATTCTAGTTATGGACTACATTAATACCATTTATCACTAAGCTTGGCATAGAATGATATGCTTTCATATAATGCTAAAATCAAAACAATCCGGTTTCACATTATTTTTGATTAATGATCCACATAGGCCACATAATTTTCCATGTGTGCATGTGCGCGTGCACACACACACACACACACACATTGGGCATGCATACATGGGTAAATCATAACAATGCGCCATTAATAAATCTCTTCAAAAAATTTATTACTTGTGATGGGCAAAGATGTCCACCTCTATGCCAGCTTTTGGGTGAGAACAATTTTGTCATACTTAACAAAGAAAAGTCAAAAACTACATCTCCAAGTTAGCTATAAGCCTTTTAACAAAAGCTTTAGCCAAGGGATTGTTGTACTCCCCTATCCATCTTGAAAGTGGAGGGATATATTAATGTAAATGATGGTGTATCTTTCCTTCTTTGTCCTTGTACATACTCATTTTATAATGTTTAAAAACCACAAAGATAATAACTTTAAACCATTTTTTTCTAGTCACAACACCTACCTCTTAAAATACTTGTTAGATGTATGTATTTATACATACATACATATAAAATAGCCTTATTTATAGGGCATGCATTTAATGTGTATTCAAATCAAAGGCCCAAACCAAATTTGCCACATATGTATTCGAATGGCATCCCACATAATCAAATACCTTACACCTCGAGAGAAATGTCTTGGGTGGCTCTAAAGAACATAGGACCATGTGGATAATCATGCACTAGAAGACGTAGGGAGTGAGTATGCTGCCTAACATTAAGCCATATCATCAAAGCTATTATCCCATAAAGTAAAGCAATCCATGTTGTACTCAACTCATATAAAATGGGGTCTTTCTAAGCAATGAATCAACAATCAATCACATCTCAAGTTTCTCTACAAGTACAAGTCTAAATCTTGTAACCTAATTAACTTGAGTGCATTTTCAATTAGCACATATATATTCAAATGGCATCCCACATAATCAAATACCATACACCTTGGGAGAAATGTCTTGGCTCTAAAGAACATAGGACCATGTGGACAATCATGCACTAGAAGACGTAGGGAGTGAGTATGCCGCCTAACATTAAGCCATATCATCAAAGCTATTATCCCATAAAGTAAAGCAAGCCCATGTTGTACTCAACTCATATAAAATGGGGTCTTTCTAAGCAATGAATCAACAATCAATCACATCTCAAGTTTCTCCATAAGTACAAGTCTAAATCTTGTAACCTAATTAACTTGAGTGCATTTTCAATTAGCACACACACACACACACTCATGATGAGTTCCCTTCATTTCTATCCACCTTAGCTCACCTTATTCATCATTACTCCATGGCTATGGAGAGCTCTAGATCCATGTTTTCTCACATGGTATCAGAGCCAATTGAAGATCTCTCATAGCTATATAAGCTTTCATCAGCTTATTAATCATTTAAGTTAGTACTAATCACTCATTAAGCTCACTAATCCCACCCTTATCCACACTCTTCTCTTGTGTCTTGTTTTTCTCAAGCTTGCTCTTGCCAACCGTTGCATCCATTTGCAAAATCATTCTGGGGCATCTTTAACTCATCAAGGCATCCAACTCCACAAGAGGGATTCTCGAGATTTGCACATTGTTGCTTGATTTTCACGTTTCTGCACCACTAACTCATCTACTCCATTCATGGTGTGCGCTCACAATTAGCTAAAATACTCATAGGGTGTTTTAGTGATTCTATGAGCTATTCGTAAAAACCAATCTTGAAGCATTTGGTTCAGTAGGCTCAACATGCAAGCCAGGAGAATTAAAAAAAAGGTGTATTTTCTTGAGCATTTGAGCATTTGAGCAGCATTTTTGGGCTTGGGGAAGTTAATCTCATCAAGGATAATCACCCCATGTAAAAATCCCCATCAAAATCATTTTTTATTTACTCAATTAAGCCCTCAAAATTTGTAGCTTACTAATCTATGTTTATAGCTCTTAATCATATTTATTAAGTAATGATTAGCAAAAATTGAGGTAAAGGGACTTCAAAATTGGATCATTGGGGTTGTATTCAAGCCGAAGAAGCCCTCTCATCTTCAAATCCACTCTACCTAGTTGCATTAGTCAATTTATGCAAAAAATTCTCACATTTAGGCACTTTTAACTCATTTCTTTGCATTGTTTTTTTCACTACCGCATGTAAACAACTAGATGTGACCTAAGTGTAAACTTGGGCAACTCCTTCACAAATGGCATCAAGCACAATGAGTCAAGTTGAAAGATTCACTAGGGAAGGGTTCCATACTTAGGCTATACAAATAAAGTATCTCCTCATGTACAAAAAGCTATGGAAGCTCATTAAAGGCAATTTATTGCTAATCCTATTGATGAGTAAAAAAAGATGAGCAAGCACTTTTACTCATCATGTTACACCTAGGGCCTCACCTTATGCACTCACATAGACTCCAAAAAACACTATAAAGATGCATGGGATGAGTTGAGTCAACTTGTGTTTGGGGCTAAAGCCAAGATTCAAGGAATCAATCTCAAAATATAATTATATGGGCTAGAAATGAACTTTGGTGAGTCACTAGCACAATTTGTTAGCAAGATGAAGACCATAATGACAAAACTAGATGTCATAAATGCCAAGATAAGAGATAAAGATGTATTAGCCATTCTCTTAAAAATCATGGCAAAAGAGTACAATGCATTGGTGACTACACTAAAGAATTTGCCAGAACCAAGCTTCTCAAAGAAGAAAAGGAGCTAAAGGAAGGAATCACAACTATGGAACAAGTACTCTTCAACAAAACCACCAAGAAATGCTTCCACTGTGGAAGGATGGGACACTACCAAAATGAATGCAGACTTAAGCACAAGCCAAAGTGTAACCATTGCAAGCAATTAGGACACAAAGGAGTGCATATTCAAGAACTAAGAAGCTAACTATGTTAAGCATTCATTCAACAAAGAGGAGATCTCTAATGACAAACTCTTCTAAGAGCTACATCAATAAAACCTCACTACCCAAGCCATTGTAATAAAGGTCACCAAATGAGTAGACCTAAATTTTGTTGTTTCCACCACACCTCACCACCTTAAGTAGCCATGTTGGCACTAAGGGGGGGTGTAGGCAATAACACCTTACCACCTTAAGTAGCTATGCTGGCACTAAGGGGGAAGGGGGGTGATGACATGTTGTCATCTCACATCCAACCACCTTGCAGTAGCCTATCCATCAAGACACCAAAGGGGGGTGTTGAGATTTATGGTGCGTTGTGCACTGGAAGAGGTAGGGAGTGAGTATGCCTAACATTAAGCCACATCATTAAAGCTATTATTTCATAAAGAAAAGTAATCCATCTTGTACCCACCTCATATAAAAGGGGGGTCTTTCCAAGCAATGAATCAATCAATCACATCTCAAGTTTCTTTATGACTACAAGTCTCAATCTTGTAACCTAATTAACTTGAGTGCATTTTCAATTAGCACACACACACACACACACACACTCATGATGAGCTCCCTTCATTTCTATCCACCTTAGCTCACCTTCTTCATCATCAACTCCATGGCTATGGAGAGCTCTAGATCCATGTTTTCTAAAGCGGTATTATCCATGGCATCCTCAAGGTCTCTAAGATTTTCCCCATAAACATAGTCTTTCTCCATCAAGGGTGTCAACCTATATCCCATGATAGATAAATTTTTGTCACAGCACAAAATATGAGATAATGCATATCTCAAATAAAAATATATCAAGATCATCAACATATAATCTAATAATAATATTCTACATATGCATAATATTGCCTCTCTTTACAAGGTCTCACCTCAACAAAATCATCACTAATCTCATGCACTATGCCTGACTGCTCTCAAATACATGAACTCTATCCACACAAATGCTGCAAGGAAAGCTAGAGATCTAGGAGTAGTGGTCGAATAAAAAATGAACCCACATGTGTAAGGCCTAAAGGAATAGCGTGACATATCTAATACAAGAAGTTAAAGTCTATGCTCATAAGTATCCCGTGAACCCACATGTGGAGTATCACTAACCTCGTATGTAATAATAGATGCATCACTAGTGAAATGCTCTTGATCCTCTACTCGATCCTCATGATCATCTAATGCATCCAAATGATCCCTAGGAAGATGTGTAGCCATAGGTGTACTCACGATACTCGATGCTATACCTATCCCCAAGATCTCATGCAGGAGTTCTACTTGCAAAACAAACGAGTTGTATGTGTCACATGAAGTGGTCTTCATTCTCACCTTCTTTTTCGGTTCCCTCCACCTCTCCTACTTCCTTTGTTGCTTTCCTTTGTTCCTTTTTTTAGGAGCGTGGTGGATTTCTACGAGGAGGAGCGTGGTGGATTTCTACGAGGAGGAGCATAATCATCATCATCTTCTTGCACTATTTTCCTCCTCTTCTTTGTACTTGTCACTTCATTAGGAACTCAATGGAGTCTTTTTGGGCCCTTTTATTTGCCATTGCCTAATGGAGGTGATTAAGAAATAGACAAATAGGGAGATTACATGTGGACTGAAACCAATGGTTTGTAAGAAATAGACAAATAGGGAGATTACATGTGGACTGAAACCAATGGTTTGTAAGAGCCTAGAAGGTAGTGGTCAAACTTAGAATAATAGGCTAAATAGGCTCTTTTTTAATTTTTAAAATCACCTAAAACTCAAAAAAAATTATATATATATATATGAATTTTTCCTCTATTTTTTATAGAAAAGGATAGCTGCAGCCATCATTAAGTAAGGTCTCTAAAGTGATAGAGGCCCAAAAACGAGCTCCCATCATTATCTTGCATTCAATGCACATTCCCCTTCACTTTCCACTATCCCTCTCCCTCCCATCTTCCCTCCAAAACGCTCTCTCTTCCCCTTTTCTCATAGCAGGGCGTTTTTCACTCTCTAGACTACTTCTTTTAGCTATCTACCTCTTGATCTACCTCTCTCTTCACTCACAAACCTAGATCTATAGCTATGGAAGCTTGATATGCAACCTTCTCTCAAAAGCTATGGAAGTTTGATCCTCACTTACATTTCCTTACCTCATCCTTCTACCTTGTCCAACCTCCTTTTACAGAGTGTAACAGCAAAACCAAGCTATGGAAGCTTGATCTGCAACCTCCTCTCAGAAGCTATGGAAGTTTGATCCTCACTTACATTTCCTTACTTCATCCTTCTACCTTGTCCAACCTCCTTTTACTACAGAGTGTAACAGCAGAGCCAAGCTATGGAAGCTTGAGTTGCAAATGCTTTGGCTCTCATAATCTTACTCATTGTCTCCTCTCACCCCCTCTAATATCCTCTTTCAAAGTGCAGTAATAGCACAGCCAAGCCCTTGGAACTTACTCTACAACTCCTTCTCTTATGTACATCTCCCTAGTCAGTTTTTTCCTCACCATTCTATTTTCCCTTTGCCATCAAGTTTTATAATCTCCCTAATATATACATCCGATGTCTTCTTCTAAAGCTCGAAGGGCCTCCGATCAGTATTCAATCTCTCTTTTGTAGCAGTGGTCAAGATGAGGATGGGCACTGGAACATCAAACAGTACGAGAAGTGGAATTGGATTACGATGTAGCCTAGTACAAGAGGAACCCACAAGGTGTTAAAGCGATACGTTGATATACAAAGTCACCATTGGAAAGGGCAGATATTGGAGCTCAAACAAGATCGTGATGGAAAAAAGCTAGCCAAGGTCCAACATGTTTACAAGGCAACAGAGCTGACACTAGCAGACTGACCAACGTCAACAATTTCCTGCAAATTGTAAGTCATTTCACCACTTTATATTCTTATTTTTAAATCAATTGTGTGCTAATAATGGTATACTGAGCACTGCTTTGATTGTTCTTGGGTTCCTCTGCGCAGATATTTTTCCCTCAAACTTTGGTGAGTGGGAGCCTATGGAGGCAATTTCAGGAACCTTTAAAGCATACCATGTGGAGCTTGGTAGTTTAATCTTTGGAGGTTGTCCAGCTGCACAACTTCTTGCACGAAACATCTTCTTCTATGAGGATACATATGTGGTTCCCACGACAGCAAATGGTACTGGAAAATTAGTTCCAGAACTTACACCAACTCTCACATCTATTGAATGGCCAATTCCAGACAATGCTTCAGTGGCCATGGCTTGTTTTTGCAGATCGAAAGCAAGGTGCAAAATGCTATGAAGTGCACATATGGATCTCACAAAGCAACCATAACCTGCTTCATACCTCTACACCTCTTTGTTTACCTTTACAGAACAGGGTGTGCTACATATATCCATGCAAGGTGGGGATGTAGAAGATGTTGCTGTGAATGATGACTGGTCCCTTGCCAACTTATGTGACTACTTAGTTCTTCGATTCTCACTGAGTGGTGATTTTGCTTTGATAATCAATGGAAGAGTAGTGCGCAAAAGGCAGGAACGATCTTTTCTTTGTAGAGAAATTACTTTCCCTGGCTGTGTAGTTATCAAACAACCACTGTGGATATGTAATCTTGGATTGAAGTAAATACAATTTCAAGTTTTTTGCCTCACTGTCTTATTAAGGTTTTTCAATTGTCTTATGTAAGTTTTATTTTTTTGTGATAGTAGTGTAAGGTTGGTCATACAAGCATCTGTGGCTTGAGCCACTAGTAAATTAGAAATGACCTTGTGATGGAAGGATACGTTCTTGCTTTCGCATACCATTTTTTTTAAATTTTTTTGTACTTTAAAATTTTAAAAGTTTTTAAAAATGATGTTCATATCACAAAGGATTTTAAAAAGTCTAGCAATGGCAAGGAGGTACCAATCAAGCCCTCTATTGGTGGTGTTAAGGCAAGAAGATTCTTGTCTCGACCCAAACACAATAGTAAGCAAGTAAGGCAAGGTAGAACAGTTTCAAGGATTAGTTATGGATTGTGGAAGCAAGTCCATAATGCCGTGAAAGATCATGAGGCAGATGGGGAAGCACGAAATGTGAAGGCAGAGGTGTGGAGGTCTCTTGATCAACTCTTCATGTTCTGTGACAATGTAACATGGACAAAGAGTGATTACAAGAACTTTGAAGAGGCAATAAAACATTTTGGGAAGTCAATGAAAGACGCATGGACAGCCTGCAATATAACTCACTACATGGTAAAGTGATGTCTTCTTCTTTTACTTAAGTGTGATCCTCTTTTCTTTTATAACTTACTATGCATTCTTATGTCTTTGTGAAAACAGCATATCATCTACAACCACCTTCCCTATTTTGTCAAAAAGTATGGATGCCCAGCAATTTGGTCTACCCAAGGCATGGAGAAGTCTCACTACATGGCACGTAATGCATTTTTCAGACACACACAACACTATGGAGGGAGTCAAAAGGCAAATAGTCTGAAGGAAGTCTTCCAATGGTTTTACCGAGGCATTCTACAAAGGCTGCATGCTAAAAGAAAAGTTGCTAGCTCCAAAGTCAAGCTTGCTTTTATTCTTGCCCAAAAGCAAAGACGAAGACAAACTTTGGACAATTCAATGGCAGCAGAGAGACATAGACAGTGGAGGGATTCAAAGATATTTAGAAACCATAAATGGACAAGTAAACATGAATAGCAGTTTGTAACTTATTGGTGTTATGTCCACATGTTTTCAAACTCAATCAATAGATTTTTATTCTGTGGAACAAGTGACTCTTGGTGTAATGCCTATATGTTTTGAGACTCCATCAAAAGTAAGTCTTTTGTGAAACATGTGATCTATATTAACAAGCATCAATACATCCATATATTAACACACAAAAAATTCAATCAATACTACTTAATTATGCTAGACATACTGTTGATCCTTACCAATAAAATACTGAGTGTCAAACACTTTTAGAAGCTTTTGAGTGTGGGAAGAGTACTGAAGTGTCGTACGGTGATGGGACAAATGCAAAAGGGTACTGATCGTCCGTACGGACAAGGAACTGATGAGGATCAAAGACTTTGTACAAATCAGTTCAACTTTAACATAATGTTTGTGCTATATTTGATGACTAAATCCTATTACTCCCAAGGCTTGCGAGTCAGAACTCTCTTTTTGAACTTGATTGGACTCTTTTTCTTCCTTATTGGCTTGATGCCGACTTTCTGTTTATCAATGCTTGCCTCTGTTGCTTGTCTGAGAGGGGTATCCTTGTCTTCAGCTATCTCCACGTGTTCTTCTTCTTGGATTGTGTGGCCTGATGCAATCATGGGTGGCTCTCGAAACCTTATGAGCTTGTGTTTTCCATAGCCCTCTAGACATTTGGGCTCCTTAACACCACATGCTAATGCATAAGAAGTGTAAGACAAAAAGTAAGAGGCCCTAGAGGCCTGCTTATTCACATAATCCCCAAATATATCTATGGCGGACAACCTCTCTATTAAAATGATCTTTTCCTTTTGCCATGGAAGATCATGTCCACCTAATACCCTAGACAAACATTTAAAGAAGTAAACAATGGCTTCTCCATTGTTGCTCAACTGCCTACGGTAAATCAAGATCTTAGCACTGCCTAGATCATGAATATAATGAGCTAGGCTTGACATTTTGCCAAACCCAGCTGGCCTGCTTCCACTTGATCTCTGGAGGAATGTGTCATCCTCAATTTGTAGCTGCCATGTATCAAAAGATTATAGTGAGACAATGATACATAACTACAAAACATTTAAACACAACATAAAGTATTTGATTTGAAGTAATAATATCATACCCTCTCATTTTCATCAACAACAAGAAGTTCATCTTTCCAAAGATTTATTCCTCTCCCCTCTAGTCCAGCCTCTTCTTTAAGTTTTTCCTTATGAAGTGATGAGAGATTCATAGCTTCCTGGGTGAGCTGGAAGGCAGCTTCATCTGGCTCTTGGAAACTTTCAGCCTCTTTGAAACAAATAGTAAGGGCCTCTGCAGGATCAAAGGTTGTTTCCAAAGCTAGCAGTGAATGGTCATCCTCTATGCCAACCTCCTTGTCAAGCCTTGAAGCCTGGGCAATAAGGGAAATGGCATAGTCCTCCCTCAAATTGAACATACACTCTATATCATGGAGGAAAACATAATCTTTACCACCAATCAAGACACCTGGAAGCATGGGCACTGCATAGTTGCTGCTCTGAACATCAAAGTCTTCAACTGGCTGTGCTGCCCTAAGAGTTTCAGTCCTTAGTTGAACAAGGTCAAGAGCAGCCACTTGCAGCCCCTCATCCTCGAGGTTGATATCTTCTTCCTGCTCTGCCATATCTGTTGCCATAGGAATATCCTCTTTTACCTCTGCTACAGATATATCTTCTTCTTCAGTCTCCTGCCCTTGCTCTTCTAGAGATTGCTGTTGAAAGACAATGTACATAAGGAATGCCATGTTTTCCTCAAGCACTCTACACTTTCTGGTGTGCAAGTTACAACTGAATTTATATTCTTCAGGCAGGCTGTCAAACCTTCTATTCACATGGTACCTCAGCTTGTCAATGGAGACAATATGATTTAAATGCACAAAAACCTTTTCACCTTCCACAATCCTTCCTGCCTCTGTCAGTTGTTTGAAGGTATCCCAATGGTCTGAAAGGAAATCTCTGTGATGGTCCAAAAGAGAGCTCATAGTGAACTCCCTGTTGAAAATACTGTGGTATATGTGGAAGTTCCTTTGAGCCTTGCACTTGTGAAGAAAGTCAAATAGGAGCAAATCTGGAGATTTGTCCTCTTCTGGTTCCTTTTGTTTTGAAAGGGAAGACTCACCTTTCTGCTCTAGTCTCTTGCTTTTGCCTGAAGCAAAATTTATATAACATGAATTCTATATGCTCACATATGCAATCAGATAATGTATAGGATATCACCAAACAAAACTCTTCATAAGCACACATGAATCACCTGGTGATTGCTGTGGTCTGAGTATAGCAGCAGAAAAGTCCAACTTCCTCTTGAAAGGAGGGGCCTGAGGATCAACTGTTCCAAAGCAAAAACATTTCTCATCATCAAGAAAGACATCTCCATGGACATAGAATGCAAAACAATGAGCAAACAGTAAAAACCAAAAGAGACACAAGACTTTGCAACAAAACGCGATGCAGATCCATTTGAAAAATGTAAAGTGCTCTCCTCGCATTTTGTTGCAAATTCTGAATTTCTACTGACATCCATTTCCAATCAAATGCTAGGGATATCTCACAATGTTCAGGACAGTAAATGATGCAAGGAGGAATTCCCCAGTGCAAAAGAGATTAAAAGAAGGAGAAAAAATAAAAACTAAAACAAATATCAGAATTTGCAGGAAAACGCGATTTGGAGCATTTGGAAAATATAAACCTCTCTAATCGCATTTTCTTGCAAAATTCTAAATCCTACTCATATCCATCTCTAATCAAATCCTAGGGTGATCTGCTAGATTTCTAGGCACTGAGATTTAAGAATTCTACAGATGGAAGAAATATATATCAGAAAACATTGGAAAGGGTATAGATCTCTGACCTTTCTTTTCCTCTTCCATACTGTTAGAATAGCCCTGGAGATTGTCCTGCTCTTTTCCAAAACTGAGCTGTAGCACTGGTAACCTGGAGATCTGGTAATGGTAGTAGTCTTCAGACAGGTTGCAGAGTGGATGGAGTGTGTTGGGTAGAAAGTGGTCAAAGTGGGAAAGAAAAGGATGATGGGAGGGTGCTGGCAGGGATGGAATACGGGGAGGGAAAAGTGTTAATGGATCTAATTATGAAATCATGATTGGCACAATTTCCAAGGCAAAAAGTGACCCACAAATTTCAAATCCCAAAAGATTTGGTGGGACCCACACGTGTTAAAAAACGACTATATCTCACACGTGTGGTATTTAATAACTCCATTATTTGTATTTTGTAATAATCTACTCTCCTAACTCAGTTCTCTTGCATCTCTACCTCCCTACTCCACACCATCAGCATCCAGACCAGCAGAGCAGAGGTTCATACCCAGCACAGGATACTCATCATCAGCACAGAACACTTGCAGATAGCTTCCAGGTTAGTAAGAAAATCTTTTTCCTTTTCTTCTTGTTTAATAATATATTAGGGTAAGGAATTGATTGATGTGATGTAGGTTACATATTATGATAAATATTATATGCATTTTTTAGATTTTCTCCACTGCATGTAGAAGCAGGAAGACTTTTTATTTGGGTCTGTTGAATGAGAGTTTGATCACTTCTTGATGTCCATAAGCTCAATCCATGTTGCACCAAGCTGCATACACACTGAAATGACTAAAGGCATGCTGAAGTATGTTGTCTCTAGAATTTGCAGCAAAACGCGAGGAGAGGATTTTAGAAATCTCAAAATAGTCCAAATCGCATTTTGTTGCAAATTTTAAAATGCTTCCTCATCCACCCATTTCAAGCCTGCATAGTTCTTCTATAAACACAATACATATTGTTTATAGTTGGAAAGATAGAGAATTCATCATATGAATGCAATAGCATGTTGTTTCAAGTATTTGCAGAAAAACGCGATTTTGAGCTGTTACAAATTTCAAATCTTCATAATCGCCTTTTGTTGCAAATTGTTCAATTTTGCTTCATCCAATTTGTCATCACCTTCTTTAATCATTCTATGTTCTCCATGTTTCTAATCTTTTACTATTGCTTTGTATGGACCTTTTCAGAGTGATGGCAAGAACCAAGGCAACTGCAAGGAGGTCTGGCAAGGGGCCAGGGCTTGCAGCAGCAGCAGCTGGGGCTGATGTCAAGGAATCTAGTGTCACGTAGGCTGTAATGCCTGTGGTGACCGACGGCAGACCGGATGTCCATATCCGGGGTTCAGTGGGAGAGGACGCCCATGCAGAGTCATGGGCGGCCAGGCTAGTGTGGACGGCAGGCCACACACTATATAGCCTGGGGGATGAGGGGCAATCCTCATTCTTCCTCTATGGCTGGGTGGTGAGCCAGAGGCCGTCCCCTCTCGTGGTAACGCCCGTAGCGGCGTTACGGATATCTAACACTGGTATCAGAGCATGGTTCGAAGGGATCGTGAGAGTCTGCGCGCGAACGGGGGACCAGAGCCCACTCGGTGGTTTTCATCCACAATCTCCTCACCCTTATCTACACAAGGGAATGTGTGGAGGAAGGAGGGCCAAGACTCTTGAAGGGAAGAACTCTTTCTCTCTCCCTCTCATTCTCTCTCCCCGTCACACACAGCATCGAGGTAAGCAAGATTTGTTTTGTTTTCATTTTTCTTGTGTTTTTCTGCGTTGAATCGCTTTGAAAACTGTGCGTTTTTTAAAAAAAAACGCCTGTGTGTTGAGGCGGGGGGGGCGCAGACCAACCCCACGAAACCTGTGTGTGTGGGGGGTTGGGCGGCGAAACCCATGCCCTACTGAAATGCGTGGGGTGGGGGGGGGCGAAGACCAGCCAGCCCCTTGAAACACTAAGAAAACACCCGTCAGCAGCCTTCACCGCACGGCGGTCATCAAGGCGCAGGGCGGAGGGCGGGGACACCCAGCAGCTGAGCCTCCTTTCGTCTTCCGGGCTGTATGCGTGGAAGTGTGGGGGCGAAACAAGCTTACGCGCAGGAACCAATGGGATTCGAAGCCCTGCTATACACCCAATGAGTGAGCGAAGAAATGCAAACGCGTCAAAGGGAAGCCGGAAGCTCATAAACGGTGTGTTTGGGCGTGCGCTTCAGTAGCCAGCCCAAGCGCCTAGGAGCCAGGCCGGCGGCGGCAAGCGGCGGCGGCCAACGGCGGCGGTCAGCCAGCCAGTCCGGCCAGCCAGCCAGGCCGGCCAGCGGCGGCGGCGGCCAGCCAGCCAGGCCGGCGGCGGCCAGCCAACCACGGCGGCCACCACACAACCGGCCAAACACGCCCAGCACACGCAACGCCCACCAACGGACAGAGACAACCAGACAACAAGAAAAAAAAAGAAAAAGAAAAAAAACATTTCTTTTTTGAAATATATATATATATATATTTTTTCATTATTCAATTTGAAAAAAAAAATTAAAAATGAAAAATTCAAGGAACCCTCTTTCTCGGCTGGGGAAGAAAATCATTCCCGCGAGAAATAATCCCGGCAAAGGATAAGTGTTTCCGGAGTTAATTTTTGTTATGAGTTGCAGGCATATTTTCTCGTGGATCGGAGCATCCCGGAAGCGTCCTTGTAGAGGCTCGCAACGCAACAAATCGACAGGCGACCGTAAAGGGGGGTGACTATTATTCTCTCTCCACCATTGCTCATTTTTATTAGCGTTTTTTTTTAGTAATTTCCGAGTTCTCGCATTATTTTTTGCAAGAATTAAAAATGTCTGCTAGGCGTAGTGTGTCTCCACCGCCTTCTACTTCTCTAGGTTTTTCCAGTCTCTTGTCCTCGGTCGCGGGTTTGACCCCGACCGAATTGTCAGGCCGTACACGCCCGACCGTTGTTCGGTCCGGAGCGCGCTTATCAATCACTCGTGATCCGCCAGCGTCCTCCTCGTCTATTGACCCTGCCTTAGGACCCAGCGAGCCCGCAGCGGCCGCATTGGCTGATGACCCCTTTCTGGCCGATGAGCCAGAGGACATGAACACTGACGTCGCCGAGGGGACCGAGGAGGACCTCTTGGATTATGACGACGATGACTATGACCTACTAGACCCTGCTGATGTCCTGACAGAGACGGAGCTCTCTAGTGGACTGTTTAAATATCTTAATGCCAAATTGAATACTATGGGTAAAGTCCAGGCTGATTTAGTCACGATGCTACAGAGCATCTCCACACGGTTAGATGCACTGACAGCCGCCTCGGCTAGTACTCCGACTCCTCGTGGTAGCCGAGCTCCTACAGCACGGGTGAGCGTAGCCTCGCCAGTGGTTGCAGGAGTACAGGCCGATGCGCCTGCGGGGCCGTCCGTAGCGACAGCTTCGTCGTTGTTAAAAGACTTAAAGCCGCCTAGTTTTGGTGGCGAGGAAAAGGAGAGAAACAAGGACTCAGTCAATATGTTTCTAGCGAAGTGGTCAGATTTGCACGCGCTGCGACAGCAGCCTAGCCGTATACAGCCCGTAGAGGCTAGCCTCTCTTTAACCGGCAAAGCGTACAAGTGGTGGATGAGTCTGACAACTCGCCCTGCCACTTGGACGGAATTTGAAACAATGTTTCGAAAAGAATTTTTGCCTGTTAATGAGGCAGAGAGAAGCTGGGAGTTATGGGACAAGTGCTCGATGGAGAACAAATCCCTAACTCAATACATCTCAAACTACAGGGAGATAGTACTCAAGTTAAAAGGAATCGATGCATTCCAAACATTGCGGGGCTTTAAGAGAGGCCTCAAAGATGATTACCTTGAGTACGTAGAACCCCTACAGCCTAAGGACTTAGCAGAGGCAATTCAATATGCACAGATATTTGATGACATCAAGCGCCGTAGTGCGCGTGGTGGTTCTAGCAGGGCCGAGGGTAGTGAAAAGAGGAGGTCAGGCCTCAAAAGAAAAGGGTTCCGCAGTGAGAAACAAGGGGATAGGACGGACCAGGAAGGACAGGGTGGTCATTGGTCTAAAAAACCGCGACCATCCAGAAAAAAAAGAGACACCGAAAACCAAAAGAAAGAGCAATATATTAAAGCGCGAAAGGAAAATCGCTGCTTTAATTGCAATGAAGTAGGACACACGAAGGCTGAGTGTCCAAAGCCTAAAGCCAGCACGAGTGGCAACGAGCCCAAAAAAGATGGTAAATCTTCTAGGCAGTTGCATACAGTGCAGAGACTCCCTCTCAGTTCCGCAGAGTTCAGAGAGGTGACAGTGTGTCATTGTGATGAGCATCACGCTTGTTCAGTGACACCAGCGATGTGGCAGCCTACTGTAGGTCCGCATGACATGGTGCGCATGTATGGCACCATAGGTGGCCGTAGAGTCACAGTTTTTATTGATGATGGAGCTAGTCACAACTTCTTGAACTACTCGTTAGTCAAGAAATTGGGATTGACTGAGACCCGGAGTGATCATGAATATACTGTTGGCCTAGCCAACGGATATGACAAAACGGTATGGAATACCGTAGTATTGGGGGTCCCATTATCTATGCAGGACTACAAGGCTCCGCTTGACTTTCAGGTCATGCACTTAGCCAGAGCAGACGTATATCTAGGCAGGGAGTGGCTGTATGGCTTGGGCCCTAGTCTAGCTCGGAATTACTTACATAACACGCTATGTTTTGAGCATGGAGGTAGAGTCATCACCCTGCAGGGCGACCGTACTGTCCCTGCCACACCACTTATTTCCTCCATGGAGTTGTGTACAGCGGTCCGCAGAGACCAGATAGCAGAGGTATATGCTTGTTACCCTCTTTTGAATTCTGTTTCCGTAGAAGAAACGATAAATGATGTTTGCGTAGACAAACAAGAAAAACAAAATACCCTTGGACGAGACCCACTGTTTGAAAACCCTGTTTGGCATGCATGTGATTCAAACAAGAAAAAATCCAAGGTGAATGAGACATTAAAGAAAAAGTACGTAGATACTTTAACGAATTTATTAGAGGAATTTCAGGATGTTTTTCCTGATGATTTACCAGATGGTTTACCACCATCTAGGGAAGTAGACCATGGCATTGAAGTTATGCCAGGATCAAAACCTATAAGCAAACCTGCTTATAGATTAAGCCACTCCGAGGCACAGGAAGTGGAAAAACAATTAACGGAATATTTGAACAAAGGCTTTATTCGGCCTAGTTCAAGTCCGTGGGCATCGCCTATTCTTCTGGTAAAGAAGAAAGACGGATCTATGCGGATGTGCATAGACTATAGAGCTCTTAATCAGATAACGATTAAGAACAAGTATCCGATGCCACGCATGGATGAGTTGTTTGATCAACTCTATGGATCGAGATACTTCACAAAAATAGACCTGAGATCTGGGTATCATCAGGTTAGAATTAAACAAGAAGATGTTGCGAAGACAGCATTTAGGACCCGTTTCGGGCATTTTGAGTTTTTGGTTATGCCATTTGGGCTAACCAATGCTCCAGCGACGTTTATGACGCTGATGGACAGTATTTTACGTCCATATCTGGGAAAATTCGTAGTAGTTTTCCTAGATGATATTCTTGTGTACAGTAAGACACAGAAAGAACACATAGAGCATTTGCGTCTAGTGTTCAAGTTGTTGCGAGAGCACAAATTATTTGCAAAGAAAAGCAAATGTGAATTTTTTGAAACAGAAATTCACTACCTTGGCCATATTATATCCGCCGATGGTACGCGGATGGAGCCAGAAAAAGTAGAGGCTATTCTTAAATGGCCAGCACCGAAGAATCTCGAGGAACTGCAGATTTTTCTTGGCATGTCGGGGTTCTACCGACAGTATGTGAAGGACTACGCGAAGATCGCAGTCCCGTTGACGGACCAGTTACGGTCAAAAACAAAGAACATTAGTTGGGGGGACGCCCAACAGAAAAGCTTTGATAAGCTCAAGGTGACCGTAGCAGCTGCACCTGTTTTGACAATTGTCGATCCAAATGAGCCGTTTGTTTTGGAAACAGATGCTAGTAATGAGGCCATTGGGGCCGTACTAATGCAAAGGGGACGCCCAATTGCATTTGAAAGTAAAAAGTTAGATCGTGCGCAGCGTAACTACTCGGCTTACGAGCGAGAGTTACTAGCGATAGTTCATGCACTGAAAAAGTGGAGACACTATTTATATGGTGCCACTTTTGAGGTCCGGACGGACCATGAAAGTCTGAAATGGCTTTCAAGTCAAAATGAACTGAAGGGTAGAAAAGCTCGGTGGGCGGAGATTCTACAAGAGTTTGACCTTCAGATACGTTACCAGAAAGGTAAGTATAACGTGGTGGCAGATGCACTTAGTCGCATGCCACAGATTAATGAACTTAGTTTCACAGTCTTCAAGAATGATTTCTTGGAGTCCCTACGTGGTTTATGTGAGCACGATCCATCTTTTACAGAGGTCTGGCGTGCTGTACGCGTACGCACTTCTTCACAGACGCGACCACCTCCCTCGTTGGCACGTATTGCTAGTCCGGAGAGACTGGCCGAAGGTGCAACGGGAAGGGAAGCGAGAGTTAGTCCGGAGAGACTAGCCGTGTCTTCTGGGTATAGTTTGGAACCGGAGAGTTCTGACGTAGGCCCTTCATCACCTTTGACTGCCACGGCTTCAAAGGGGAGTGATAAACTTCGTCGGGGGGAGAAATATGCTAATTACTCCATTGACGACGGGTACTTACTCTACAAGGGTAGAATATGTGTACCAACTATTGGTGACTTTCGGGCCCAAATTCTTAAAGAAAGTCATGATAGTCCAAGTGCGGGTCATCCCGGGATTCAAAAGACCTATGCACTAGTAAAAAGACAGTTTTATTGGCCTAGTTTGTTTAAGGACGTCCAGACTTATGTGCTGAAATGCAATAAGTGCCAGGTCAATAAACATGAACGTCTTAAGGTTGGAGGACTACTCCATCCGCTGGAGATTCCTCAAGGGAAATGGGAAAGCATTTCCATGGATTTCATTACCGGTTTACCCAAGACGAGTCGAGGGAATGACTCGGTGTGGGTGGTAGTGGACAGGTTAACTAAAATGGCAAAGTTTATTGCCACGAAGAAAACTGTTAAAACGCCAGAGTTGGCAAAACTCTTTATTGAACATCTCTACAAGCTATATGGCCTGCCCGCAGATATAGTGTCGGATAGAGATAGAAAGTTCAACAGTCATTTTTGGAGGGAAGTCTTCAAAAAGCTGGATACTACTCTGAGTATGAGTACGGCAGATCATCCGGAGTCTGATGGTCAAACTGAAAGAGTTAACCAAATTCTAGAGGATATGTTGCGTTCTTATGTTAGTAAGAAGCAATCTAATTGGGAAGAGTACTTACCCTTACTGGAGTTTGCCTATAACAGCTCCAAACACTCAGCAACTGGATTTACACCATTCATGTTAATGTATGGATTCCAGCCGAGATCTCCAATGGCTGTAGGCCTAGAAAAGGAGAAGATTCAATCTGTCAAGGATTTCCTTGAAGATATGAATGATATGCTCAGAGCCGCACGTGAGAGCATTCGTAGCGCTCAGGATCGCGCTAAAACTTATGCGGATAAAGGACGAAGAAAGGTGACCTTTGCAGAAGGTGACTTTGTATTCCTCAAGGTTCCTGCGCAGTCAGAAACCATGAAAACGGGAAAGTGTGATAAACTTTCTCCGAGATATTGTGGTCCTTTTAAAATCCTTAAGAAGATTGGGGACGTAGCATATAAACTTGAGTTACCGGAGAGTTCTCAAGTCCATCCTGTCTTCCATGTCAGTAAACTGAAGAAATCAGTTCACGGGTTAGAGAACGCAGTTTCTCCAGAGATTTTGGTGGACTTGATAGAGCCACCAAAGATACCACATGAACCTGAAAAGATTCTACAGTATCGTGATAGACAGACCCGACATAAAGTGTACCAGGAGGTACTTGTTAAATGGACAGATAGGGATGAGGAGGTAGCTACCTGGGAACGCCGTAGTGCAATTTCCAAAAGGTTTCCCCAGTTTGTTTTCGAGGACGAAAACTCTTCTTAAGGGGGGGGTAATGTCACGTAGGCTGTAATGCCTGTGGTGACCGACGGCAGACCGGATGTCCATATCCGGGGTTCAGTGGGAGAGGACGCCCATGCGGAGTCATGGGCGGCCAGGCTAGTGTGGACGGCAGGCCACACACTATATAGCCTGGGGGATGAGGGGCAATCCTCATTCTTCCTCTATGGCTGGGTGGTGAGCCAGAGGCCGTCCCCTCTCGTGGTAACGCCCGTAGCGGCGTTACGGATATCTAACATCTAGTGTGCCTACAAAAGGAAGAGTTGCACATGGCAGGAAGGGGAAGCCAATGAGCATGCTACAGCAAAAGTCCAAGAGGTTAAAGCATTCTGCTGGTGTGCTAAAGGAGATCAGGAAACAGCAAAAAGCTATAGGCTTTGCAATCCCCAAGGCACCTTTTCAGAGGCTAGTGAGAGAAATTTGTGATAGCTGGCACCTTGGTTTCAGGTGGAACAGGACTGCCATTCTTTCCTTACAGGAAATGGCAGAGGATTACTTGGAGAAGTACTTTGAAGATGCAATGCTTGTAGCAGCCCATGCTCACAGGGTAACTCTGATGGCCAAGGACTTCAACACATTGTCCAGAGTGAGGTGGAGGTATGACAAGCTGGTCCATCCTGTGGAATGGCAGGACATTAAAATGAGAGACATATTATTAATTCCACCTACAAGGAAATTGAAGGCAGACAAGGTGAAGGTTGTTGAAGTGACCCACTCAATGAGCACCAGAGGGAAAGCTGCTTATGAGGAGTCACTGAAGCAGCAAATAGAGGAATCCAAATCTGCTATAAATGTGGAGACTGTACAGATGGAGCTACAGATACAGAGAAGGTTGCAGGAGCTGGGCCCTAACATAGTTGTCCATATTGAAGATGATTTTTCAGAGAATAATTTTGACTTGACAAGAGCATGCTTGGCAGCATTGGCTCATAAGAATGAGTATTGCTCAGATACTATCATTCTTGCAATGCTCTAGTAAGTGTCTTTTATTTTACATTTGTTTGCAAAACAATCCTTATTGTACCTCCTCCCTTACACCTTACCTTAATTATTGTTTTGTCCAATGTAGCATGATGAGAAGCTGGCTGAACCATGCTGTACAGCATACAGTTTATATTATTGATCCTGCAATTTCCTTCAAGTTAAGAGATCCAAAGGAAACTCCCATGGATATTTCCAATTGGTTCAGACACTGTGATTTTGATCATGTTGATATTTTGCTACTTCCATACCATAACAAGTATGTGTGTGGCTGCTTCTTTTGGGATTTTCCTTCAAGATTGAGTACTCTTGTAGCCTTTGATTTCTTAATGCTTTTTTCCTTATGCAGTGACCACTGGAGCTTTGCTTCTATTGACATCCAGCAGAAGCAATGCTTTTTATTCAACTCTCTTAGAAACACACACAGAGAGGTTAAATTGTAAGTGGTTTGTGTGCTATTTTTAACTTTAAACTTCATTATTTGGATTTAATGCACACTAACTGAATTATATGTATTGCAGTTGTATTAGAAGACTTCTAGATGCATTGGATCAGTGTCCTCCTAATGTCAATCTTTTGGATTCAATAGAGCCAATAGATTTAGAGGTAGAAAGTTGCTCCCTCTACTGATGTCTATTTCATGCTATGCCTTTGAACTTATTGAATAATTTTATTTTGTTCAGACATTAACAGTTTCTAACATATCTTTCCAACTATCCAGACACCACAACAAGATGATTCAAGTAGCTGTGGCTGGAGAGTGCTGATTAGTGCCAAATATATACTTTCAAGCTATTTTGAGATAGGACAGCCAGAGCTTGTAAGAAAAAATAATTTTCATTTAGCTTCAAAAAATTTGATATTGGTACAAAGTGTTCTAAATCATCATATCTCATTGCAGATGAGAGAAGATAGCTTCAACTCGAGCTATGTGTATAGTTTCAGAGCTGATATAATTTGGAAGTTTTTGAAGTATGCCTTCCCCAAACCTATTGTACCAGCTACTGTCGAGTTAGGTGAGAGCTCTAAAGTCCGAGAAGGTGTCATACACCTTGATGACACAGATGATGCAGATGTGGTGCCATAAGAACAAGGACCTAGTGCTGATGAGGAGAAGCCACAAGAACAAGGACCTGTTGCTGCTGATGTTATTGAGGAAATGATGGAGCAACAGCAAACAGATGCTCCAAGGGTAGTAGAGGAGACAATGGAGCAGCACCAAGAGACTGTACACGACAAGATGGAGCAACAGAAAGTAGATTCTCCAAATAAAGTTGATACGGTGAGCTTGGTCCATGTAGAGCAGCCTCTAGATCAGCCTGTAGATAAATAGAAAATTGTTGTCAAGAATATGTTCTACATATGTAATTAAACACTTCTGTACAGAATTTTACATTTCTGAATATAATACCTTTGTTTATGGAGTCTGTGTTATCTCAATTTTAAAATTTTCAATGTCTTTGCATTTTATTGATCTCTCTCTTCTTTTGAGCACCTGCAAAAAAGCAATATGAAACAATAGGGTAAAGTAAACTAATAGCAGTGCTTAATGAGACTAGGATACGTCACATGGTATACCTTCTTATTGTTGTAGATAAATAAAAAGTCCTTTGAAATAGAACCTTCTGTCTCAAATAGAATGTCATTGCGCAATTGAGCTAGGGAGCAACATTGTCTTAATGTGATATTGACTAGCACATCACCATTCTCAACAACATCAATATCAAGAAGTTTATTTTCTGCACCAAAAGAATCTTCATCTTGATCCATAGGGACTAGTTTTGTACCTAGCATTCGACTGCGAAAAAATAAAAAGAAAAAATGAAATTTTGTGATGCAACCATGTACTTCAGTTGCATAGAAGGTTGGACAACCTCACAAAACACTGAACTACATGTCTTCTTATCCCAACCTTTATCCAAAAATTGTGGCATGCATGCCAGACTTGTTGCTTTAACTGTGAACATTGTTTTTGAAACCTTCACTGGAAAGGTATTAAACAAGTCTACAAAAACTGTGAGAGGCATGCACAAAGAAATTTTTATTATCCTTGTGGCAATATTGGGCCTCAGAGCTTTCTGTACTTCTTTGAAAAGCTTGGCTCTATATGCCTCTGTAACACTAAAATGTGGGAGAGGCCAATCCACTGAATTCCATGCTGGAAGGTCTTGTTTTCTTAACACACCATGTGTGTTTGCATTGTCCAGCAACTGATAAAAATGATCAGTAAAAAATATACCGGATTGAGCTAGCTCTGTTGCACATCGACCTTCGTATTGTTGTTCTCCTATCGATCCATGCAAAACATCTATAAATCCCAGAATACAATCGATGTTTTGCCATGTCTCATACGATGAAGGGTATAAATCTGAAATAAAATAACACAAGAATATCAATAAGCAAAGAAAGAAAGCTTTGTCTTAAAAATCCATGCACCTCATAAAGAACAAAACCACAATAGAAAAATATACAATTAGGCCTGTGTTGCGGAAGATCATTTGGATAGTCTCACAAGACAAGTTCTTTATGCATGTACACATGCTGAATCAAAACTTCTTTCACCGATATCTTTCCTCTGGTGATTTTAAAATCTCGTACTCTTCCCTTCCATGATGCCAAGAAAATATTTTTTGTTTGGGGTCTCTTTCTTTTACTAGGTTGCATGAGCACCCATGCTCCTTTCGAAACAGTAAACCTTTCCCAAGTTCCTTCCGTTTTGACTGTACTTGAATTCTCTACCGAAGAAATAGAAGAAGCAGGTCGACGGGATAAGGATGTGTGGTATAATTCTGCCTTCATAGCATTATCATCCACAGAGCGTCTTCCACAAGAACAACCATAGTTTTTATTCACCATGGATACCTTGTGAATCTGTAACCACAGCAAAGTAATGTAAACAAGATAACAAAGTGAAGTTTCAAGAAAGAGAAAGTAGGCAGACAGATAGTTGACAAGAAACATCTTACTCTAAGCCAAACTGGATCAAGGGAGCAGTTTTGGAAAAGAAGAGGTTACTGCACAATGAGGTAGTGGTGTAGAATGGTAGACCTTTCGAAGGAAAGGCAGCACAACAATTCAAAGTTCAAAGGGAGGTGGAAGCGGGAAGGCCCTTCTCAGAGAAAATGTCAGACTAGATTCTATCTTCATGTCCAAAGATCTTGTGAGAATAAAAAACTAATCTCCACATTAATGTAGCATGCTTGTACCTACATAAAATATTGTTTCTTTTATCTATTTTCTTTTATTTTTGTGAATTTCCAACGTTACGTTGGCCCTCTGTTCATTGGTTGAGAGCTTATTTTTCCAAACCGTAAAAGGCCCCAAAATGAGCTCCCTTTTTCCCTAATGCATTGTCTATGTAAGATGAAAAAATGAAGTACTTGGCAGACGTACTTCATGTTCCAAAATTACAAAGAACCTGGTTTATGTTGAACAGAGCAGGGTCTACAAGTGAGGTTTAATCCTCAAGGATGTTTTGTGGAAGACTTCAAAAATCAGTGTCGCTTGGTATAGACCATGGCTAATCCCTCTCTTTTTGTGGTGGTATAGTTTTGTTCTGCCTCGTTTAGTTGTTGGCGATTGGCAAAGATAATAGGGAAATCCCTATTGTGTTCATCGGGTTGAGCCACAGTATGCACCCAAAGGTAGAGGCATCGATGTGAACATGAAATATGATATCCCAATTGGGGGACCTCAGGATGGGGGCAAATTTCTTCAAGGTATTATACACCTGTTGGCACTCCTATGTACATTCAAAGATTATAGAGGGGATGAGCAATGTTGGCGTACATGAAGATGAAGCATGATAACACTCGCAACGTGTCCCATGAAGCTTTTGACTCCTTTGAAATTTATTGACGGTGGTAGTTCTAGAATGAGGTGCACCTTGCTGTCATCCGTGGAGATTCCATGTTTTAAGACGTGTCCCAAGATTACCTGCATCAAACCCAAAATTGGCATTTGAGAGGATTGAGAGAGACTCGATAGAGTCATCATCTCTCCAGCACTTTTCGTAAACATTCTAAATGTGCTTTCCACGTAGACTTGACACATAAGTCATCCATACAGACTTCAAGGAATTTTCGAAGATATTCCTTATAGGCCATGCACATTAGGTTTTGGAAGGTGCTTGGGGCATTGGTCAGCCCAAATGGCATGACTCAGCACGCATATGCACCCCACTCAGTAGTAGCAAAAGCTATTTTATGTTGATCCTTCGGATCGATTAACACTTGATTGCACCCAAAAAATCCACCAAGGAAGCTGTAGGCTTCCTTTCTAGTGACCTCTCAAGCACATGCTCTGTGAAAGGCAATGGATAGTGATCCCATATGGTGGCGGTATTGACATTTTTGAGGTCTACACACATTCTCACTTTACCGTTCTTTTTGGGCACTATCATTATGGGCAAAACCCATTCTGTGTGCTCTATCTTGTAGATGAATCTGGTATCTATAAGTCTTCCAATTTCCTCCCAAAACATCTTGGATTATTTGGGGTTCATAGGGTATGCTCTTTGTTTCATTGGTCTCACTCCCTCTAACATGGGGATGGTATGTTTGACCACTTCTGGAAGTACACCCTTCTTTTTCCATGCACTTCCATGCGAAGCAATCCCGAAATTTGATGAGAAGAGCGACCAAGTCTTTTTCTTCTTCAGCTGAGAGGTATTCTCCTATGTAGATGGGTTTTTGATCTTCACCTAAGCTTGCCAGGTTAATTCCTTTAACTTTGGTTGGACCATCATAAGATGTTCCTGGTGGCTCCCCATCATGGGTTCTTTGGGCCAAGTCAGATTGTACAAAACAATTGGACGTTTTAGAGGTCCTAAAGTGTTTGGAGACTTGTTTAGTCTCCTTAGCTTTTGCGCTCTTCTTCTGTCAAATTTTCAGCTTCTTTTTTTGCTAGCGCTAATTTTTTTTGCGTGCCTTGCACACAGAGCGGCAAAGATTTTGAGGTTCAGATTGGGAATTAGTGGGTTCTATCAGTTTGGAGGTTACTGTATGGACTGGAATGGAGACATTGGTGAGCTCCTTTTGCTGCCAAACTTGACAGAAGTAATCATGCATGTTGACAGCTCCAACATATTTCAACTTATGTTCAAATTAATCGGGAAGACATATGCATCTTTTTTAGGAATACCCTTGGGTTTACGGGTTGTGCACAAATGGTCTCTCCATAATGATTCTCCGTCACCACCACTCTCAGGCTCATGACTTGTGGTGTCGAGCATGCAAGCAGCACTAAGCATGTAGAGGGATGGGATTTCCTATGCGTTAGCCCGTAGCAAATCTGGTACCCATGCGTCTTGGAAGTATGTCCAAGGTGGCGAGAATATGCATCCAATTCTTAGAGTCTTCTAGCTCTAGAAGGGGCACAAATTCTTCACTCTCCCACTCCTCATCGAGCATCTTTCCTGCCCGTTAGCCATAGCAAATCTAGTACCCATGGGTCTTGGAAGTATGTCCAAGGTGGCAAGGATATGCATACAATTCTCAGAGTCTTACGGCTCTAGAAGGGGCACAAATTCTTCACTCTCCCACTCCTCATCGAGCATCTTATGGCATGTTTGGCACAGGTGGATTGTAGTGGATCAGATCATTTTACTGAATTTTCTACTAAAGGTTGGCCACTCAATAGGATGGACTTTCCAAGTGTGCAGGTTGACCTTCATTGTTTGATCTTTCTTTCGGATGTAAATATGATCCGTCCCAATCCTGGATCATTTTGGTTTCTCTCATGAAGGGATGACCTGGGATGCAACCGTTGAAAACAAGCTATTGGCCAAAGTTCATCACCACGAAAGTGTGTCAGAAGTTGGTTTCGAGGATCTTTATCTTTAGATCCCACAAAAGGCATATGGGCATTGCGGTAGCGCCATCAAGAAAGTTTCACAAGTAAAGCTGTGTCTTCCATGGCAGGTACTTCCCAGTTCTCGTCGCAACATTTTTGGTAATAATGCTCACTCCTACTCCTCCATCTAGGATGACGGTGACTTGAAGGCCATCGAAGGTTATGGGTAGTGCTGCATTGAGTTCATCTCCTTCAAAGTATTACCCTAGTTTGTTGACTTGAATAGTGGGGACGCTGATGATTCTCCTTGTGGCTCTATGAATCCGTCCTTACCAATCTCGTCAGAGCTTGCTAATTGTGTGGGCTCTTACATTCTTGCTCCTAGGCATCCTTCCATCCAATCCTTCAAATCTTTCCATAAGCTTAGGCTGCCTTGGAGTAAGGTGCCAATGTGGATTTGAATTTGAGAAGATAGGAAGAAGGAGAGACTTGCAATGTCTCTATAGGAACGGATGCAGTTTCCTAAGCTAGATCACCCTTGTTCGTGTTTAGGCTCTTGTGGGTGTAGGGTATCAGAACCTAGACTTCTATGTTTGTTCTTTTTGGGCGATCATCTCCTAGGTTTTTGAGATACTCCGTAACTAGTTTTCCCTAGTGAGGGGTATCTTGTTTTGGTGTGCTACCATTCGAGGAAGTCTCTCAGAGGGTGCTTGGTCATGGGAACCTCCATTGTTATATTCTTGGGCTTCCTCCTCAGTTGGTCTTACACGTTGGGACTCGAGGGACATTCTTTGGAGTATGCTGTTTGAGGTTCCTCATCCAATTGAGCTTCCTCCAATTGGAGCTTGACAATCCCTAACCAACTCTTGGGCCGCCTTCAGCATTTCTTTCTCTTCAATGGGGTCGAGATATTCAGCTAACTTCTAGGGTAGCTATTGGGGTCTATCTATCCTCTGATGATGAGAGGGGCTAAAGGTAGCACTTTCTCCTCTTCTGTTGAAGAGGTTGACTCATTGGTTGTGTTGTTCCGTCCTCGGACCCACTATTTATGACCATGCGGCTATCCCCCTGCCTATCTTCTGGCCTTCTATTTCGTGAGCACCTTGTCGCACGTGCTTGTTTCAAGAGTTCCTTATGGGATAGAACTTTTGCATGTCCAGGGTTTCCTTGATTTTGCGAGGTCAATGCCTTAGCTATCAACATGAGATGTGGCCCTTCTTCTACTTTGCATTCTAGTAACTGCATTAAGAGGGACCGTATGGATGAAGCTATCTCATACACTTAGCAAATTAGTGTTGTAGGATTAGCTTCATGTGTTGTCCCCATTATACTTATTCTTAGTGGACAATCCTTATAAATATGGTCTATTCCTCCACACCATGTGCATAGAGGAAATAAGGTGGAGGTACTCATAGGAGTACTAGCCATCCCTTTTTTGATCGGACACTCAGCTACTCGTGAGGTCCTACATAGTGATAACATTGCATGGGTGGTCATTTGGCCATGTTAATGAAGTCCCATCCCCGCTGTCGTGCCATGGCACGCCTATGGTGTGAAACCATGCATATGAAACCATTAAATGCAAATCCAGATGCATGGGGTTAAGTGCCATGATGAGTCATTATATGATGCCTGAGTACATATGTTCATATTGTAAATGAGGTTCAATAAGATGAGCTGAGGCTGAGCCAGGTCTCGAAGCCTCTGTACATGAGTGTGGTGTGAATTATGGAGTTTTATGCATATGGTGGACCTTGTAGTAGGGAACACCCTTCTTAACATGTATGGAAATGCAAAGGTTTGATGCCAGATGAGTTAAAAGAAATTCAGTGGGAGCCAGTGTTGCGAGAACTCATCCAAGTCCGTCGAGCCATCAAAAAGAGCTTCTCTCAGCTTGTTGGTCCAGAGCTGGCATGGGCAGATTTTGAGCTATATAAATGGGCAGTTGCAATGGTGCACAGTCGAGCTTTTACACTGCCTGTGGACGATGATGACGAGTATGCTTCGTATGTGCTTATGCCATTTATGGACATGATAAATCACCACCAGACTATTCTGTGGGAGTGGATGGATATATTGATATACACATGGTATGTGCTTTGATTACTCTGTTCAATCTCAATCGTAATCAACAGAGGAGTCCAAGCGACTACGTGCTAGGTTCATGCGATGAGGTCACTGAAGGAGACCTTAGATCTATGTCCAAGGAGTTTACGATTGGCGGGTGGCAGCATACGTGGTATAAAAAAGAATATTTTTTTTGGGAAATTTCTGGATGTTATGCAAAATATAAACGAGCGCAGCCTTTTAAAAATGGGAATCCCGAATCTTGGGCTGCAAAAGGTGGTGAGGCGCCGCATTTCTTGCGGGAAAAAGAGAAAAAACCAGACTGTGAAGGGGCGGCGCATATCAGAGTGGGGGGGAAATCTGCAGAAAAGAGGCGAACCAGGGCATCTATCTACCATTGAATTTCAAATGAAAGATATATCTACTGTTCACACCGTGTTGGTGCTAGAATTGAAGAGGGAATTGAGTACTACATTAAGAGATGCTTTCAGTTATTTCCATGTTTTCTCCATCGCACAGTCTGCTGTGAAGCGACTTTTGCTTTTCCACGTTTTCTCCATCGCGCAGTCTGCTGAGGCGACTTTTGAGATTAGCAAAAATAAAATCAAAGAGAAAATTCATTCGAAAATGTTCAGATAAGTGTTTTCTTTTTACTACTTCTTTCGATTTAGAAAAAGCGTATATCTCATAAATCCTTAAGGATTTGGAAATGAGTAAAATGCTTTGGAGAAAAAAATAAAGGTTTTGGAACTTGGAGAATTGTGGGAAAAAGGTATCAAAAATACTTTCAAGCCGTGGGAAGTTGGTTTCACTTCTACTCGATCCAATTTTGGAATTCATGAGCATGTTATAGTTATGCCGTATGCTATCTTTTGTTTGTGAGATGTTAGAATTTAAAAGCAGGCTTTCAGGTGATAAAGGACATCTTGAAATGATGGATTTGAAGGCACTGGATGTATAGAATGTAAATGATCACATGTATGTTGGAAAAAAATTGAAGGTTATGTTATGCCTACATGTGATTGGTTCGAGGGATTTGGAAAAAGGAGCCAGTGAATCTATGCTTGGAAATGGACAAGCTCTTGGTACACAATTTTGTGCAATCATCAGGATGAGTTCAAGGATGTATTGAGGTGAATTGACACATGTATATGTCATTAAAAAATGGAGATGTCCCATACTCCTTGGAAAATTCTGTATGTGAGTTTCCTTGTTAGATTTGGTACCTACTCTCACAGCTAGAAGTCTCGTACTTTCCTGGCTATACCGCACACGTCACGACAGCTTTTTGGTGAACCCGACGTGAAACTGCTGGGGTGAGAGTGTGGTGAAATATACAGGGAAGCTATGGCTGAGAATTATGAGGGTCAGGGGGTTCATTTTGACCCTGGAGTTATGCAGATGTTTCAGATGTTTACCATGTACATGCAACAGCAGCAAGCTGCTGAGAGGGGACAAATTTCCACGACCAAAGCATTACAATCAATTGTGAAAAAGGTGGATCAATTTGATGGGAAGGATATCACAAAGTACCTACGCAATTACATAAAGGAAATGGAGCTAAACAGGGTGACTAAAGAGGATATGGTTCGAAGTTTTGAGCTAGTGTGTGTTCCTGAAATAAGAGAGCGCATAAGAGGATTGCAGACAGCACATGGTGGCAGAAATTGGGAGGAGTTTAAGCTTGCTTTAAAGGATGAATATTTCATGGAGGATTCTGAGCGAGTGACCAAACGAACTTTCTTGGAATGGGTCACAAAACCTAAAATGGGAATTTCTGCCACATAATTGCTAAGAGAGTTTGAGAAGCGCTATGCCCAGCTATCAAGGATAGAGCGCACAACTTTGGACAGAGAAAAAACAGAGCTCTTCTTACAAGCAGCTGGGAAAGATCTCCAAGAGAAATTGGAAATCCTCCTTGAGGATAAGAATACAGAGCAGGGACTAAAGAGTGATTGGAATGATGTTGAGGATGCGGTCACCATGTTGGCAAAGCGGCAGCGAAGGAGGGATAAAATGGTGATGAGCTCCGCAACCCCTATAACTGCTGTTACCCCTGAGAATCTGCCAAAACCAGCTGCTACAATCCCAAAGGTAGAAGGGCCGATGGATGAGCTTATTAAGGGTATGCGTGACTTAAAATTGAAGATGTCGAGGATTGAAGAAAAGGGGCTACCATTAGGGCAGGCTTCTATGCAAAGGCCTCAAAGTAAAGAAGGGTTTACATATAGATGCATATGGTGTGATGACCCAGAACATGCAAAGAAGGATTGTGCTAGCTATAAAGAAGCTCTTAAAAATCAACTTGTGTTTTTCAAAGATGGGAAAATCCATCTCACAGAGACTGGTCTTCCATTGAGTACAAATTTTGGGAAAGGAGGGATGAAAAAGCTGGTTGAGGATATGGCTGCTAGTCATGCCATCTCTATGGTTGAGGCAGCAACCTATGGATTAAAGGCTGGTCAATCAAAGCAGGGATCTGAGAATGATGAAGATTATGAGAATGAAGACTTTTGGCCATCAACAATGGAATTAATTGCATCAAAGAAGGTGTCTAAGCAAGCTTTGCATGAGGCAGGTGACTGTATACGTCTTGAGACTGGCTGGGAGGAGCCTGTGGATTCTTTATCTGTTCATGCTCACATTGCTAAATGCCAGAATAATGAGGCATAGGTAGAGGAGAAGCGAAAAAGGGAAAATGAGGAAGGAGGGCCATCAAAAAGAGTTACACGTGGAAGTGAAAAGAAGGATCCTGGGCCATCACATATGCCTCCACAGCATAGCAGACCTCCACAGGAAGTTTCAATGGAAGAAGTGCCAGCAAAAATGAAGGAGAAGGGTAAAGGGAAAAGTCCACTCTACAAGCTTTAATCTGATATTGAAGCTGCAACAGATCTCAAAAAGGTGCTTGAAGAGAGGATTCTAAACAGCAGGGTGGAATTTACACTAGTAGGGGAAGTCTTGGGGATTGCAAAGAAAGAATTTCATGATGAGATAATTGATATTATACGAAGAAAAAGGCAGTCCATAATTGAATCTATTCCATCGCAAGGGGAGGCAAGCACTTCCAAGACTCATGGAGTACAGGTACAGCAAAAGGAAGAGAAAGAAAATGTGGTGGAATGTAATCACTCTGCTGATGGGGCACGACAAGTGTGCTTTGTGGAAGAGGATGATGAAAAAGAAGTTCTTACAAAGAGTCATTACTCCAGGAGCCATTGGGCAAGAGCAACTACTGAAACCCTTGTCAAGATAGGTGATTTGGAAGAGCCATATGTCGCTCTAATTGATCATGGGTCTGAAATAAATCTTATGGCTAAAAATCTCTACAACAAATGTAAGTGGCCAATGGATGTAGATCATGGGTGGATGATTAAAGCAACTAATAACTCATCTGGAGAGCTTTATGCAGCATGTCCAAATGTAAGGGTAACTATAGGGGATGTGAAAGATGATCAGAACTTCTTTGTTCAGGAGATGTCATCGTATCCCCTCATCCTTGGGCAACCCTACATTACAGCTGTGAGGATGGAAACAAAGGTTTTGGACGATGGCTCGGCATATGCAAGAATAAGGAGTAAGGATGGCAAGAAAGTTGTTCAGTTCTTGACAGTTTGTATTAACCATGAAAGGAACCGTGAATCTCTTCGAGCACAGTCACTCCCAAAGATAAATAGAGAATTCATGAACTACAGGGAGATGAGGGATTTTGGCCAGGTGCCATTGTAAAGCGGGATTCCAATGGTACAAGGGAAAATGAGTTCTCGCAGGACTCAATCAATGTAAATAACTTTTCAGCAAATTTTCAGGGATTCTCTAGCTATGGGTCACTGGTCTTTGTAAAAAGCAAGGATTTGAAGCGTGGCATGCGTAGATATGTACAAAATGAACAAAAAAGTCTTGAGCAGTGTGGTCTTTTGGAGAAGAATGAGTTTATTTCAGGGGTGCTTGATGAGGTGTCATTTGTAGATACTATGGATGTGCTTTTTGATATAGGAAGAGCATGCTTACAGGGTGAAAATGAGATGATAGAGGTGTTATCTGTGGAGATGTATGATATAATCCGGGAATTTGAGGGGGTGGAATGTAAAAACATGAATTGCGAGATGGATGCTCATGTTGATACAAAGTACAAAACAGTTGCAAAGAAGGTGAAACCAGTTGCCTTGCCTTTGCCACCAGGAAGCAAGGAGAAAATAGATGAAGCTTCTATGCAACCAAATCTTAGAGATCCGAAGAAAATTGGGCATAAGTTTACACAGGAAACTCTAAAAGAGCTGAAGATTGGTGAGAAGGATTTTCTGTTGCCAGTTGAAAAGAAATGCTTTGAGGAAATGCTTGTGAAACATGGGAAAGCCTTTGCTTTTCAGCCGCATGAGATAGGCTGTGTTGATCCAAGTGTAACAGCACCAATGGTGATCTTTACTGTTCCACATGTGCCCTGGAACCTGCGGCCAATTCCAGTACCAAAGGCTCTCTTGCCAAAGCTGATGGAATTACTAAAAGAAAAGATCAGGATGGGAATCTTGGAGCCATCATGTGCTCCATATTCCAACAGATGGTTTACTATGCCAAAGAAAAATGGGACATTGCGCTTTATTCAAGACATGCAACCTGTAAACAAAGTCACAATCAGGAATGTGGGAGCAGGTCCGATTGTGGATGAGTTTGCAGAAGCATTTGCAGGAAAAGCTATATACTCTATGGGTGATCTGTATTCGGGATATGATCAGTTCCAGCTGGATATACAAAGCAGGGACTTGACCACAATGAGAACTCCTTTGGGATTAGTAAGGATGTGTACCTTACCACAGGGAGCCACCAACTCGGTGGCACAAATGATGAATGGAATGAATAAAGTCTTACGAGACTTCATACCACAAACAACTATGCCATTTCTGGATGATGTGCCAATAAAAGGCTGTGATGAGAAAGACAAAGATGGGGATTTGGATTCAAAAGGGTGCCGCAAGTTTGTGGCAAATCATATAAAGGATTGTGATATGATTCTATCCAGGCTTGAGGAAGTGAATCTTACTTTATCTGGACTGAAATCAGTGTTTGGAGTTGGTGAAGTGCTAATAGTGGGACATCTTTGTAGTACTAGTGGACGCCGACCTTGTCCAGCCAAGATTGATGCAATACAAAGAATGAAAGAAACATGCATTAATGTTACAGAGCTGAGGAGATTTCTTGGAGCATGTGTCTTTTATGTTATTTGGATCCCACATTATGCACATGTAGTAGATCCTCTTTATCAACTTTTGAGGAAAAATCAAAAATTTCTATGGAGTGCAGTACATATTAAAGCTATGCGGAAGCTGAAATATTTGCTCCAATCATCACCTACTCTGAGAAAGGCAGATTATGAGTGTGGCAGGCCTGTGATTGTTACAGTTGATACTAGTCCTACTGGGATAGGATGGGCAATAGGGCAAGATGATGAGGATGATCATAGGTATGTAATCAGATTTGGAGCAAAGGTATTAAGCTTTCGACAACAAAAGTATACACAGATCAAGAGAGAGTTATGGGGAATAGTCACTGCTCTAAAATGTGAAAAAGAATATCTTATTGGGGCATCTGTACTTGTGGAAACTGATTGCTTGCCACTTCTTGGGATGATAGCAAGTTGTACCACTCCAGATATTGCTATGCTTAGGTGGATTGCTTATATCAAGTCACTAAATCCTGAGTTTGAGCATATTGCGGGAAAAGATAATCCAGTTGTTGTAGATATGCTATCAAGAGCCAGGTATGAAGATGAAAAGGAGATGATTAGTGACATTGATGATGTGGGTACAAAGTTCTATACTACAGCATATGCAAAAGGGGACCATATTTGCCTATCAAATGCACTTGAGTCTTTTATTGAGGAAATATATGAAGGAGATTGGTTGCTTATTGGTCAATATTTGAGTACTCTGACAAGGCATGAAAATTGGTTTGACTCAGAATTTAAGAGGATCTGCAGAAAAGCATATGGTTATTTCCTAAAGGATGGGTACCTCTGGAAGCATCCTAAGCAGAGGAATGCTATGCCACAGAGAGTAATATGTGATAAAGAGACTCAAGGGAAGCTTGTGAAAGAATTCCATGAGAGTCTCTGGGCTGGACATCGAAGTGTGTGGGCCACCTTTACCAAAATAAAGGAAAAATATTGGTGGAAAGGAATGTACAAGGATATTTCCCGATATGTGGAAACATGCATGGTATGCCAGATGTACTCAAATGTGCGGCATCGTGATGGCTTGCAACCAACCTACCCACCTGCCATGCACTACAAATGGGTAGTGGATTTAGTTACAATGCCTTTTGGAATTTGGCAGATGCGGTACATAGCACTTGCAAGAGAAGATTTGACAAATCAGGTAGAAGGGCGTGCTCTTAGAACAAAGAGTACGGAAACAGTATGCAAATTTCTCTTGGAAGATGTGATTTGCCGGTATGGTTGTGTTGGGAAAATAACAGCTGATAGGGGTGAGCTAGATGTTGAAGAAGCAAGGGAATTCTTCTCTAGAATTGGTATCAAACTGTCCCTAACATGTGCTTACAATCCTGAGGGCAATGGAAAAAGTGAGCGAGGACATCCTCCAATCATTAAAGCTTTGGCTAAGGCATGCAGAGAAAGAATGCGAGAGTGGCCAAAGCTGCTACCATATGCCTTGTGGGCTGACCGTACAACTCATAGCTCAGTGACAGGATACATGCCTGCAGAATTAATGTATGGTCAGAAGCCAGTGATGCCAGTTGAAGAAGTAGTTCTAACTTGGAATGTATTGCCCTGGGTGGAAGGATTGAGCAGAGATGACCTCCTTGCATTGCGAATAAGACAGTTGGAGAGGAGACCTGAAGATGTAGAGCTTGCTAAAGCTCGCTTGAAAGATGCAAGGTTGAAAAATAAAGAAAGATTTGATAGTAGACACAGACTCCGGCCAAAACCTATTGAAGAAGGTGATTGGGTTCTAATGTATGATAGTAGCCTTGACAACCAATTCACTGTTCAAAGAAAATTTGCAAAAAGATGGTTTGGCCCTTACATTGTCAAGCATGTGCATGGAAATGCCACGTATACTCTGTGTGAGCTTGATGGAACAGAAATAAAGAATCTTGTGGCAGGCAAAAGAATCAAGATATTTAAAAGAAGGCATGATAGTGATCCTTTTGATTCACAGGAGACTCAGGATGAGAGGCTTGACAGTGGTAGTATGGATATGGTTGAAGAGGAAGAGGATGATCTTCCTGGTAATGTAGAAGATGAAGACGACATCCAGTTATATGTGGATCTTAATGATGATTTGGCACATACCAGAGGATGTGCAGGTTTAGAAGGGGTGGATGTCGTGCCATGGCACGCCTATGGCGTGAAACCATGCATATGAAACCATTAAATGCAAATCCAGATGCATGGGGTTAAGTGCCATGATGAGTCATTATATGATGCCTGAGTACATATGTTCATATTGTAAATGAGGTTCAATAAGATGAGCTGAGGCTGAGCCAGGTCTCGAAGCCTCTGTACATGAGTGTGGTGTGAATTATGGAGTTTTATGCATATGGTGGACCTTGTAGTAGGGAACACCCTTCTTAACATGTATGGAAATGCAAAGGTTTGATGCCAGATGAGTTAAAAGAAATTCAGTGGGAGCCAATGTTGCGAGAACTCATCCAAGTCCGTCGAGCCATCAAAAAGAGCTTCTCTCAGCTTGTTGGTCCAGAGCTGGCATGGGCAGATTTTGAGCTATATAAATGGGCAGTTGCAATGGTGCACAGTCGAGCTTTTACACTGCCTGTGGACGATGATGACGAGTATGCTTCGTATGTGCTTATGCCATTTATGGACATGATAAATCACCACCAGACTATTCTGTGGGAGTGGATGGATATATTGATATACACATGGTATGTGCTTTGATTACTCTGTTCAATCTCAATCGTAATCAGCAGAGGAGTCCAAGCGACTACGTGCTAGGTTCATGCGATGAGGTCACTGAAGGAGACCTTAGATCTATGTCCAAGGAGTTTACGATTGGCGGGTGGCAGCATACGTGGTATAAAAAAGAATATTTTTTTTTGGGAAATTTCTGGATGTTATGCAAAATATAAACGAGCGCAGCCTTTTAAAAATGGGAATCCCGAATCTTGGGCTGCAAAAGGTGGTGAGGCGCCGCATTTCTTGCGGGAAAAAGAGAAAAAACCAGACTGTGAAGGGGCGGCGCATATCAGAGTGGGGGGGAAATCTGCAGAAAAGAGGCGAACCAGGGCATCTATCTACCAGTGAATTTCAAATGAAAGATATATCTACTGTTCACACCGTGTTGGTGCTAGAATTGAAGAGGGAATTGAGTACTACATTAAGAGATGCTTTCAGTTATTTCCATGTTTTCTCCATCGCACAGTCTGCTGTGAAGCGACTTTTGCTTTTCCATGTTTTCTCCATCGCGCAGTCTGCTGAGGCGACTTTTGAGATTAGCAAAAATAAAATCAAAGAGAAAATTCATTCGAAAATGTTCAGATAAGTGTTTTCTTTTTACTACTTCTTTCGATTTAGAAAAAGCGTATATCTCATAAATCCTTAAGGATTTGGAAATGAGTAAAATGCTTTGGAGAAAAAAATAAAGGTTTTGGAACTTGGAGAATTGTGGGAAAAAGGTATCAAAAATACTTTCAAGCCGTGGGAAGTTGGTTTCACTTCTACTCGATCCAATTTTGGAATTCATGAGCATGTTATAGTTATGCCGTATGCTATCTTTTGTTTGTGAGATGTTAGAATTTAAAAGCAGGCTTTCAGGTGATAAAGGACATCTTGAAATGATGGATTTGAAGGCACTGGATGTATAGAATGTAAATGATCACATGTATGTTGGAAAAAAATTGAAGGTTATGTTATGCCTACATGTGATTGGTTCGAGGGATTTGGAAAAAGGAGCCAGTGAATCTATGCTTGGAAATGGACAAGCTCTTGGTACACAATTTTGTGCAATCATCAGGATGAGTTCAAGGATGTATTGAGGTGAATTGACACATGTATATGTCATTAAAAAATGGAGATGTCCCATACTCCTTGGAAAATTCTGTATGTGAGTTTCCTTGTTAGATTTGGTACCTACTCTCACAGCTAGAAGTCTCGTACTTTCCTGGCTATACCGCACACGTCACGACACCGCGGGGTTAGGATTGCTAGGTACACGGGATACATTTGGTCTCCCTCCATCACATAGTGACTTGCGATCTAGGAGGGTGGACTATTTGATTCAAAGGGCTTGAAGGTGGTACCTTCAGTGGATTCCTCCCTTATCACCTTCTTCTAAGATCTCTGTCAAGGTTAACTGACACAAACGGAGGTGATTCGGGTAGTGGGGTGGTAGTACGATCTAGGAGGGTGGACTATTTGATTCAAAGGGCTTGAAGGTGGTACCTTCAGTGGATTCCTCCCTTATCACCTTCTTCTAAGATCTCTGTCAAGGTTAACTGACACAAACGGAGGTGATTCGGGTAGTGGGGTGGTAGTACGAGGGTGGTAAGGGCACTTTGCCAGGTACCCTAAGAATTCCTCCTCTGAGCCACTTCATGGTCTAGTTGAGGTGCATTATGCAGTGCTGGTGGTGGCAAGGCCAGCGGTTGTCTAGGGTTTGTAGGCAAGGCTTGGGGTTGGTTGAGCGGCCCTCTCTGATGGTAACAATTTGTGGTTTCATAATTGCCCCATCTTTGGCAATAAGCACAGTAGAGAGTGGGGTGGGGTCTCAAATGTGGACACTTTGTCCTAGTATGGTTAGCTCGACAAATTGGCCACCATATACTAACTCCCTCTTTGGGTAAAGATGGGTTTGGCTGACTCAATCCCGACCTTGGCTTCTTCTCCAATATGTTGGGTCATTTGCTGTGTAAGGCTACTATCAACTGTTCCACCTGTTGTCCTGAAGAGGACTCTTTTTCTTTTCCTTCTTCGGATCTTGTGCCGGCAGTTTTAAAGGATGCCTCGGATGTGCCCTCATGCAGTTCTCGGGAATGAGTTCCCTTGAAATTATCCTCAAAGTCCATAGCACTCCTGCAACATTACTCAAAGGCAGTGTGGGCTAGAGCATATAAGGATTTGTGAAAGGGTACATCTTTGAGGCCCTCGAGGAACCTCCCAATCAACCTTTCATCCGAGAACTTATCTCTGTCGTTACAGAGCGGGAATAAAGGTATCTCACTGGCTTGATATAGTCCCTAATGGATTCCCCGTCCTTCTATTTTACGTTGTTATGGGGCTCCATCGAGTTCCTTGCCGTGAGCATCCCACTTTGAAAGACTCTTTCAAGGCTTCAAAGGTGGCTTTATCCTCTAGCTTTAATGATCAAAACCACTGCTTAGCTTTTCCATCTAGAGTGAGGCTGAAGGCACTCACCTTAACCTGATCATCCACAAGGCCAAATTCCTCACAATCTGATTGAACATTTGTAGGTGTGGTATAGGACCTCCAATTCCATCAAGCTTGGACCGTGATCAATTTAGAGATGTGAGCTAGTTTATTCCTTTCCAATGTAAGCCCTTGTGCTGGCTGAGCTGGTGCTGGTTGTGTTATTCCTGCAACTACCCCCTCCCTATTTCTATGGCTATCCTCGACATTTCAGGAGTCAATCCTACCATGGTGGCTGGGGCTAGTGGGGTAAGATAGGTGGGGGAGGTGGACCGAATGAATAGTATCCCATCAGTGGTCCTTGCCTCAATGGCGGACCCGTTTAAATTTCATAAGGTCCCATGCGATATACATGATACAATCCGTGAGGTGGGTATTGCTGGTACTCAGGTGCTACAGGTTGATAGAATTGTTCAGGGTGGCCTCTCTCCCTTTGATAGGAGGTTTTTAGTCCCTGGTGAGTGGGTTCCTGTTCTCGGTCGGTTGGGCATAGACCTGTGGTCTTGGTATGGGTTTGCCATTCTAGTGGTAGGCATGGTCCCCTAGACTACTGGATTAGTTTGAATCGGGTCACTTTCACTTTGTCCTATCTCAGGTCTATGGTTTAGTGGTGGTGTGGGCTCTCTTTCAGGCTGGTGTTCCATGCCCCTATCCCTGCTGGGATGTGGATCGTCTGATTGTGCATTTCCCAGGGTAAAGTTTATGAGTCTTGTAGCCAAACTTCTTTACAAGTGTGTAGGGGATTCTGGGTCTTGTTGGAGAGTCGGTGGATTGTCCATGCATTGGGCCGCCAACCCTTCTGCCTCTAGGTCAGGGGTAGTGCATCCTGTGCTAGGATGCTTGTTGCTCTCACTGGTGCTATCAAGGACTAACACCATTTGACTCCACATTGTTGACCAAACGGTCTGATCTCACGAGTGATTAAGTGTAGGAAGGCTTTGCGTTGTTGAATAGAGGGTTATTTTGCACCAATTTCCTTGAGCATAGGTGCATGAATGTGGAAAGTGATGGTGCTAGAAAGTTTTAATTTTTTAATTTTTTTGGGTGAAGGTACGGACGTACGCAAGGTAAGGTACGTGCATGATGAAGGAACGGATGTACGTTGAGCAAGGTACGATCGTTCACTTCAGGAAGATGCGAGCGTACCCATATGAAGGAATGAACGTTAAGCAAGGGACGAGCGTTCTCTTGGAAGGGAACAAATGTGTCTTATCAGATGGTATGGGCGTACCCTGAAGGAAGGAATGGACGTGGCTTGGCAAATGGTACGGGCGTTCTCTTGTTAAGGAACGAGTGTAATCTTGTGAGTGAAGGAACGGGTGTACGCTTGCTGGGCTAGGCAAATCTCTTAAATGCGTAGGGACGACGTGTCTCGTATAATAGCCCCCCCTTAATATTCTCCTAACTATACAACTGTACCCTGTTTGTACCCCCCTTTGCAATGCTCTTTATGCCCTTATAAATGCACTTTATTCTCTTTAAATGCACATTGCTCATATTTATTAAGAAGATTTGAAAAGATCTGGGCCCAGGAGGAAGGAACAGCCATGGCTAAGGAGCGTATGACCATGGCTCTAAGGAGTGAACAACTATTCACTTCTCAGAAAAACAGGCAAAGCAAAAAATGTGCCTAGACTGCCTCTTGAGATCTCTGTAATTTTTGGTGTTTTTTAATGATTTTTTTGTGTTTTATTTTTGTGGATGGCTTGATCTAACCTCCAGCTACCCAATGATACCTAGAATGCTTGACAAAACCTATTGACCTAAGATTAATTAAAGGATTAAGCTACTTATGCAAGTTTTAATGAATGTTGAAGGAAACAAAATTAATGAACTTCAAGAGCAAGATTAGGAACTTACTTGTATCTCCCACTTTTCGATGAAGACTCCCAAGCTCCTCATGCTCCATTGAACTCCATCATTGAAGGGAAACAATATCAAATCACACAAACAAGCATAACAAACCTACTACTAGTGGATTTGCATTCCAACCGAGCAAGTCAAAACTCTAGCAAGTGATAGAGTGTGGAGAATCCTAAGCTAAATGCCTATCCCCAGCAAGCAGTGCCAAAGATGTTCACCAAATGGAACATGCCTTACACAAGAGAGGGAGAGAAGAAGAGAAGGAATACCATGCAAGGGTCGGTTCAGGGTCTAGCACTTAGCCAATCCTGAGATGAGGGTTAACTCCCCTATGTAAGGCTGCTAGGGGCTCACTCCACCTCCACTTGTGTTACTCAAATGGAGCTTCCACAAGCTAGGTAGTGAGCAAAGAGGACAGGAGCTATGGAGAGCTCAACCTTTACTCTATGGATTTTTGTGCAAGAGTGATATCAAGGAGAAGACAAGAAGAGGGAGAAGAGAAGAAGAGGGAGAAGAGAAGAACCATCACTATATGCACACAACCACAATCAAGCAAGAAAGCATAAACAAACACAAGCCTACCACCATAGCCACAAGAGAGAGAGAGAGAGAGAGAGAGAGAGAGAGAGAGAGAAGGCAAACTCAATTGTGATAATGGGATTATCCCTTTTCATATTTCATAAGTCACTTATATACATGAGCTCTCTTTGTACAATGGCTAGCCATGCCCATTTAACAATTGGGGGCCCAAAATTGATTTCCTAGCTCTATGTGCACCTAGGCTTATTCCTATTGGCCGACATTACACAAGTAGTAAGCTCAGTCATCCCATATATCTTTTACATGAACGCTTAGCGCGGTTACATAAAAATGAGTTACAAGAAGCGTAACCACACTTAGACATGATGTTAACTAGTGTGGTTAACAGTTGCATAAAGTTTGACCCCACCACAGGTGGCTATGATTGAATTGAGTATATACCCTCCCTGGGAGCCTCTATATAGACTAATTATGTAGTCCCTCATTCATCTTTCACTCATTTACCTTCAAACTATTTTTATACCCTTATATTCTTTGTGTATACATCCTCTATCTTATTAGTTTTCATTCATGCCATTAAAGCTTCTTTGAAGGAAGCACATGGGTGGGAAGTAAAAGCTATCCTTTATTTGTTTGTGTATTATCATCTATGATTTCTTGCAATGGATGGAGTGGAGTTTTTCTTAAGTATTATAAGAGCCTTTCTTAGGTATTATAAGAGTCTTAAGATGGTAGCGGACTTTGAGCATTCAATGGATGGGAAAGAATCTTTTCTTAGGTATTATAAGAGTCGTAGGATGGTAGCGGACTTTGAGCATTCAAAAAAATATTTCAACAATCCTAGAGAAAGACTCTAAGATTTCTAGAGTGAGAAATAATGAAGGAGAAAATGACTTGGGTTTGTTCTTTGGAGAGTGAAAGAAGTTTAGTTTTAGATATTATACACTAGAACTAAGTGCTCAAAAGTAGATGGGTGGATGCATGGTAAAGGTGATCACTTTCATTCACTCTCAAGGGAAATATGGCATCCACCACAAGTGGGAAAAGTCACGAGGGTGAGGTATCTTGATCAAGATATTTAGAGCATTCAAAACATGATGTGCGTCCCCCTCAAGCCAAAATCCTAATATCTCGATCAAGATCCCAAGCATCGCCACACCACTAACCTTGGGAAGGACTTGGGAGGCATCACATATCTTGATCAAGATCCCAAGCATTGCCACACCACCACTAACCTTGGGAGGTACTTGGGAGGGATCACGTATCTTGATCAAGACCCATGTCACTACCATGCACCACTGCTACTTGGAGATCTCGATCAAGGTAGCTAGTTGATTGGGATCCATGTCAATGCCACAAGGGAACTCAATCATAGCACATATGTATAACTCCCACTTAGATCTAAATTGACCATGTACTATAATGCTATGCAATGCACCCATGCTTCTCATGACATCAACCATATATCTCAACCACATGTCATTCTAGTTGTTTATGTATCTCGATCGAGATAAATATGATCTCTATTGTTCATGTATCTTAAACGAGATATGAAAATGTGATCTTTGCCATCTAGATATCTAGATCAAGATACCTTGATGTGATCTCAACCATCCATGTATCTTGATCGAGATACCTTGATGTGATCTCAATCGTCCATGTGTCTCGATTGAGGTACATAGATGTAATCTCAACCATTTATTTGTCTCAATCGAGATATTACCAATTTATGGGAGCCGTTCACGTCTTCCAAGCCTAAAATCACACATAAATTTGGGCCATTTATTTTATCAACCCTAAAACTTATGACACGTGACCTTGACCAAGATTATGCAAGGCATAAGTTTATTTTTTCCCTCATTGTCTTCCATCATTTTTCAGTTTTTCACTCTTTCATCATTTTCTCTCTTGGATTAAAGCACCATTAGTGGTGGCAATTAAATCCAATATTAGTGGTACTAAGTTAGAGCTTCATTAGTGTCAGGTTAGAGTTTAAATAAGCCTAATCATTGAACCTTTTACATTATCCTTTTACATTTGCCCACCTTTTTGTGTTAGCCTTCTAGTATGGAGTCACACAAGGAGGGCTGCAATTTTATTGTGGACCTTATCATGGAGATAGAGTTTTCTTAAGCCTAATCATTGAGCATTTCACATTGACCATTTACATTTGCCCACCCTTTTGTGTTAGACTTAGGGGTTCGTATGAAGTTATGTGAGTCTATTATGGACCTCATTGCAGTGTAGATAGACCATGAGTTATTAGTTATATGTATGAGTGCTAGAGACATATCATCTACCCTACTTATCATATTGGACTTAGAGGTGATTCTCTCATCCCTTTGTAGCCTTCACAATGTTGTTTATGTAGATGAGTGGATAG
This sequence comes from Cibotium barometz, assembly GCF_041138505.1. Taxonomy (NCBI): domain Eukaryota; kingdom Viridiplantae; phylum Streptophyta; class Polypodiopsida; order Cyatheales; family Cibotiaceae; genus Cibotium; species Cibotium barometz. The sequence goes on along the minus strand of NC_141064.1, from coordinate 29,164,220 downwards.
CACATTATCATATCGCTCTAGTATCACATGGCTTGATATATTGCCACGTGTGTGAGATTGGTCGTAGTGCTTGAGAAGCTAGTGTCCCTAGTAGTAAGCTCCCAAATGTTTAGAGTGGTGTGAGGTGCTTCCTACAAATTTTGCAACATTTTATCTATAGTTTCAAGACTTGAAGTTAACATGGGGGAATATATTGTACAAGTGTCAGTTCAAAGACTTAAAAAAGCCAATTGTAGTGGATACATTGGATTATTATGAATTTTTTTATTTCGACACAATTTCTTTTCAAGTTAGATAGTCTAAGCAAGGTTCTTATAAATCCAATATTACTTTTGGGATTATGCTTTTAATATGTTGTACAACCCTTTATTGTGATGGCTCTAACTAAAATCTACAATCCTTTCTTTTAGTGGGAACCCTCCATTATGATGGCTCTAAGTAAATTTAAGATCCTTTCTTTAATAGGTAAGCACATAAATAGCCCAGCTTTTCATGCACTTGCATTATTTTGTCAGATGTACACATATTATTATTGATCAATACATATTTTAAATAAAATTTTACGGGCAAAAAATTTGCCCAAATTTTACACTTTTGTTATAGAGGCTTGAAAATATTCGGCCATGCACTTATATGAGAAAATAGAATAGAATTATCCCAAGTCTTTATACTTTTGTGAGATCCTTGCCCCCTCCGCGCACCGGAATCCAGGGAGCTAGCAGCGGAAGTAGCAACCTTATGCATAGTGCAGAGTTTCCCACTCGGGGCCTTGCCCCCACGAATGTTCAGACAAGTTACTAATCCCTCGGTTCATCCAAAACCGAACCCAGAAAAAACTTCCCTCGCCCAGAAAGCATAGGTAATTCCTCCCGGAGAATTATTCTAACGTAGTCAAGGACCTTAACTTCCCTTTTTCATTCAAGCGAATCCACGGATCACATGGCCGGATCAAGGGAGGAACTTGCACTTGGATCATAGAGACCAATGCTTTTTTCCTCGTCAAAGAGGCATAGCCGTTGATTCTTCTCCATAGAACAAGAATTATCCGTGATTTACTTCAACTATCGTAACTTGAACAGAATTGAATTTTAATTATAGGGATCCATCAGTCTAGCCAGTCCCATGGGTTAGCCAACCGCCCAACCACTGTATTGATAGGATCCATTATGAAAATTTAGTTATGTTTTGTCCCGGGTACTAGAGGAAAGAGTTCCAAGGCCCCCTAGCCGGCACTCATGCAAAATACAATTTAGACACACCACTTATGCACCCAATATAAAATTGCCTTTTATAGATTCAGCTGTCTTTAAAGTTGACTTGAAATAAAACCATAGTATTTCGAATCATAATCCTCCAAAATATCTAGATCCAATTTCCAACTTTTCCACTTTCCAACCATAAAATCCAATTTCAGTCATTCCGTCCTCAGCGTACCTATGGCATCATTGGCAACCAGAATGCTCACCACCTGCTCACTCAGGGGCCTTTTCAATAGTTCCTAGCCCATAGTACCTAGGAGTTAAGAACCATGAACTCATCCGTTGAAGACCAACAAGGCCAATCAACTAGATCCATGCCCGTGTTCAAAAAACAACTCCAACTCATTTTCTTCCTAGACGCACACGTGGGTATCCTTGGCGACCCAGAGCCCGAGCACCATATGGTCAGCACCCTCTAGGTTCCTTATATAGCAGGTGACCTAGCCCTTCACTCATAGGCCGCTTCCTTGGTTCCTCATCCACCGTACTGGAAGCTCACCATTTTAATCAAACCGAGGCTCGTCAAGACGTCGGCCGACCTTGCCACGCGAGACGTCCTTCATTGACTCTCCGTCAGCTGTTGTAACTTTTTCACTTAGGTCCCCATGACCTCATTCCACAAGATGGTCAAAATGTTTCCCCATCATTCTTGACATAAAACAATCTTAAAAAAAACAGGTTTCATTTACAAATACATTTCCAAACAAAATTCCCATCTTTCCTCATCGTCCCATTCCACGTCATTTCTCATTATTCCCTATCATTTCTCATTATCCCACATTTTCTATATTAACTCACATCCAATCACATCATTCCTGTAGCAACTCACATCCATTCACGTCATTCCTACATCCACTCACATCCATTCTCATCTATTCACACCATGAACTCATCTGTTAAAGACCAGCAAGGCCAATCAACTAGATCCATGCCCGTGTTCAAAAAACAACTCCAACTCATTTTCTTCCTAGACGCATGCATGGGTATCCTGGGCGACCCAGAGCCCGAGCACCATATGGTCAGCACCCTCTAGGTTCCTTATATAGCAGGTGACCTAGCCCTTCACTCATAGGCCGCTTCCTTGGTTCCTCATCCACCGTACTGGAAGCTCACCATTTTAATCAAATCGAGGCTGGTCAAGACGTCGGCCGACCTTGCCACGCGAGACGTCCTTCATTGACTCTCTGTCAGCTGTTGTAACTTTTTCACTTAGGTCCCCATGACCTCATTCCACAAGATGGTCAAAATGTTTCCCCATCATTCTTGACATAAAACAATCTTTTAAAAAACAGGTTTCATTTACAAATACATTTCCAAACAAAATTCCCATCTTTCCTCATCGTCCCATTCCACGTCATTTCTCATTATTCTCTATCATTTCTCATTATCCCACATTTTCTACATTAACTCACATCCAATCACATCATTCCTATAGCAACTCACATCCATTCACGTCATTCCTACATCCACTCACATCCATTCTCATCTATTCACATCATTCTTACATCATTTCTACATCCATTCACATTATTCCTACATCCACTCACATCCATTCTCATTCATTCACTTTATTCTTACATCCATTCACATCCATTCATACCATTTCTACATCCATTCACATCATTCTTACATTATTCCTACATCCATTCACATCATTCCTACATCCACTCATATCCATTCTCATTCATTCACTTCATTCTTACATTCATTCACATCATTCCTACATCCACTCACATTCATTCACTTCATTCTTACATCCATTCACACCATTCCTACATCTACTCACATTCATTCTCATCTATTCACATCATTCTTACATCATTCCTACATCCATTCACATCATTCCTACATCCACTCACATCCATTCTCATCCATTCACATCATTCCTACATTCATTCACATCCATTCACATCATTCCTACATTCATTCACCTCCGTTCACATCCGTTCTCATCATTCCTACATTCATTCACATTCATTCTCATCATTCCTACATTCATTCACATCCATTCCCATCATTCCTATAGTCATTCACATCCATTCACATCATTCCTACATTCATTCACATCCATTCTCATTATTCTTACATTCATTCACATCTATTCCCATCATTCCTACATCCATTCATATCATTCCTATATTTATTCACATCTATTCACATCCATTCTCATCAGTCCTACATTCATTCACATCCGTTCACATCCATTCTCATCAATCCTACATTCATTCACATCCATTCTCATCATTCCTACATTTATTCACATCCGTTCACATCCATTGAATGATTCTGTAGAATTTGTGCATAACCTTCTTTATTTTTTTGACTATTGAATAATGCTCAAAACTCCACTTTTAGCATAAAAATATTTATGCCTATAATATGATGGGAAATACCTCTTTTTGCTTTATTAAAAATATGCACAAAAATAAGATTTATCTTTTTCCTGAAAAATTTTAACATAGCTTCTGCAATTACTGGGAATGTTTAATTTTCTATTTTTAAAATGAATACTTGTAATGAAAATATGATAGGAACTCTTCTTTTAGACTAAAATTAAATTATGCATACATAACATAATTATAATCATAATTATGAATAAATCTCTTGATTATTCTAAAATAACCATTCCTCATTTCTACAAATGTTAGCATAACCCTCTTTCAATTTAGAATGAGTTTATATGATTTTTCTTACTCATAATCAAGCTAAAAAGAATTAACCATCATTTTTACTAGATTAAAAATCATGAAAATATCTAATCTCTTTCTCTAGCTTATCAAGCCTAGAGTTTTGATTAAAATAAAGAGATTATCATTGAGAATCATCCTTCTAACAAGGATCTAATCATAAAGATGATCAATCTTTCCAGAAGATAGATTTTCTTAAAGAAAACATTATAATTAAGCATAAAGACTAGCATTAATCTAAGTAAACATTATGAATCATTGGAAAACTTGATTTCAAGAGAAAACCATTCCATTGAAAGCTTCTCAAGCTTTAGAGGGGTTGAGAAGAAGAAAATCATTGAGGAATAGAAAAACCCATTAAATTAGAGCTTACCCTTGATTTTGGCTTGATTCTTTGGATAGAAGTGAAGCCCACAAGCAAGTCCTTGGCCACCAAGAGGGGGAGGGTAATCTTCAAGAGAGGATGGAGAATAGAGAAGCTCCAAAGTTGACAAAAGAAGAGGCAAAATAGAGGGATGATAGAAATTACACTAAAAATGAAGATAATACTGGCATGTAATTACTCAAAGATGAAAATACAAAGGAATGAGGGTCTATTTATAGGTGAGGAAGTCCACAAATCAAGTCCATCTGGGTTCTAGAGGCTTCTAGCTTTAGTTTGACTCAATTTGGATAAGATTTGGATCAATTTGGCTCCCTTTTTTATCCAATTTGCATCAGGAGAAAGGAGAGATGAAATATCTTGATTTTTTTGAAGTAAAAATGTCAAACAATGATGATAAAAAAAGGTGCCTACTTGATGGGGCTCTCCCTCCTTACTGAGGTGTCAAAAATTCATCATTTTACTAAAATATCCCATTTTTTAAACTAATAAACCTTAATTTTTAACTAATAAACCCTGTACACTCAGTCAACTCTTCATCTTATGTGAGCATTTACTCATTTTTGGGGTATTTTCTTTTATTCTTTGCATTTTCTTATCCCAACACTTGGATTAATCCTATTGGCCCTTTGGAACCTTATTTGGACCTTAATCCAAAAATTTCTGAAAATGTGGACCCTTAGGCTAAGGCCTTTAATACACACATTCAATTAATTCCTAATGCACATTGGAAAATTCTTTTTGAACTTCTGTTTCAAAGGAATTCATTTTAGATTTTAGGAGAAACTTTGTATCTAAAAATATCTCAATTTTGAATTATCTCTCTCTAGAATATTTCCTCTCTCTAGAACATTTCCTCTCTCAAGGCCAAAACAATATTTTCTTGCATTCTAAAATAGGGTATGATTACAGAGAGTGAAGGGAAGGTTCTTACACCTTTACATCATCACAAAAGCTGGAGGGAGGAATCTTACACTTTCAAAGTCAAATTAGGTTGTTAATTTTTACCAAGTAGTTATACACAAGGTTTATCCTGGGGGAGTAGGTCCGACTACACCATCCATCAGTCCGTGGTTGTGTTGGTGGAGGTCATGTCCATGACCAAGAGAGACAACCTCCATTAGCCCTACGTGTAGTTTCTTCTTTAGGCCCACCATTCGTACCCGTGTCTAGTATTGAGGCACTAGTAGGAGCTCAGGTGTGGATTGGCATGCGTAGTACCATGGAGAGCATCCAACATGTGGTGCACCTATTTTAACGATCAAGGCTGACACATGTAGAGTTATTTATACATATTCATTGCTTTTACAGGTTTTTCATAGTTGTCTATGTGTTTTTTTTATGTTTATATCTTATATCTACTTTTCTTTGTTTTTAAATTAATGGTGGTTGATTGTTTTCATAGGCTCTCACATCTACGAGTGAGAGACAACCATAGGAGATGAGGAAGTGATATTTAAGATTAAGCATCTTAGAGAAACATTGCAGATAGTAGAGGAAACCACTACATACACTACATGTGGGGTCCCTGCCCCCTCCGCGGTGCCCTGCCGGTGTGGCGGAAGCGGCGTCAGCCTCCCCCGCGGGGCAGGGATCTACACTCGGGGGGCAGGGATCTACACTCGGGGCCTCGCCTGTGGATGTCCGGGATGAGAGGCTAGCCTGGGCGGTCCCTCGGAGATCGGGCTCGGAAGACTCCCCTCGCCCGGAAGGCATGAGCGATTTCGCCAAGGGAAAAATCTTCTAACGGGGAATTACTCTAACGAGTCAAAGTCTTAACTAGTTAAACTGATCTGACCGAACCTGAAGTCACATAGTGAGATCAAGAAGAGACTTGCACTTGGTCCATGGAATCACCGCTTTTTTCCTCATTTATGAGGCACAATCGCTAATCCCCTCTCATAGAATAAGGTCTTCTCAGGATTTAAACTAATTAACGTAACTAATCATATCTAGTTGTTTCTCAGGAATCCTCCGATCCAGCCTAATCCCATCCAGCCCATGGGTTAGCCAACCACCCCGACCACTGTATTGGTGGGATTCTTTTCTAAATATTTGGTTGTGTGTTTGCCCGGGTACCGAGAAAAAGATTTCCCAGGCCCCCTAGCCGGCGATTCATGCAAAAATTAAGGTAGGCATACCACGTACACACCCAATATGAAATTACCATTTATAACAGATTCGATTGGCTCTTTAAAATAATCCTTCAATAGAAATCATAATATTTTTTATCATCATTTTCCAAAATTTCGAGTCCATTGTATTACAATAATATCCTCTGGACTCTCCGTTGAAGACCAACTGGCCAACCAACGAGATCCAGTATCAAAATTTGGTTCCCAAAAATATTTTCTTTTTGTCCATCCGAAATCTTCCTCGACGTACGCATGGGTGTCCTAGAAACCGCGAGCCCGTGCATCGCCTGGTCAGAACCCTCTAGGATCCTCCTTAGGTGTCCTAGCACTTCAATCAGGGTCCGCTTCGTCGGTCCTCACCCATCGTATCGGAAGCGCATCATTTTAACTGTATCGAGGCTGGTCAAGACCTCGGCAGGCTTTGCCGCGAGCGACGTCCCTTGACGACTCCCCGCCAGCTGTTCCAACAAAACTCCTCTTAGAAAAACATAAGCCAAATGCTTCCTCCAGCATTCTAGTGTAAAACAGTTCTTTGAATTAAAAAAATAGAGGTTCCAATGCAAGTAAAATTCGAATTTGAGATTGGTTCCAAAAACCCTTTTTCTATAATTTCGAGTTTCATAATGAGGATCCTTGATCTCTCATCAGGGTAATCTACCCATCATTCAATCTGATTGTCCAACTAGATTCTTGGTGAGTTCGGTCAAGAAAAACTAGTTTAGTTCCAGTAGTCTATTCTTTGATTAGAAAGTGGAATTGGTCAACGAAGTTTTTACTTGATTTAGATCGAGAGATGGATAAGTAGGTTTACTGTCCGTCCCTCTCGTAGTCTAACCAAATTCATTCGGTTTAGTTCTACAAGGATTCCCTTCTGATAAACATCTAGTTTTGGGTAAATATCCATTTAGTGATTTTACCAATTAAAATTTCCAAAGATATTTCTTCTATCACATAATTTATCAACCTTAATTCATTAGGTAGAATTATGGTGAAAATTTCATCTTTTGACACTAAAATTTAATTCAAATCATCTTTTCTTAATTATCATAAAAATTCTTCTTTTTAACTAAATATCATACCTATTTTTTTTAATAAACTTGAAATCCCTCTTTTTCTCATTTTAATGAGTGCAATCCAATTATCATGGGAATCTCTCTTTTACCATACATTAAATCTATTTAATATTCTTCTTAAAAATTACATAAAAATATCCATTAATTCCATTAAGTTAAAAATTTCACTTTTCTCATTTAAATATTTGAATTCCAATATGGTGGGAATTCCTGTTTCACCATTTAAACTTATCTGTGCAAAAAGATAAATTTAACTAAATTTTCTCTTAAAATTTAAATAAAAATCTCCATTAATTCCTTTACACTAGGAATTACACTTTCCTCATTTAAATATTTGAATTCCAATGTGGTGGGCATTCCTCTTTCATCATTTAAATTTATCTATACAAAAAGATGAATTTAATTAAATTTTCTCTTAAAATTTAAATAAAAATCTCCATTAATTCCTTTACACTAGGAATTACACTTTCCTCATTTAAATATTTGAATTCCAATATGGTGGAAATTCCTCTTTCATCACATTTAAATTTACCTATGCAAAAAGATAAATTTAACTAAAATTCTACTTTAATTTTTAAATAAAATATACATTATTTTAGCATCCCAATTTTTCTCTTACTTCATTGGAATACATGGATTTCCATTATCACGGGGATTACTCTTTTAACATGAAAATGGATTACTAGAAATTCCTCTTTTTTCTAATTAACTATTTATGCATAAACATAAAAATCAAATTTTCTATGATTATAATGAGAATCATTCAATTAATCTAGGATGATTAATCCTAGAATATGGTAGGAAGTCCTCTTTTCATACTATGAATGAAAATGATTTATGTGTTGATTTTTCAGAAATTTTGCCATAGCTCCGCTGCTATTACTCATAATTCTCAATAATTTTGAAAACATAAAGTTTAGTAATATCATATGATAGAATAACCATTAATTGGATGAATATCCAATTATGGACTTGTTTCCTAATTTTTTTATGAATTAAATAGCATAAAAGCATTAAAAAGCCACTTATTTGGCCTCAATTTGACAAGCATAGAAATTACTTTTGGATTAGAGAATTGCTTCATGAGAAGCTTCATTTGAATATAGAATAGGTCATAGGAATGACCATTCTTTTGGGGAGAGAGAGAAATGCTTAAAAAATATTATAATTTAAGCATAAATAGAAATTTATGTGTTTTATCACCACAATTCATTAAAGAACTTCAATTGTATTAAAAAGCCATTCAATTGAATGCTTCTCAAGCTTGAGAGGGGTTGAGAAGAGAGAAACATTTGGAGATTTAAAAAAAAAGACCATAAACTACACTTTACCTCCTAGATTGCTTGATTCTTTAATCAAAGTAGAGGCCCCCAACCAATCAATTGGTTTGGTATGTTGATGAAGACTCCAAGGAAGATTGAGGAGAGAGAGAAGCTCCAATCTCTTCAATTTGTAGAGGATTTTTAGAGGATAATAGAAAATAAGCTTATCTTAGAGTAATACCGTCATATTTTAGTTCACAGATGAGAATACAAAAGAATGAGGGTCTATTTATAGGTGAGGGAGGTCACTAACTAAATCCAACTGAGTTCTAGAATTTTCCAGCTTCAGTTTGGCTAAATTTGTACAAGATTTGGACCAGTTTGGCTCCCTTTTTGATTTGGTTTGATCTAGTTTAAAACTCACTCACAAATGTGAAATAGGTGCCTCCATGAAGGGCCCCCTTCTTCTTATTACCAATGTGTCAAAAATGAATGATTACTCTAAAATATCTCATTTTTTTAAATTAATACTTCATAATTTTTAACTAATAAATCTAGTACTTTGTCAACTCTTCATCTTATGTGGGCATTTACTCATTTTTGGGTATTTTCTTTTATTCTTTGGATTGATCTTATCCCAACACTTGGATTAATCTTATTAGTCCATAGGAACCTTAATCCAAAATTTTTAAAAAATCTTGACCCTTAGGCTAATGTCTTCTAAATCATTTTTAATTAATTCCAATTGCATCTTGGAAAATCTATTTTGATTTTCTGTTCCAAGGAAACATTTTTTGATATTTGTAGAATTTATTTATCCAAAAATATCCCAATATTGATTTACCACTCTCTAGAAATTTTTATCTCACTAGGCCAAACAAGGAAAAATAATATTTTCTTGTATTCAAAACCATAGAAAGATTACAAGGGATTGAAGTAGATGCTTATTTGTTATTCAGGCTAAGGAGGAATCTTACATCCTCTCCCACTTGAAAAACGTGAGATGTCCTCATCTCTCGCAAAGTGGGGGTAATCCTTCGCCAACTCTTCTTCTTTCTCCTAGGTGGCGTCTTCTAGAGGGAAGAACTTCCACTTTACTAAGAATTCTCTGAGGACTCTACTCCTGAGAATCTTCTCCTGAACATCAAGGATTTCCTCAGGTTGGAGTACCATCTGGCCTTGAGTCGAAGAGATCAATTGTTCATCAAGCATGTGACTCGGGCTAGGTACATACTTCTTAAGCAAATTGACATGGAATACATCATGTACCTTGAGATGGGGAGGCAGAAGAATTTTGTAGGCTAGATCGCCCACTTTCTTTATGACAGCATACGGCCCACAGTATCTGGGAGAGAGCTTCTTGTACTTCCCTAAGGATAAGGAACTTCTTTTTGGCCGTACTCGAATGAAGACCATATCTGACTCTTCAAACTCTCTCTCTGACCTCTTTTTATCTACATAATGCTTTTGTCTATCTTGGGCTGCCTTTATATCTTTATGAATTGATTGCGTCTGCTGGTCCATGTCATCAAGCATTTGTCTTGACATTTTGACTCTGATCAATGGGTTAGACCAAGTCAACGGTGTAAGGCAATCTTGTCCATACAAAGCTTTGAAAGGACTCCTCCCAATGCTCCGATGATAAGAAGCATTGTAAGCAAATTAGACCAGATGCAGATGACTTAATCACTTCTTGACCGAAGGATATCTTCTATTACCTGATTCACCCTTTCCATCTGGCCATCTGTTTTGGGGTGATAGGCTATGCTGAGATCCAAGAAAGTTCCTACTGCTTCAAAGAACGCAGTCCAGAATTTCAATGTGAATTTGGGATCTCTGTCAGTTACTATCCTCCTAGGTAAACCATGCAATCTGAAGATCTCCTTAAGGAAAACTCTCGCAACATCCACTGCAGAGTATGTATCTTTCACTGGAATCAGATGGGCAACTTTGGTTAGGCTATCAACTACCACAAAAATGGAGTTGTAACCTGATTGCACTGAAGGTAATCCAGTGACAAAGTCCATACTGATGCATTCCCACTTCATCTATGGAATGTCTAGAGGCTGCAGTTTCCCTGGCATCTTGACTCTCTCTGCCTTGACTCTTTGGCACATCAAGCATTTCCACACATGATCAAGTACATCCTTTTTGAGTCCTGGCTAGAAGAAGATTTTCTTCACAGACATATAGGTTTTTATAAACCCTGGATGTCTAGCTATTAGGCTATCATGGGCTTCTCTCAGAATTCTTCCCTCATCATTGGGGATACATAGCCGATTATTATAATACATGCATCCTTCATCCAGTTTGTATCCAAGAACTCGACTCATTTCCTGAGGAGTCTTGCTTTCCTACATCAGAAGGGTAGCAATAGGGGCAAAGAATTTGTCGTGCAAGATTTTCTCCTTTGCTTCATTGATCAATGGATTTGACACCATTGTTATTGCAAGCAAGGAGGCTTTTCTGTTGAGCGCATCTGCAACCACATTTTCTTTCCCGGCCCGATACTTTATTTCAAAATCAAATTCCTATAGGGTTTGCATCCATCTCCTTTGACACATGTTGAGATCCCTTTGGGTGAAGATCCACTTCAGACTTTGATGATTTGTCAGGTGAACCTTTGTCCCAAAAGATAATGTCTCCACAACTTTAGAGCATTCACTACTGAGAGTAACTCCAAGTCATGGACGGCATAATTCCTCTCACGTGTTCTGAGTTTTTTGGATTCATAGGCCACTGCATGACCTTCCTGCATCAGAGCACCACCTAAGGCAAACCCACTGGCATCAGTAACTACCTCAAAGGGTTTGGTAACATCTGGCAATTTAAGGAAAGGGTTGGTTTACTAAGGCTGTCTTTAGCTTGTCAAAGGCACTTTGACACATTGCAGTCCACTGAAAAAGTGTACTCTTCTTGAGAAGGTTAGTTAAGGGGGATGCTATCTGAGCATACCTAGGTATAAAGATCCTATACCATCCAGTTAACCCTAGGAATCCTCTGACTTCCTTTACTGACTTGGGTTGTGGCCATTCTATGACCGCTTGGATCTTTGCGAGGTCAAGAGAAATCCCATCCTTTGACACTATGAATCCCAAGTATTCCACCTGGTCAACAGAGAAAGAACACTTTGCTCTTCTTTGCAAAGAGTTGGTGTTTCCTTAGGATTTCCAGGACCTTGCGCACATGATCTTCATGGTCTACAACATTCTTTGAGTATACCAAGATATCATCAAAGAAGACAAGGACAAAATCATCCAAGTATTCTCAAAGAATATCTTGCATAAGACGATTGAATGTCGCCCGGGTATTAGTCAATCCAAACGGCATGACTGTGAACTCATAATGCCCATAGCAAGTATTGAATGCTGTCTTTGGGATGTCCTGCTCCTTGATTCTGATCTGGTAGTACCCGGATTTGAGATCTATTTTTGTGAACTTTAGGGTCCCACTTAACCGATCCAGAAGTTCATCAATCCTAGGAATAGGATACTTAATCTTAATTGTTAATTAATTCAGTCCTCTGTAGTCAATACAGAGTCTTAACATTCCATCTTTTTTCTTTTGAAAGAGAATGGACACACCCCAAGGTGAGACACTAGGTCTGACGAATCCCTGTTCTAACAGTTGTCTTAACTGTTCCTTAAGTTCTATGGCTTCAGGGACTGGCATTTTGTATGCATGCTGGGCTATTGGCTGAGCCCGCCGGGGGTTAATTCGATCTCATCATCTACTTCACGAGATGGAGGCATCTCAGTCAGCTCTTTAGGAAACACATCTGCATACTCACTTAACCACTTTGGTTCTTTAGCCTTGCATTTTATGTCTACTGGATTCATTTTAACGATATACATAGCTTGCTTCTTTCTGAGCCCTTTTAATAATTTGGAAGCCTTGACTAATTGTAGCACTGGGGTCCGAAAATTCTAATTCCTTGAACTTTATTCCCGTGAAGGTCAAGGAAAGAGATGGTTCCTTTGTGACAATGAATGTCAGCCTGATTCTTTTGAGCCAATCCATTCCAAGGATTCCATCATATATTCCCAGGGGTAGGACTCTGAACTGGCACTCTGTTACGTTCCCATCTAGGCTAAACTGAATAAGGTCAGTCTCAACGTGAGTGAAAAGAATCTTTCCACTGGCTAATTCCACTTGCATAGGTTTCCCTGATTTTTGGTTTAGGATTAATTTACGCACACATCTTGGGAAAATAAAAGAATGAGTACTGCCTGAATCAATCAAAAGCTTAAATTGCTTTTCCTCATACTCTGCTGGAGTCTGGAGGACTAAGAATTGACGGTTATTCCCCTGATGCTCTATTGCTGCATAGATCTATCCTTTCTCTTCCTCTACTTCTTCAGCTATGGTGACTGCTCTGGCTGCTGCAGTTTGAGGTGGAACTCTCTTTCTTTGGTTATTCCAATTCTGGGAGGGAGTTCGGAGATTGCTTTGCATGGAGGCTATAGAGGCTGAGCTGGCACTCTTCTTGGGTTACCTTGATTTTGGCGCGGGGGACCCTGATTGGTGGACTGAATCGATCTCTCAACTCTGGGACCCTGGCTTCCTTGGCCCACCGAAGGAGATGGACAATCCTTAAGCTGGTGCCCAAATCCCTAACATCCGAAGCATTTGTTCTCGCTTCGAAGCTCTTCCCTTTGCATTCTGGAGAGAGTCGAAGTTCCTGAGAATGTACTCCGGGGGAAAGGTCTTCCTTCATTTCTAAAGCTTCCCATCTCCACATTCTAGTTAGGACCTTGGTGTCTCTTTGGAGGCAGAAAGTTGGAAGAACTTCCCGGTGTCTGAAATCTTTTAAAGGATGAGGGAGGTGGCTTTGGCGGGACTTTCACGATGAAGGCTTTGGCAAAGTCCTTCGCCATTCTGACAACTTCTGGCCATGGACACTGGCTTGGCATTCTTGACCAGTGTGTCCAAGGTTTCGTTCATTCCCCGAATGAACCTGGCCATGAGTTGCTCTTCATCTAGAGGTGGTTGAATATTTGAGTAGAAGAGCGAAGGCCTGGTGATATTCCTTGATGGTTGTGCTCCCCTGCTTTAGCTTTAAGAATTCGTTCATTTTGGTTTCCAAAAATCTGTTCCTTAAATAGGTTTTAAGGTCGTTCCAGGACTAAGTATTCCTATCCAGACGGTTGGTGTCACAATGGTTCCTCCATGCTACCCTGGCTATTTCCACTATTTTTAGCCTGGGCAAGAGCCATTTTGCTTTGCTCATTGTAGCCTACCCTTCAAAGGAGAAGGGGAGAACCTAGGCGAGGCTGGGTGGAAGCTATGGAAGAATATTTTGACGTCACCCTGGCTGAGTTCTATGAAGAGCCTTGCGAACGTCAGGGTCAAGCTCATCGTCTTCAGAGAGAGGGTCTGGCTAATGGCCATGGTTTCCTCGTCTCATGATTCTGTCAAAAATGATATATTATTAAATTTTTATTTTGATATCATCTACGAGATCCAAAGACTTAAGGGATTCAGAAAATAATTTCTTAAACAAGATAAATGATCTTATTAGAGATCTATGACATATGTCCCGTAACAGATTTTTCTTTGTCAGTTCGTCCATAAACAATCACTTATACAACAGGGAATTTTTCTCCAGAAAACATTTCTTTATTTATATAAAAGTTGCAATATATACATAGAGCAGTTTAGCTCCAAAAATCAAAATCTCCTCGAGAGACGCATAAGACGGCGGTACTGGGCCATAGCCATGCCGTGATACAAACGTTCTCTTACTGCAAAGGGAGCTATTATCTTCTCCTTAGGAATAAAGCGACTAAGGAGTCTGTAAATTTGGCATGAAAGTCTGAAATTCCGAGGCGTTGAATGATATAAAATGACACCATGTAACACTTTCAGCTTCATCAGAATCATGGCCAATGAGAGGTTCTGCCTCAGCATTGCACGTTGGTCGTCGCAAGAGGCGTGGACATATTGCCCTCTGCAAACCACTTATGTTGTCGTCTCTCCGCTGGGTCAGGAAAATATAAATCCTCGAAATGGCGTGCGAGTCTGACTCGACTTGTTTGAGTTGTAGCGGAAGAGATGAGATGCTCGAAGGCAAATGCAATCATGTCTTGTGACTGGGTGAGGTCGAGAACACCAGATAAGTATGGAACTTCCATCTAAAAATAATAATTTCTTTAATTAAAAATTCTTTATTAATAAGACTTGCGAAATGAAAATACATTATAAAAAATGCTTTTTTTGAGTTTTTTATTATCAATTTCTGATAGGAATTCGTTTATCCTTATTAGCTTTCAACAAAGCTCTGATACCAGCTGTGGGGTCCTTGCCCCCACCGCGGTGCCCTGTTGGCGTGGCGGAAGCGACGTCGTCGGCCTCCCGCACACGGGGCGGAGATCCACACTCGGGGCCTCGTCTGGGATGAGAGGCTAGCCTGGGCGGTCCCTCTGAGACCGGGCCCGGAAGACTCCCCTCGCCCAAAAGACACGGACGATTCCGCCAAGGGAAAAATCTTTTAATGAGGAATTACTCTAACGAGTCAAAGTCTTAACTAGTTAAACTGATATGACCGAACCTGAAGTCACATAGTCAGATCAAGAAGAGACTTGCACTTGGTCCATGGAATCACCGCTTTTTTCCTCATTTGCGAGGCACAGCCGCTGATCCCCTCCCATAGAACAAGGTCTTCTCAGGATTTAAACTAATTAACGTAACTAATCGTATCTAGTTGTTTCTCAGGAATCCTCCGATCCAGCCTAACCCCATCCAGCCCATGGGTTAGCCAACCACCCGACCACTGTATTGAAGGAATTCCTTTTATAAAGATTTGGTTGTGTTTTTGCCCGGGTATTGAGGAAAAGATTTCCCAGGCCCCCTAGCTGGCGATTCATGCGCAAAAATTAAGGTAGGCATACCACGTACACACCCAATATGGAATTACCATTTATAAGAGATTCGATTAGCTTTAAAACAATCCTTCAATAGAAATCATAATATTTATCATCATCATTTTTCAAAATTTCGAGTCCATTGTATTACAATAATATCCTCTGGACTCTCCGTTGAAGACCAACTGGCCAACCAACAAGATCCAGTATCAAAATCTGGTTCCTAAAAATCTTTCCTTTTTGTCCATCTGATACCTTCCTCGACGTACGCATGGGTGTCCTAGCAACCGCGACCCCGTGCATCATGTGGTCCATCAGAACCCTCTAGGATCCTCCTTAGGTGTCCTAGCAGCACGGACCGCTTCGTCGATCCTCGCCCATCATACCGGAAGCGCACCATTTGACTGTACCAAGGCTCGTCAAGACCTCGGTAGGCTTTGTCGTCGTGAGCAACGTCCCTTGACAACTCCCCGCCCCAGCTGTTCCAACAAACCTCCTCTTAGAAAAACATAAGCCAGAATGCTTCCTCTAGCATTCTGGTGTAAAACAGTCCTTTAAATTAAAAAAACTGAGGTTCCAATGCAAGTAAAATTCCAATTTGAGATTGGTTCCAAAAACTCTTTTTCCATAATTCCCAGTTCCATAATGAGGATCCTTGATCTCTCATCAAGGTAATCTACCCATCATTCAGTCTGATTGTCCAACTAGATTCTTGGTGAGTTCGGTCAGGAAAAACTAGTTTAGTTCCGGTAGTCTATTTTTTGATTAGAAACTGGAATTGGTTTACGAAGTTTTTACTTGATTCAAATCGAGATATGGATAAGTAGGTTTACTGTCCGTCACTCTCATAGTCTAACGAAATTCATTCGGTTTAGTTCTACAAGGATTCCCTTCAGATAAACATCTAGTTTTGGGTAAATATCCATTTAGTGATTTTACCAATTAAAATATCCAAAGATATTCCTTCTATCACATAATTTCTCAACCTTAATTCATTAGATAGAATTATGGTGGAAATTTCATCTTTTGACACTAAAATTTAATTCAAATCCATCTTTTCTTAATTATCATAAAAATTCTTCTTTTTAACTAAATATCATACCTATTTTTTTAAATAAACTTGAAATCCCTCTTTTTCTCATTTTAATGAGTGCAATCCAATTATCATGGGAATTACTCTTTTACCATAAATTAAATCTATTTAATATTCTTTTTAAAAATTACATAAAAATATCCATTAATTCCATTAAGCTAAAAATTCCACTTTTCTCATTTAAATAATTGAATTCCAATATGGTGGGAATTCCTCTTTCATCATTTAAACTTATCTATATAAAAATATAAATTTAACTAAATTTTCTCTTAAAATTTTTAAAAAAATCTCCCTTAATTTCTTTACACTAGGAATTACACTTTCCTCATTTAAATATTTGAATTTCAATGTGGTGGGCATTCCTCTTTCATCATTTAAATTTATCTATGCAAAAAGATAAATTTGACTAAATTTTCTCTTAAAATTTAAATAAAAATCTCCATTAATTTCTTTACACTAGGAATTACACTTTCCTCATTTAAATATTTGAATTCCAATATGATGGGAATTCCTCTTTCATCATTTAAATTTATCTATGCAAAAAGATAAATTTAACTAAAATCCTACTTTAATTTTTAAATAAAATATACATTATTTTAGTATCCCAATTTTTCTCTTACTTCATTGGAATACATGGATTTCCATTGTCATGGGGATTACTCTTTTAACATAAAAATGGATTACTAGAAATCCCTCTTTTTCCTAATTAACTATTTATGCATAAATATAAAAATCAAATTTTCCATGATTATAGTGAGAATCATTCAATTAATCTAGGATGATTAATCCTAGAATATGGTAGGAAGTCCTCTTTTCATACTATGAATAAAAATGATTTATGTGTTAATTTTTTAAAAATTTTGCCATAGCTCCGCTGGTATTATTGATAATTCTCAATAATTTTGAAAACATAAAGTTTAGTAATATCATATGATAGAATAACCATTAATTGGATCAATATCCAATTATGGACTTGTTTCCTAAATTTTTTATGAATTAAATAGCATAAAAGCATTAAAAAGCCACTTATTTGGCCTCAATTTGACAAGCATAGAAATTCCTTTTAGATTAGAGAATTGCTTCATGAGAAGCTTCATTTGAATATAGAATAGGTCATAGGAATGACCATTCTTTGGGGGAGAGAGAGAAATGCTTAAAAAACATTATAATTTAAGCATAAATGGAAATTTATGTGTTTTATCACTACAATTCATTAAAGAACTTCACTTGTATTAAAAAGCCATTCAATTGAATGCTTCTCAAGCTTGAGAGTAGTTGAGAAGAGAGAAACATTTAGAGATTTAAAAAAAAAAGACCATAAACCACACTTTACCTCCTAGATTGCTTGATTCTTTAATCAAAGTAGAGGCCCCCAACCAATCAATTGGTTTGGTATGTTGATGAAGACTCCAAGGAAGATTGAAGAGAGAGAGAAGATCCAATCTCTTCAATTTGTAGAGGATTTTTAGAGGACAATAGAAAATAAGCTTATCTTAGAGTAATACCGGCATAGTTTAGTTCACAGATGAGAGTACAAAAGAATGAGGGTCTATTTATAGGTGAGGGAGGCCACTAACTAAGTCCAACTGAGTTCTAGAATTTTCCAGCTTATTTGTAGGTGAGGAGGCCACTAACTAAGTCCAACTAAATTCTAGAATTTTTCTGCTTCAGTTTGGTTGAGACCACTAACTAAGTCCAACTGAGTTCAAGAATTTTCGAGCTTCAGTTTGGCTGAATTTGGACAAGATTTGGACCAGTTTGGCTCCCTTTTTTATTTGGTTTAATCCAGGAGAGAGGAGAGATAAAAATATCCTATTATTTTTTAGATTAAAACTCATCCACACATGTGAAATAGGTGCCTCCTTGAAGGGCCCCCTTCTCTTTACCAATGTGTCAAAAATGAATGATTACTCCAAAGTATCTCATTTTTTTATAAATACTTCATAATTTTTAACTAATAAATCTAGTACTTAGTCAACTCTTTATCTTATGTGGGCATTTACTCATTTTTGGATATTTTATTTTATTCTTTGGATTGATCTTATCCCAATACTTGGATTAATCTTATTGGTCCATAGGAACCTTAATGCAAAATTTTTAGAAAATCTTGACCCTTAGGCTAAGGTCTTCTAAATCATTCTTAATTAATTCCAATTGCACCTTGGAAAATCTATTTTGATTTTCTATTTCAGGGAAATATTTTTTTGATATTTGTAGAATTTATTTATCCAAAAATATCCCAATATTGATTTACCACTCTCTAGAAATTTTTATCTCACTAGGCCAAACAAGGAAAAATAATATTTTCTTGTATTCTGTAAGATTCCTTCCTCCAAATTTTGAGGTGTGCAGGTGTAAGAACCTCCCCTTCTGATCTTATAATTATTCCCCTCTCTGAAATAAAGGAAAGATCTTGTTTTATCCTGTTTTAGCCTAGAGAGAGAAAATATCTAGAGAGAGATAATTCAAAATTGAGATATTTTTGGATATAAAAATCCTCCTAGTGTCTAAAATGGTTTCCCCTGAAATAGATATTCAAAAAGAAATTTTCAATGTGCAATTGGAATAAATTAAAATCAGGTGAAAAGGACCTTAGTCTAAGGGTCCAGATTTTCTGAAATTTTTGAATTAAGGTTCCTATGGACCACCAAATGTAGGGAGGAGATAAATGGAAGAATAAAAGAAAATTTCCCAAAAATGAGTAAATGCTCACATAAGATGAAGAGTTGACTAAGGACAAGGTTATTAGTTAAAAAAGAAGAGATATTTAGAAGAAATGATGCATTTTTGCCAGCTCAGTGTGGGGGAATTTCCGTCATGAAGGAGGCACCTATTTCACATGTGTGGTTGAGTTTTAAACTCACAAGTAATGAGATATTTTCATCTCTCCTCTCTCCTGCTTCAACTAGATCCAAAAAGTAAGCTAAACTGACCCAAAAATTGACCAAACTGATTTGGAAAATTCTAGAATCAGTTTGCTTGGTTAGGGGCTCACTTTTTCCTATAAATGAAGCCTCCCCCTTTGTAAATGGTTAATAGTGTTTTATGCACTATTACTCTACTCCTCCCCATAGCCAAAAATAGTGAATTTATTGATAATTCATTAGTTTTTGACCATTTCCTCTTCAAAAGAATTGGTGGCCACTCTTGTTGCAAACAAGAGTAGATCCCTCAAACCATAAAGCCAAAGGAAAGCTCACAAAAATTCATGTAAGCTAGAAATCCTACTTTTTCTTTATTCCATTTAATGGTTTTCTAATTTTTGTTTTCTTTAAAATGAAAAATGATGCTATGCCTTGTTGGAAAGGCTTTCCCCCTCTCTTCATTCTTGAATTTAGCCTTTCTTTATCCTAGATGTGTAATCAAATTGTTAGAATTAAACTTTTCATATTATTTCTCTTTAAAAAGTGGAATTTGATTAGTTTAGAATGCTTTAAACCATTTGGGATAATTTCTAAGTAACTTGAGAATGAAAAAAAATAAAAAATGGTCAGCCATACAAAGGAGGTTATGGCATTATTTTCTTAAATTTTGTGAAATAAGTTTTATCTTTTATTATTCAAAAAGAGTAATCCCCACCGCTTGTGTATTCTAAAAGTGTTATTTTTATTCTATGAATAGAAAAATGCATATTAGACTTATTTTTATAATAAAAGTGTTATTTTTATTAGAATTAATTTCTATGCATAGAAAGATTCATATTGGGAATATATTGATTATAAAAGTGTTACTTTCATCAAAATTGATTCTTATGCATAAATAGATGCATAAAAGAATTTTTTTTATTATAAAAGTGTTACTTTCATTAAAATTGAATTTATGTATAAATAGATGCATAAAAGATTTTTTTTTATAAAAGCATTACTTTCATCAAATTTTGATTTTATGCATAGAAAGATGCATAAAGAAATTTATTTTTATTTCAAAAGAGTTATTCTCATCAATTTTGATTTTATGCATAGAAAGATGCATAAAGAAATTTATTTTTATTTCAAAAGAGTTATTCTCATTAAAATTGAATTTATGCATAAAAAGATGCATAAAAGATTTATTTTTATTTCAAAAGTGTTATTCTCCTTAAAATTGAATTTATGCATAAAAGGATTTTTATAAAAGTGTTATTTCCCACTGAAGTTGTTCTTATATGCATAAATAGATGCGTAAAGAATCTTTATATAAAAAATAAGAATTCTCTTATATTCTATAAATAGATGTGATAAGATGTGATATGAATCAGATAGATGAGAAGGAATAGAGGATGGATGTGATGAGAATAGAAGTGATGAGAATGAAAGGTAAATAGATGTGATGATATGTGATGCGAATCAGATAGATGGGAATGAATAGATGGATGGATGTGATGAGAATAGAAGTGATGAGAATGAGAGGTAAATAGATGTGATGAGATGGGATGCGAATCAGATATATGGGAATGAATGGATGGATGGATGTGATGAGAAGAGAAGTGATGAGAATGAAAGGTAAATAGATGTGATGATATGTGATGCGAATCAGATAGATGAGAATGAATAGAGAATGGATGTGATGAGAATAGAAGTGATGCTATATAGCTATATTATACGTTTGATATTTAAGCTTTTACGAAAATAATAGAGAAAGAAGGCTATGATATGTGATGCAAATCAGATAGATGGGAATGAATGGATGGATGGATGCGACGAGAATAGGAGTGACGAGAATGTGAGGTGAATAGAAGTGATGAGAATGAGAGGTAAATAAATGTGATGATATGTGATGCAAATCAGATAGATGGGAATGAGAACGGATGGATGGATGTGATGAGAATGAGAGGTAAATAGATGTGATGAGATGTGATATGAATCAGATAGATGAGAATGAATAGAGAATGGATGGATGTGATGAGAATGAGAGGTAAATAGATGTGATGAGATATGATATGAATCAGATAGATGAGAATGAATAGAGAATGGATGTGATGAGAATGAATAGAGAATGGATGTGACGAGAATAGAAGTGATGAGAATGAGAGGAAATAGATGTGATGATATGTGATGCAAATCAGATAGATGGGAATGGAAGGATGGATGTGATGAGAATGAGAGGTAAATAGATGTGATAAGATGTGATGTGAATTAGATAAATGTGAATGAATAGATGAGATGTGATGTCATGTGAATCGGGATGTAAATGAATGATATAGGATGTGAATGAATGTGTTAGCATGTGAATCGGGATGTGAATGAATGAGATGTGATGTGAAATGGATGTGATAAGATGCAATGTAAACTGGATAGATGTTAATGTATGTGAAGTGATGAGATGTATGGATAGATGCAAGTGGATGAGTTCTGATGAGGATAAATGAGGAAACAAGTGATGAGATAGAAAAAGATGTGATTAGATGAGAATGGGAATACTTATGAATGAGGATAAATGAGGAAACAAGTGATGAGATAGAAAAAGATGTGATTAGATGAGAATGGGAATACTTATGAAATGAATGTGGATTGACGTGAATGGATGTATGGATGATGTGGATTGATGTGTGGATAATGTGGATTGATGTGGATGGATGTATGGATGATGTGGATTGATGTGGATGGATGTATGGAAGATGTGGATGGATGTGTGGATAATGTGGATTGATGTGGATGGATGTATGGATGATGTGGATGATGTGGATGGATGTATGGATGATGTGGATTGATGTGTGGATGATGCGATTGATGTGTGGATGATGTGGATTGATGTGTGGATGATGCGATTGGATGTGATTTGATATGGGAATGATGTGGATTGATGTGTGGATGATGCGATTAGATGTGATTTGATTTGGGAATGATGTGATATGATAGGGATCGATGAAGAAAAAAAAATTGTGGAAGATGAGAAAAGATGGGGACTAATGTGAAAGGATGTGGAGTGATGAGAAAAGATGGAAATATTGTTGGAACTATATTTGTATGTGAAATCTATTTTTAAATAACTGTTTTATGTCACGAATGCTGGGGAAGCATTTGACCGTCTTGTGAATGAGGTCATGGAGACCTATCTGTTAAAGTTGCAACTGCTGATGGAGAGTCAACGGAGGATGTCTCGCGTAGCAAGGTCAGCCGAGGTCTTGACCAGCCTCGGTTTGATTTAAATGGTGAGCTTCCGGTACGGTGGCTGAGGGACCAAGGAAAAGCGGCCTATGAGTGAAGCGCTAGGTCACTTGCGAAGGATCGCGAAGGATCCTAGAGGGAGCTGACCATACGGTGCTCGGGCTCTGGGTCACCGGACGATACCCACACGTGCGTCGTGGAAGATATTGGAACAAGGAGTAAGAGTTGTTTTCTGAATTCGGGCATGGATTTGGTTGATTGACCTTGCTGGTCCTCAACGGATGAGTCCATGGCTCTTTTATATGGATCCGTCAGTTGATCTTGCTGATCTTCAATGGAGATTCCATTTTGATATGTGAATATATTGCCGGTTACTACTATGAGCTAGGAACTATCGAAAAGTCCCCTGAGTGGACAGGTGGTGAGCGTTCTGGTCCAATGATGCCATAGGTACACCGATGAAGGAATGATTGGAAATAAGGATTTAACCAGAGACTTTGAGGATTATGATCAGTGACACCATGGTTTCATTAAATGATTATTTTTAAAGATAGCTGAAAAAGGCAATTTCATATTGGGTGTGTAAGTGGCGTGACTAGTTTAAGTTTGCATGAATATCCAGCTAGGGGGTCTGGGAAATCTTTTCCCTGGTACCCGCCGGGACAAAACCTAACCAAATTCCTAATTGGATCCCATCACTACAGTGGTTGGGCGATTGGCTAACCCATGGGACTAGATGGGGTTAGGCTGGACTGATGGATCCCTAAATTGAGGCTCAATTCTGCTATGGTACGATAGATGAAGTAAATCCCGGACAAAAACTGTTCTATGGAAAAGAATCAATGGTTGTGCCTCTCAATGAGGAAAAAAGCATTGATCTCTATGATCCAAGTGCAATCTTTTTCCTGATCTGACTATGGGACTTACGGGTTCGCTCAAATCAGTTCAGTTAGTTAAGGCTTTTGACTACGTTAGAGAAAAGTTATCCTCCTAGAGGAATTGTCCGTGCTTTCCGGGCAAGGGAAGTTTTTCCGGGTTTGTCGGTTTTGGAAGAGTTGATGGATTAGTCTCTTTTTTGGATATCCGTGGTGGGCGAGGCCCTGAGTGTGGGACCCTGCCCCATGCAAGAAGTGCTACTTCCGATGCTAGCTCCCTGAATTCATTGCGCGGTGGGGACAGGGATCTCACATATTCAGAAACATAGAACGATTACAAGGGATTGAAGTAGAGGCTTATTTGTTATTCAGGCCGAGGAGGAATCTTACACTACAAGAGATGGGAGCATAACCACGTTAAGAGGAGAGAGAGTAGAGAGAGGGGACCTGGGCAAGTGCACAGGGTGTACACAATTACAGTACACGGCTATAGCTGCATCCTAGGGAAAAAATCCAGACATTCCAAAGTGTATTCCTGAGAGCTGAAAATATCTCAATATTATAAAAGAAGAAGCCTAAAATGTGATCCCAATATCATAAAAGAAGAAGCACCAAACGTATTGTAATTCAATCAAATATGGACTAAATCAAGACTAGCAAATTGAGAATTTGTTTAATCAATTAGGGTATAAAAATTTGGAATGCTCTGAATCCAACCTTTAGGATGTTTTGAATCATGCCACAATAGTCAAGCATTGCTCCACTTTCTTGCTCAAATTTTGCCATAACCCCACAATCTTGGGTATTTGTCTTATATCTATACATTGACTATGGAAATGTCTTCCTTTGGACCACATGGCATTGTATACCTTATACTACCACCAACACCAAATGAAATATATTTATGATATTGAATAACCATATCATGAGATTTCACTTAAATAAAAGAAGAGAAAGGGGAGACATACTTACATAAGGCTCGCATCATCTTGCATACTTGCACTCCTCTTTTGTCCCACCATCTCTCCATGTTTTTTGGCCTTTTTCATTTATTCATAAAGCCAATCTATAGTATAATCTTTTGGAAGTGATGCAAGAGGAAATGGCAAGCCTCTTGAAAGCATCTTAAATGCTCTTCTCTCCTCATATCGGTTTCTCCTCACCTCTTTATACCTTGCCACCCACCTCTTCATAACTTCACTATTGATACAAAATGTATTCACCTTCTTTAACATTGATGTGCCTATTCTCCTTGCTCTTTCTTTTCCTTGTGGTACATGGGACACCATGCGCTCATCTTCCTCATTACTCCACAATCATGGCATTGTGGGATCCACTCAAGAGAGATACTCTGAAATGTGGACACATGCATCTTGCACTAACCAACCCTCTGCCATGATTCCTTTTGACCTAGCTCTTTGCCTGATAAAATCCTTCAAGGTCTTCATGAAACGCTCAAGGAAAAACATCCACCACCAAGCATGTACAACCCCGCACACCAACACCTTATCTATCAAGTGTACCACAAGATGTAATTGACTAGTGAGTATAGTTCTTGGGAGGTTCTCCTCTATCATGCACACTACCTCCACTGCCATTACTTGGGTTGCATCAATAGTGGATTGATGGATCTCCTTGGAACTTCTGTACATAAGATGGAGTTGAGTCCATTTAATTAGCATGACATGTCTCACAAATTAGCACAATAATAAAATAAATCCATGTTACAATTTTAGTTTTTCATACCTCACCACTACCCCCATTTTGTACATGGCCTCGTGCACTTTTTGTTCTCCACATCTGCTAATGCATGTGGGAAGAATGAACTATGTAACAAAAAACATTGCAATCAATGTTATGTAATTATAATGAAAGAACATCATGCCACTTATATAAGTAAATTAAACATACTTGAAACATCTTGTGCCAATCATGCATTTTTAGACCATACAATTGAGTTTCTCCTTTCTTCTTTATTTTTGTGAATGTCCCCTTTATAGAATGCATGACACCTGTAGGGGTATGGAAGGAGGCAATTTGATCCTTCACTCTCATCTCCTCATTATTTGTCTAGATCCAAGATGATTTTGATAAAATTACCTTTCCACTCTCTTGAACTATTAGCCAAGTGGTGGGAGGCGCTCAGTCAATCTCAAGTCCTCCCGAACTGCTAAAGAATCTCTCTTGCCAATTATGTGGTCCCAAATATTCGATGATACATTTTTTATGATATGCCTTGGATCTAGAAGAAGATTGATTCTTAGCTTTGTCCAATATGGGAGAGGAAAGAAGATTGAGTACCTTATCATTCCTGATGGTGGTGTATGGGACGATTCTCTCCACAATACTTCCCAGTCTCCAACTCTTAGAGAATGTGGGGGGATTACTTTTGTATATGGAACAAAATTCTCATGATCAAATGGAAACAATTGATGATAGTCTTCATACACGACCTTCTTAAGATGCATAGGCCATGATGTAACAAGCAACGGCCCACAAATTGGACAAGCATAAAGAGAATGTGGGGGAGAGAGAGAGCTTGAGTGCCTTGCAAGCAAAACACACACACACAAGAGAGTGAAAGACACAAGAGAGAGATGGATGAATAAATTTTCTTCTAGCTTCTTCTCTTCTCTACAACCATACATCTTAAAGATAAGAGGACATACATAAAGGGAAAGTACTCTCCTACAACATTATACAAAATGGTCAGTCTATAGTGTGAACCCGTCGACTATATGAGCTGGTGATAACTATGCCATAACTCTAGTACTCCAAAGTGGCTATCACATAGCTTGTCATTCACTGGTGTCATATCGACCATAATCTCACCAACCATGCCAATGGCATAAGTGCGGAAGCTATCACCTAGGCGGGTCATCAATGTTTGTCATAGCACTAGTTGAGCTTGATATCTTAACACTCCCCCTTGAGCTCAACTCCACACATTGCACTCCAAGTAAGCTCTGAAACCTGTGGAGCTTCTCTATGCTCAATGACTTTGTGACGATGTTAGCCACTTGATCCTCTGTGCTAACATATACCAGATCTACATCACCTACTAGAACCTTCTCCCTCACAAAGTGATAGTGTACACCTTAATGTGCTTCATTCTAGCATGGTATACTGGGTTATTAGCCAATTGTATGCTACTCTTGTTGTCATAATAAATGACAGCTGCCCTAGCCATGGGCTCGCCCATATCACCAAGCAGCTTTTAAAACCAAGCTACCTCACAAGCTGCCTCATAGCAGCACCCCTGTACTCTCTGTACTCGATAAGGCAACTGTTGGCTACTTCTTGCTGCTTCTTATTGCTCCAGCTCACAAAAGCACTCCCAAATGAGAAATTAAAACCATTGGTAGATGTCCTGTCTACAGCACTACTAGCCCAATTAGCATATGTGTACCCATGTAGTTGTATCTCTATACCAACCTCATAGAAAAGTCTATAATCAACTGTGGACTTTATGTACCTGAGAATTTGTCTAGCCACATCCAAGTGTGGCTTCCTAGGGGCCTGCATAAATTGACTCAAAAGTCCAACATCATAACCCAAGTTTGCCCTAGTAATGCTCATGTAAATCAAGCTACCCACTATGCGCTTGTATGTAGTGGGGTCCTCCAAAAGCTCACCTGTATCTGTGGAAAACTTTGTGTTCTACTCCAATGGCACTAAAATAGGCTTACAACCTATCATACCATACTTGGACAACATGTCCAAGCCATATTGCCTCTGCAATAACAAAATGCCATGAGGTGATCTCACCATCTCTATGCCCAAGAAATAATGCAGTCACCCAAATACTTCATCTCAAACTTTTGCTTCAAAATCATCCTGGAATCTTGTATGTCAATATCACTATCACCACCCAGTGATAATCAAGTCATCCACATAGATGACTAATAGCATGATCCCTCTATTTGTCTTTTTCACATAAAGTGAAAAATCTACATTGGATATCTGAAATCCAATGGTAACAAGATACTCCCCAATCTTGTTTGACCATGCTCTGGGTGCCTGCTTCAAGCCATACAAGGCTTTGCGTAACCTACACATAAAATTTGGGTGTGCATCTCTATCATAACTTGGTGGCTGCATCATGTAAACTTCTTCTTGGCAAATCACCATGCAATAAGACATTCTTTACATCCATCTGATGTAAAGACCAACCCTTTGCTGCAGCCATTAGCAATGACAACTCTCATGGCTGCCATTCTTGCAACCGGGCTAAATGTCTCTTCATAGTCAATGTTGCGCATAGCCTTTGGCCACCAATATTGCCTTATACCTACTCACTCAACCATCAATGTTATGCTTGACTTTATACACCCACTTATATCTAATTGCATTCTTTTACTTAGGTAAAGGCACTAACTCCCATTTTGCATTCATATCCAATGCTACCATCTCCTCATTCATGGCATTTCCCATTTCTTATTTCCAAGTTCCTGCTCAAAACAAGTGGGCTCTAATTCCTATATTGCTTTAACCATGTAAGCATAATGATGGGATGTGTATCCATCATATCTCAACCTGTCAACATGCTACGCAACCCTCGTAGACCTGCGTACACTTGGATCACTACAAGGTGTCCTCAAAATAACCCTCATTCTCCTTACACCAGGAGTAATGCCCAGCTCCTCATCAATGCTTTGCTCAGAGCCATTAGAGTCACCCTCCACATATGAGTGACTTGCTGACAGATCAAGCACAAAAGGTTGATCTACCATTTCCTTCCCTTTGCGTGATACATGTGTACCTACATCTGTCCTTAACCTAGTTGACCATGGGCTAATATTGGATCCACTACTAGAGAACTCTCCAAGTCCACCAAGCACCTGTGATTGTTGCTCTACATGTGGTGCAACATCAGCATTTCTTACATCTACATCTTCTGTTTCCTTCACTATTGATGTATACTAAGCTACTCATCTCGTTAAAAACATCTCTGCTTACTTGCACCTCACGAGTGGTAGGGTTATAACATCTATAACCTTTTTGCTCCATAGTATAACCCAATAAAGATGCATTTCTCTGCCTTGGATCCAACTTTGTTCTCACTTCATCATCAAGAACATGCACATATGCAATACACCCAAACACTTTCAACAAGTGAGACACATCCAGTCTTATGCCTATAAACTTCTGTTCAGGGATCATACCATGAATAGTTGCAATGGGTGTTCTGTTCATAATGTACACAACAGTTGCTATTGCTTTTGCCCAAAAATAATGTGGCATATTCTTTTGAGCCATCAAGGCACATGGAACTTCTACAATGTGCCTATTTTTTCTTTCTGCAACACCATTTTGTTGCGGAGTCTACCAACATGTAAACTGTCTCTTGATTTCCTGTTTCCTCTAGAAATCACTGAACTCATTGGAGGAATATTCTCCCCCACCATTTTATGCCTTTTTTCTTCTCGTATACGAAGGCTTTAAATATCTAAAAGTGAGCAAACACCTCACTTTTCTCCTTCATGAAGTAAACCCACACTTTCCTAGTGTGGTCAAATCAATGAATATAACATAATACCTGTAACCTGCAATTGTTACAGTCTTGGCTGGTCCCCGTACATTTGAATGTATGACACCTAATAGCCTTGCACTCACATTCTTTTCATGTGGGAAAGCATGTTTAGCCTTCTTACCAAGCTGGCATGCTTCACATGACCAATGCGTTTATGCCATATGTCAAATATGTCAATATCTGCAATGACAATTGTTCCATGCGCAAACATGGCAGTTTTACTTTAGACATGTTCACATCCAAGGGAAACATCTTGCCCTTTCTGTTACCCTTTGCGAGTCACTCACAAAAAATCCTCCCCCTACTACCCCCAAGCCAATGGCCAAGTTGAAAGCATGAATAAAAATATATGTGCTATCCTAACCAAGATAGTCGAGGCTAGCCAAAATGATTTGGAACCGCACTCTGGGCATATCACATAGTATACGAAGTCGCCACAAATGTGATGCCCTTTAGTTTAACGTATGGCACTAATGTTGTCATGCTATAATTTTTAGTACCCAGCTTAAGGGTCGTGGTATGGGAAGAACTCACAAGAAATCTCCTAAGGTGACGACTTATGGAACTTGATAAGCTTGATGAAACATGCCTTAGAGCCATGTACAGCATGATCGTAGAGAAGCTAAGGTGTAAACATTGGTAAAGATAAGGAAATGGGTGTGAGAGATATGGTCCTTCCCTACAACACTAAATACCACAAAAAGAAACTTAAATTCAGAGGAATGGGACCTTTCCTAAGGTGTAAAGATAAGGAAATGGGTGCGAGAGATATGGTCCTCCCCTACAACACTAAATACCACAAAAAGAAACTTAAATTCATAGGAATGGGACCTTTCCTAGTCACTAAAATAACCCCGCAAGGTGCAATTTGCATAAAAAAACTTGACACCATTAAGAAGGCGGGATATTTCAATGGTAGAAAACTAAAACGCTACTATGGGCCACTCTCGCTGAAACCACATTAAGGGCCATTCGTGCTGCCAAAAAATAGCAAAAGATACAGCACGAGGAAATGAAAGAAATGGCACAGCGTGAATAAAAAGAGCGGCAAGCTAAACTTAGGAGAAAAAACATCATGGTAAACATGGCCCAAGTAGTGGACCTCGAAGAAGAGGACTAGGAAGTGAAACCCACGCAATTGTGGTTAGGAAA
This sequence comes from Cibotium barometz, assembly GCF_041138505.1. Lineage (NCBI taxonomy): Eukaryota > Viridiplantae > Streptophyta > Polypodiopsida > Cyatheales > Cibotiaceae > Cibotium > Cibotium barometz. The sequence continues at coordinate 29,133,820 of NC_141064.1, read as the reverse complement.
TGACCACCCTGACATGTTTCATACAAAAATTAACGCTTAGTGATACAAGAGCTAATTATAATCTGATGTCCTATGACACATGGCACTCCCTCGGGAGCCCACCACACCCTAGCCACGGTCACTATTGTTGCTTCACAATCGGTCCAATGTTTAGGCACAATTACAACTCTGTTTCACATTGGCAACAATAACCCCTTGGAAGGAAAGTTTTATGTGATGCATGCTGGGATAATTTGTGAAGAGATCCTTCTAGGGTGTGGATGGATGGGACACAACCGGTGTCAAATTGATTAGGATGCAAGGACGGAAACCCTGTAAAAATTAGCCTCAAGCCAAGTTACATTCTAATGATAGATGAAAAACCCTTGTCATCCAATCACCAGACCACTCTCTTCCACTAACCACAATCACTCTGCTCCGACCAACATAAAACCATGCCACCCAAAAAGAGGCCCCTTCCCATAGTGAATACCCACTCGCCTCAACAAACCCACAACAAGGAGGCCACTACCACTGCTAACCCCACTAATAAGACTAACCAACCGCCCCGCAGGTACAACTTCAGCCCCTTCTCATAGTGAATAAAACCATGCCACCCAAAAAGAGGCCCCTTCCTATAGTGAATACCCACTTGCCTCAACAACCCCACAACAAGGAGGCCACTACCACTGCTAACCCCACTAATAAGACTAACCAACCACCGCAGGTACAACTTCAGCCCCTTCTCATAGTGAATACCCACTCACCTCAACAAACCCACAACAAGGAGGCCACTACCACTGCTAGCCCCTCCACTAACAATACTAACCAACGTGTAGGTACAACTTTGCCCCCTTGCACCCAACCCAACAAACCTCACTCCTGGGTGCCCAAGAAGCTCCTTGCAACCCAAGGCTATTATGATGGCGCTACAACTCTGTGGATTTCCCGACGATCTGCTTCCCCATTCACACCCCGACTAAACCAACAACTCGTACCTCACGCTGCCCTCCCATAAGACATCCCCAAGCCCATTGGATGCAAGAGAACCCCCAATAAAGACCTTCAATGTAGCAAAACCAACATTGCCACCAACCTCATCCTCACCCCTCGACCACCTATACAAGTGGATCCCTAAGCCCCTCCTACAAGCTCAACACTTCTATGAAGGCAATCGGCACATCTGGGTACTGCAATAACCAAGGTGAACCGTTCCTACTCCTGTGATTTTGAAACCCCAAAAATTCCAATGGCAGCCCAAGCTAGCCTCCATTGTCACCACCACTACTACCACGTGGGATAAAGGGAAAGAAAAGATTCAGGAGGAAGCCGCAACAATCGAACCCCTATCCCTATGTCTCTAGCAATAATATACCTTCATCCTTGGCTACTCCACCAATCCTTATCATCCAACTCTCTCGATGCACCCCCACTCAACCCTTAGCTTCTCCAATCAATCCTTATCATCCAACTCTCTCAATGCACCCCCACTCAACCCTTAGCTTCTCCAATCCCCCCTTCCCCATCTGCGAAGCCTCCAAGCTCCCGAGCGAAGGAGCTACCAACCTCGCTAAAACCTAATTGGAGCCACCTTCTCACTCTTGCAAACTAGGCAAGGAGTCTGCAATGGGGGGTTGGTTGTATAGCCTTGGGTACAAAACCTATTATACAGGGTTTTTTAGGCACCCTGTTATACAGGGTGCCTAAAAATATCTCTCTCTGAATCCATGGTCATTCGCTCATGAAGCCACAGCCGTTCCCTTGTCAAATGTGAAGCCATGGCCGTTCCCTTGTAAAATTCTTAGCCACCATGATCACTCACTCATGAAGCCACGGTTGTTCCCTTGTAGAATGCTTAGCCACAACTATTCACTCATGAAGCCATAGCCGTTCACTCAAGGAAGCCATGGCCGTTCACTCATGAAGCCATAGCCGTTTGCTACGAGCTCCCACCCTACACCCCCTATGGGCTCCTTGTCCTCTATCACTGCCATTTTACTACCTCAAACTCCAAGTGATCCATGGCACTAGGATCATGCAATTTGATGATTCCCATGTGGCCTTCCCCCTCAACATCTCCCCCTAGGAAGTTGAAGAAGCATGCAACTTCTTCTATTCGAAGTGCTCAAACCACAACTCCGAGGATGACAACAACAATGACAATGACAATGACAAACGACAGCAGAGCCAAACCTAGCAAGCTCACCACCACTGATCCCCCCACACCCCTGTCCCCTCCTCACCAACCTCCACCCATTGATTCCCAACCTGGAATAGGCTCACAACCTCCACTACCCCCAAGTACCCAATGTCGTTCTCTCCTCAACATCCCCCACTGCTTCCACCATAACTCTTCCCCTTTTCTCCTCACCATCCTCTACACCCCCTCACATTCCCTCTCCTCAACATCCCCCACTGCTTCCACCATAACTCTTCCCCTTTTCTCCTCACCATCCTCTACACCCCCTCACATTCCCTCTCCTCCTCCATCATCCACACCTCCTTCAGCACCACCCACCCTCAATCTTCATCTGGGCCTCCCCAAGGCCCTCAAGGAGATACCCTCGATATCAGCAAGTCCCCCACCCTTCCTCGACGCCACCCTCGCCATCATAACCTCTCCCTCGATTGCTCCTCCATCCTAGTCACAATCCCCGCCCAACATCCCTTCCCCCACACCCTTGGAGAAAGGAGAGATTCCCCCACCACCCCCGCAGAGGAGCACGAAGAGGTGGACCCACCACTCAATCCCCTTAACTGGCGTGACCCACTAGATCGCACGGAGTTTGAGCCTACTTGATTGACAACTCCAACACGCTCCAATCACCAGGCTTACAGACCAACTAGACATCCACGTCCTTTGGCCTTATCTGAATGCCAAACACGGATGCGCCAACATCCACATTGATAATGTGGCAGTTACCAACAACCCCCTTTCGATGCTTGCTCTATAACCTTCGAGCTCATGGGCAACCAGCCTGTTTGGCATCGACCTTTTCTCCTGAAGCCCTACATCTAGGAACAATACTGCAAGGCACCCCGCAACCTGTGGATAAATCCCACATACCTGCCTATCCGCGGTGATGATGGACTTGGGTCTTATTCTAGAAGGAGCAGATAGTGAACCCCAAGCTACAATACAACTTTCCTTGGTTCGCCCCACCGACATCCCAGAACCCATGCACAGAGGCCACCATGCTATCAAAAATTGTATACATTCATCGACCGCCGCGTACGATCAGGTCCCCCCACTGACCCGACCATTTTGGCAACCATCCGCTTCTTCAACTTGATCACCATCATGCTGCTGGAGGCCTTCCCGGATTAGAACCACTACTACGAAGGTAGCCAAGGCCTTGCCTGCAATCTCAACATAGACCCGACCTTGAAGCAATTATTTGGCTATGAGTGCATCCAATGGACTTGGGGGGTTTACCTAAAAATATGTAAGTATACCACGTGAGTTCAAATAAAGGGTTTTTTAATTTAAAATTTTAAGGTAAATTTTCATAAATACATTTACAGAAGGGGTTTTTTTAATTAATTTAAAAAAAACCCGTAAGTCCGTAAAGAAAAAGGGGTCATTTTATTCATAAAAATTTCACAGGTAAGGGGTTTTTTAATACCCCTTGAACGCACGTGTGTGATACATAGGGTTTCTTAGTAGTGCATCCCCTGAGCCAATGGATGCCTGCATGGTGTCTAGCGAATTCTGAAGACGTGATGGAGACTACATTTTGGACGAACTATAAAGTCTTCCATCGATCCTCCCACATCCTAAAACATGGTACGACTTCATCCGAACTTACTCCATCTACTACTGCTATGTCTGCTTGCCAGCTCTGAGGATAGATCTAAATTAGGGAGGGGGGTATGTTAACCACACTGGTTAACATCATTTCTAAGCATGGTTACGCTTCTTGTAACTCATTTTTATGTAACCGCGCTAAGCGCTTCATGTAAAAGATATATCGGATAACCGAGCTTATGACTTGTGTAATGTTGGGCCACCCACAGTAATAAGCCTAGGTGTCCATAGAGGTAGGAAATTAGTTTTGGGCCCCCAATTGTTAAATGGGCGGCCAGCCATTGTAAAAAGAGAGCTCATGTATATAAGTGACTTATGAAATATGAAAGGGGACAATTCCATTATCACAATTTAGTTTGCCTTCTCTCTCACACACACTCTCTTATGGCTATGGTGGTAGACTTGTGTTTGTTTATGCTTGATTGATTGTGGTTGTGTGCATGTAGGTGATATCTGGCTTCCTCTTCTTGTCTTCTCCTTAGTATCACTCTTGCACACAAAGGCATAGAGTAGAGGTAGAGCTCTCCATAGCTCCCATCCTCTTTGCTCACTACCTAGCTTTTGGAAGCTCCATTTGAGTGACATAAGTGGAGGTGGAGTGAGCCCCTAACGGCCTCACATTAGGGTTGGCTAAGTGCTAGCCCTCGAATCGACCCTTGCATGGTCTTCCTTCTCTTCTTCTCTCCCTCTCTTGTGCAAGGTAGCATGTTCGATTTGGTGTGAATAGCAACCAACCATATCACCTAACTAGGGTAATATTAGACAATTCGTCTCCACCCAAACTCATCTAAATGTATGTTTGGGCTCCACTCAAACTCAACCAAATATATGTTTGGTCCCCGCAACTTAAGAATAAGGTGCCCAAAATCCCTCTCTTATCTAGATATGACAATATTAGTTTACACTTGCATGTAACATATCTCTACTCCAATAACCACCATTCAATGTTTAAATCGAGACTTATTGGGCATTCGAGTTGCTTAGCCATGGAAAATCCTCATAAAAATAGGGCTTTAGAAATAGAGCTAGTTAGCACCCATGTTACAAGTAGAGGATGGAGCATGAATTTCCAAATTTCACTTCTTATATCAATTCAAGAAGAGATGTTAAATTATCTACATCTGAATTTTTCTTCCAAAGTGTGCTGAAACTAGATAGACATACCCCATTCTTTGAAGGCCTAGAATATCATCTAGATAAGCTTATTAACTGAGTGCTTTTATATGTTTACTTTTCCTAACTCTCAAATCTATTGCTATGGGCCTTTTCAAAAGATATGGAGTAAAAGCCACATGCTTAGGAGCTTTGATGGAAGTTTGAATTAAAAATCACAAAATTCCTTGTCAACTTTTTTTTTGTTGAGAATGCACCTTATATTCTCTTTAGATACTAACCTTTCTATCAAAGTTTCAATAATATTTGATTTTTAAATATAAGAGCCTACTCACACAGCTAGTTGCTATAAACATGGACTATCTACATAGCTATATAAAGAGGAAAATGCTTTGTCAATCCTTTAGGAGACCTAAATCCACCCTAGCACATTCATATTTTGGTTATTAAATTCAAAAACTTTTTTAAGGTGGCATAATGTCGTCAATTCAAGCTTTAAATTATCAATCTCTTTTTAATATAGAGTCTAAAAATGCCATTAAGGTCTACTTGAAGATCTTGAAGTGTGATTTCATCATTAAGATACTTGATTACCATTTTTCGACAAATGTTACATGCAGTATAGTAATTCTTTATGTTCCACTTCATAAAGGCATAAAACATTATATTGTGTCATGTCTATCCATTTAAATATGTGTGGTTTGATATGCTTCATGCTATGTTTATTGTCATGTCTTAGCATGTGTGATATAATATGCTATGTATAGTTGATTTCAAAGTGTAATTATTATGGCTTCTTTTGTTTTGCTAGATTATCATTGGCTCTTGATAACATTCATGTAGCTATAAAAAAGGGACAAGTGAAACTTTTCATAAGCAAGTCATGATACCCATGCATTCTTTTAAATATATACCGTAGAATATTTAGAAGTTTACAAATGAAAACACTCATGTGTGGAGTATGTATCGTCAAACAATGACATAATTTTTTAATTTAACTAATTGCTTGACTTATGATCAAAGAATCCATCTAGAAGAACAAACCACTTTTTTTGGTTCCTTGAATTAAGAAATTGTTATAATGAGAAGTAAATTTTTAAGTGGGTGATGAAATATCTTTCCTTTTTCGCATTATTGGACACGAGGTTTCATACCATGTCTATATTCAAGAGTTATAATGTCATGTTTAATCACCATTGTCATTGCTTTATGTTAGTTGGATTGATTACATAGGTATAAGAGCTATTTAAAAAGGGACATTCAAGATATGTAAAGGTCAATTTCAAATGATGGTTTCCTTGATATATGTGAATCAATGCTCTTCTTGCTTTGCAGGCACCATGGAATGTGGGAGTTCTATAGCTCTAAATACTTGTATATAAGGTCTATGTTGTTCCTAAATACTTACATATATCTAGGTTGGGGTATAAGACCACGTAGAAAAGAATCTTCCATCAAATTATCAATATAAGGTCTATGTTGTTCCTAAATACTTACATATATCTAGGTTGGGGTATAAGACCACGTAGAAAAGAATCTTCCATCAAATTATCAATATGTTGTTAGAAAAAAATATGTTTATTTATTTGCATTTTCATAAAGTATGAAAATCATAAGAGCTGCCATTATAAAAATTAAGATCCATTGTATGACATAAAGTGGTAAAAAATAAATGTATTTCTTCTACACAAAGATGACAACTTTAAAGACCATAGCAATTTTTTTAAATTCCACAAAATGTGTTGATATTTAACGTACTCGTGAAAATTGTTATTTATTCTTCATTTAAGGTATGTGATTTTGAGCTATTTTTGTACCTCTCAAAAGTTTTTCCTTTACTATAGATCAGCACTTGAGATGAGTGATTTGGTGTTATTTAAATAAATGTTCCTTTATTCTTCACTCAAGATAAGCAATTGTGGTCGGTGTGAATAAATTTTAGCTAAAGTTTTTAACATAACCAAGCAATGTTTGGAGGAACTTAAGAAATAGCATTAGGTTAAAAATAGCATGTATTCTTTCCTTGATTGCAAAATGACAGAGGATAATATTAATGTTACCTACTTTATTATCATTGTTATTATTTTCCTCCATTTTAACATGATAAAATTATAAAGTTTTGAATTAAATATCATAAAGCCAAAATAGAGTACTTTTTTCCAAGATAAAAGGTTGGAAAGAAATATGTATGTTTCGTTTCAATGAGCATTAGTAGGTTTTGTATTGATTGTCTATGTCTAGGCCATGGTTGTTGAAGGACATAAAGTAGGTGGGCCACACACTTTACAATAGGGAAATCATAAAAGCGATTGTGTGTGTTTATTTGAATTTGAAATTCACAAAACCAAACTTGAGATAGGCTACTTGCCCTAAAAACAAGGCAAGGGGTAGATACTCCAGAAGTTTCAGCCTTGCGATTTTCCTTAATCATTTATGCGTGACTTTGATCTTTTAAAACATTTTTTAGTTATACATTTACAATGGATATGTGTGCTCTTACAATGGTGTACACTAGATTACAACCTTCCAAAACTTAGTTGTCCGTAACTCTTTGATGCCCCTTACACATATGCTACTTTATTTACCCCCACCCCTCTTACACCACATATAGGCATGTGCACATGCATATACCATACAAATGCATGCACACGCACGCGCACACACACACACGCACACGCATGCACATGCACAAATGTGCATGTACATGCACATACAGAAGGGGTTAGGCAGGTTTGATTGGAAGTTTGGCATTAAACTGAAACCATCTCAACTTATGAAATTTTTATCTAAATGTAAGGAAACTTGATTCCTTAGAATTCCAACATGTGGGAATAATTGGATTAAAGAATGAAAAAAAGGGGGTTCAAGTCTTCTCTTAAGAAGGAGAGATATTAGCTTCACAACAAATAGTTTCCCAAACAAGAGGCAAGGAGCATGCAAAGGAGTTTCCCTCATGTAAGGCTCAAAGGAAGGCTTTGGGGAGCACTCATAGAGAGCCTTTAAACTATATACACTAGAGCACTCATAGAGAGCCTTTGAGCTATATACAGTAGAGCTACAACACTCTTATTTTTACTCATAAAATATATTTTATCCATTCCTAAAAGTTCAAAAAGTTTAGCTCACACATTTACAAAACTTTAAACGAAGAGACATACTTTTGGAGTTCCAAGGTGAAAGTTGCAAGTTTTTTGTTTGGTTGAATAAAATGTTTTATGTGAACACTCCTTCTCGGTGGTTGGGGAAAGAGGACGGGGGCACTCAGGTCCCAAATCTCAATTTCTTATGCGTTGCATAAGAAAATTAGGTTCAATTTCTAACTAGGTGACTTGTTCAATTTCTAAATATGCAGTGCATATTTACAAAATTGGGTTCAATTTCTGACTAGGTGACTTGTTTAAAAACTTATGTAAGTATACAAGTGAGTAGTCCATTTGTAGGAGGATGAGTTGTTTGGCACTGAGGGTGGAATATGACTCTTGATGAAGGACCTTATGTTCAATGGAATATAACGACCTTATTTTTAATACCCTAATGCAGTGCGGCAATGTTATAAGAAAGACCCCAAGATAAACTCCCTAGCTGCTTTTAATTAATTAGAGGAGGAATCCCTATTTAATACAATAAACATGGGGAATTTTTAATCTTTTATAACCTTTAGATTCTTTACCCCTTATCACATGTAACATATTGCTAGATTTTATTTCTATATGGCATTTTGTCATACGCTAGATTTTCTCACTATATGACATTTTCTTGTGCGCACTAAGCATGGCTCCCCCCCTCTCTCTCTCTCTCTATCTATCTCCATCAAGGGGCTTAATATAATCTAACCACCCCCTTTCAAAAAAAAAATAATAACTAAAGGAACGCTCCAATCCAGGGTTTCTTCAATGGATGTAGTATATATCATCCTGTAGTGTTTTGCTGGCATACTGAAGGGGTAACTTGACGGGATACAACTGATGTAAATTTTGATGTAAATTCTGATATAATATAGTTATATATACATTTATTCCAAAAAAATTAAATATATAATTTTGTGAATAGAAAACTATGACATGTAAATGTCGTACACCTTAAAGACTTACGTGAGTACATCAACTTTTAAAAGGCGAATGGACTACTTTTGAAAGGTAAATGAAAGTGCGGCAAAACTGAATAAAGGTGGAATTGTGGGCTATATGGTGAGTGTGTGTGGGTGTGTGTCACGTGTGGGTGTGGGTGTGGGTCACGTGTGTGTTGGTGTGTGTGTGTGTGTTGGGGGCGATTCTCTCGTCTCAAGTCTCAACTTGAGAGTGAAAGCCTGGCTAAAGGCTGGCTGCCTGTGCAGCAGGCACACCCATGCGCATGCGCGCACTAGATGGCGCAGGCGTAGCTGGCTATCCCGCTTGGTACCTTACTTGATCAGGTTCATATTGCTTTAGAGAGAGAGAGAGAGAGAGAGAGAGACAGCTCCTCAGCTCAGAGAGGATGTGAAATGTGCTCAGGAAACCCACCGGTTGATATTAATATATATATATATATATAGCTTTAGACTTGCACAGTTGGATATGAATTTCTAAAATCTGCTCAGAAAAACCTTTGATCCGATCACGATGTGGACTTCTGACTTCTCGACAAGATGGCCCGGAATTTAAAAGTCTCCCGAGTCCCAATTCTGACCTATAATTTTGACTGGCTCGGAGTTAAAATAACTCTAAAACTCTGGCAAATCGTGGAGTTCTCCAAACGACCGTTGTGCCCGCCTTGAGCCTTGAATAATAATCATAATTATATATATATATATTATTTTTTTGAGTTTAAATATGATTGGCTCAAACTATGGTTCAACAGTACAGCACGGAAATGATGAGATGCGCATTGAGCGCCGTGAGCGGCCCATTGGCCAGCGCGATGAACGGCCCTGAAGCATCCACGTGCTGCTCCAGGATTCACGAACCACGATCG